>NW_003852407.1:32136515-32157498 GCF_000181295.1 Otolemur garnettii | reverse complement strand
TTTTTTCAAGATTTGTGAAATATATACAATGTTGGTATTTTGATAAGGATTGCATTGACTTTGTTAATAGCTTTGGACAGTATGAACATTTTAACAGTGTTGATTCTACCAATTTATGAACATGATATGTTTTTCCATTTATTTGTGTCATCTTCAATTTCTTTCCTCCGTGTTTCGCAATTCTCCATGCAGAAATTTTTCACTTCTTTGGTTAAGTATATTCCTAAGTATTTTACTTTCTTTGTAGCTATTGTGACTAGTATAGAGGCTTTGATTTAACTCTCAACTTGGCTGCTATTGGTATATAGAAAAGCTACTGATTTGTGTATATTCATTTTGCAACCTGAGACTGTTCCATTTATTTGTTAATTTTAGGAATTGTTTGTTGTAGAATATTGCATTATCTGGTTACAAGATCATGTCATCAGCAAAATGTGATGATTTGACACTCTCCTGGTTCAGGTCCCCTTTCTTCTCTTCCCTTGCCTGACTGCTCTGGCTAGAACTTTTTACTACCCTGTTTAGATGGGCATCCTTGACTAATTTCAGTTCTTAGGGCCAATGCTTTCAACTTTTCTTCATTCAGTATGATGTCTGAGGGTTTGTTATTTATGGCTTTTATGATTTTGAGTTATGTTCCTTCTGCGCTTAGGTTGTTGAGGATTTTTATAATGTAAATGTGCTCAATTTTGTCAAATGCTTTTCTACATCCATTGAGATGATCATGTGTGCTTTGTTTTTGCTTCTGTTTAGGTGGTGCATTACGTTTATTAATTTAAGTATGTTGAGCTATCCTTGCATCCCTAGGATGAAGCCTTATTAGTGATGGTGGATTACTTTTTGGATGTGCTGTTGATTTCTGTTTGCTAGATTTTTTGTTACGGATTTTTTCACATATATTCGTAAGGTATATTGGTTTGTGGTTTTGAAGTTTGTAGTTGTGGCTCTTTCCTGGCTTTGAGATCAAGGTGATACTGGCATCATAGAATGAGTTAGGGAGAATTCCCTCCTTCTTGATGTTATGGAATAAATTCTGCAGGGTGGGTACCAGCTCTTCTTTTTAGGACTGCTGGAATTCAACTGTGAATCCATTTGGTCTGGGGATTTTTATTTTTGGAAGATTTCTTTTATTATTGTTTTGATATAACTGTTTGTCATTGGTCTGATGTGTGTTACCAGGAATTTGTCCATTCTCCTATGTTTTTTGGTTTATATGTGTAGTGATTTTCATAGTATTTGTGGATAATATTTTGTATTTCTGTGATATCAGTTGTAATATCTCATTTTTCATTTCTGTGTAAGCTTTTTGTATCCTTCTTTTCTATTCCTGGTTATTCTATCAAGAGGCCTATCAATTTAGTTTATATTTTCACAGAACAAACTTTTTGTTTTGTTTTCATTTGCATTTTTTTGTTGTTGTTTTTTCAATTTCATTTAGTTCTGCCCTGAGCTTTGATATTTCTTTTCTTTTGCTAGATTTGGGTTTGGTTTATTCTTCCTTTTCCAGTTTCTTGAGAGATGACATTAGGTTGTCATTTGCGATCCTTTTGTGTTTCTGATGTAGGCATTTAAGGCCTACATCAGAAACACAAATTTTCCCCATAGGGTTACTTTTGCTGAGCCCCATAAGTTTTGATAATTTATATCTACTCTGTCATCCAGTTCAAGGAAACTTATGATTTCTATCTTAATTTTATGAGCAACTCAAGAATTATTTAGTGGCAAGTTGTTTAATTTCCATGACTTTGTGTAGATAGGAGTGTCTCTCTTGGGAATGATTCCTAGTTTTATTCCACAGTGGTCTGAGAAGATACAGGGTATGATTTCAATTTTTTTATTAATTTGGGATATGATTTGGTCCTAAGACATGATCCATCTTGGAGAACGTCCCATGTGGTGGTGAGAAAAATGTATATTCAGTAATATTTGGGTAGAATGTTCTGTAAATGTCTGTTACTTACATTTGTTCTGGAGTCTCATTTAAGTCTAGTTTTTAGAAATGCATTTTCTGCTTTGATCATCTGTCCAGTTCTGTCAGTGGGGTGTTGAAATCCCTGGCAATAACAAGGGTGACATTTATCTCTTTTGTTAGATCTAGTAGAATTTGCTTTATGAATTGGGGCACTCTCATATGAGGTTCATAAATATTTACAATCATTATGTCTTCTTGTTGAATTGCTCCCTTTGATATTATATAATGACCATCTTTGTCCTTCTTTACCATTGATGATTTGAAGTCAATTTTATCTGATCTGAGAATGGTACACTTGCTCTAATTTGGTTTCTGTTTGCATGAAATATTTTCTATCTCTTCACTTTGAGTCTTTGTGAATCCTTATGAGTTAGAGATGTTTCCTGGAGAAGGCAGATAGTTGGGTTGGGTTTTTTTTTTTGGTCCATTCAGTCTCTGTGTTTTAACAGAGCATTTGGATCACTAATGTTGAGGGGTAGTATTGATATGTGGGATGCTGTTCTGTTCATCATGTTGGGTAGTATCTTATTGCTGGGTTTTCTATCTTGTACTATTGTTTTATGAGAGCTGTAAACTTTAGATTTTGCGTGATTCTACATTAGTGGATATCTATTGTGCTGATCTATCTATCTATACATGGCAATTTTGAGTAGTTCCTGTGGGGCAGGAATTGGTAGTGACCAATTTTCTCAGTGTTTGCTTACTTAAAAAAGTTTTTATTTCCTCATCAGTTATGAAACTTAGTTTTGTAGGATACAAAATTTTAGGATGGCTGTTCTGTTTAAGAGAACTGAAGATGTGACCTCAATTTCTCTGGCTTGTAAGGGCTCTGCTGTGAATTCTGCAGTTTGCCTAGTGGGGTCTTTTTTGTATCTTAGTTTTTGATTTCATCTTGTTGCCTGTAGAGTTTTCTCCTTCATTTTGACTTGGCCAGGTTGATTACTATGTGCCTTGGAGATGTCCTGTCTGCTATGAATCTTTCTGCTGTTTGATGACCATCTTATATCTAGATATTTGAATGCTGGGTGATACCAGGCAAGTTTTCCTCAATGATTTCCTCAAATAGATTTTCTATGCTTTTTGCTCTTTCTTTTTCTCTCTCAGGGAAACCTATAATTCATATATTAGTTCATCTTGCATAGTTCCATATTTCTCTGAAGGATTATTAATTCTTCATTGTCTTTTCTGTATGTTTGAATGACTAAGTTAGCTTGAGTGCCTTGTCTGCAAGCTCTAGAACTTTTTCTTCTGGTTGACTTTATCTGTTGTTAAAATTCTTTGCTCTGTTTTGAAATTCTCTAAGTGAATCTTTCATTTCTTAAAGTTTTATTATATTCTTTTTTATGTTGTCTAGCTCTTTAGTTAATTTTTCATTGCTTTCATTGATTTTCTGAAAACTTTTTTGACTTCTTTTTGTTGGTTTTAAACTTTCCCTTTAATTACGCTCATTTAATTTGCCATCCATATTCTGAATTCCATTTCTGTTGTTGCAACAATTTTCTTTTGGTTGAAGCCCACTTCTTGTGATCCCTTGGGGGCATTGAACTATGTTTCTTCATATTGCCAGAGTTCTTTGGCTGGTTTTATGTCATCTGAGAATCCTTTTCTCTAGGCTCAGGGCTCATAGTTTTTCAGGGAATCTGTTATCCTTTGCTGGGTGCTCTTCTACTTAATGAGAAGAAGAGGATAACCCTAGATGGTGATTTTCTCTCCTATTCTGGAAGGCTGACTTGGCAGGGAAGTGTAGGGTAGGGCACTCTGAGAGCCTGTAGTGCAGCTGTTATGTCTTGTCCTGTTTTCCTGTGATGGTGACTAGGCTGTGAATGTTTGGAACCAGGTCCAGGGGTAATAGCAGCTCAAGGCTGAGGAGTTAATGGCAGGGTACTGGACCTTAGGGTAGTTCCAGGGACCCAATGGCCATGATGGAGAATTGAGGGTGAGTTTTGGGGGTCCAGATGCAATTCTGGAATTGCAGGGATGGTGTTGCAGGCCTGGCAGAAGCCCTGAAGCCACAGAGGCAGAGCCTGAGGCCTGGGCACAGTAAGAGTCTCAGGACTAGAAGTGAGGACTGTGGAGGCTGTGGAGGCAGAGCCACTCAGGCTGAGGGGCTATTCCAGCATTGACACGGGAGCTATGGATGTTGAACTTCATGAGCAAGGGTCAGTTCCAGTGGCACAGGGACCATGTGCAGCCACTGGATGGCTGAGGTTCTCACCTCACCTAGGTCCTACTGAATCAGTCACTGAAGCCTTCCTGGGGGTACCTGTGGCTTCTGAGAATCCTCCCTCCACTGCTCAGATCCCATGTTTGGAGAGAGGGGCCATGCAGTCACAGGACACTATGTAGGGACCTTTTGCCCAAGCCCTCCATGGCCTGGTGGGATGACTGGAAGGGTGTTGTTGCAAAACTGAGTTCCCTACAGACCTGGCACCCTCTGCCTGAGAGCACAGATGGTGTAAGCTGCAGAAACCTAGGATTGGCAGCTTCTAGATCTCCACAGCCCCTGCTCTTTGGTGCAGTGTCTCTGTACAGATTCTAGGCATCTCCCTGATCAGTCTGGAGGTCTACAGTGGTAGAGGGAGCCCTTCATAGCTCAGGTCACAGTGCCTGTGGGGTGAATGTGGAGCCCCAGTGCTTTATTCTCCTGATCTTCCCCGCGTGCAGATGCCTACCCTCAGGTCTCTTTAGTCTTATAGAATGAATTGCCCTGTCACTTTCTCCTTCACTCTGAATGTCTCCTGTTGCTTAATGCCTTTCTAAGAAGAGTTATCTGTAGGTAGGCTACCCCTGCAGCCTTCCTCTCCTTGAGAAAAACATGCATGAGCTGCTTCTAGTCTGCCAGCCTCTCCTTTTTTTTCTTTGAGCAATAAGATCTTGCTCTGTTGCCTGGGTATGATCATGTGCACTGGCATAATCATAGCGTACACAACCTCAAGCTCTTGGGCTCAAGTTATTGAGTCTACAGACCACACCACCATGTCTAGCTAATTTTTTGCATTTTTATTTTATAGCAACGGGAGTTTCACTATTGCCCAGGCTGGTCTTGAACTCGTGGCCTCAAGTCATCTTTCCAGCTTAGCCTCCCAACCTGCTAGGATTACAGGTGTGAGCCACCACGCTTAGCTTACTTTACATAATTTTGATATAACAGACATCATAGCTCATGATTGTTACTCTGGGGACACAAGATTGAATTTCTTTCCTTACTTGTAATCTTTGCAGTATGCTGGCAACTGCCACTCCTGCAGTGGTAATGCTAGCTGTAATATTTTGAGTGCATACTGTAAACCAGGAAATTTACATACATTATATTTAATCTGTTCTTGGAAAGGTTGCAAGAGGGACCATTCATCCTTACTTTCCAGATCAGGAACCGAGAGTCCCAGAAAGTTGAGAAACTTGCTTGTGGTTAACCATCTCTTGGAATTCAGCCCCTGCTTCCTAGGCCTCTACTTTTTCTGGGTAAAAATCAGGTAGAAAGTCTATTATTTCCTGCTATCTGGTGATCTATTAAAACACATTAGCCATGGAGATGCTTGTCTTACATACTTCTTCTGAAACCCTATTGAATGTAGTTATCAGTCTAAGTTGCTGCTTCAGTAATGCTTTGGGTGTGAAGATGCTGTTTGGGTTATTCCTCTGCCTTTGTACCTTTTTCTTACCGATTTTAATTTTGCTATTAAGGATTTGGTTTATGTTAGATTTCCTAGCAATCACAACATTGCTGTTGGGTATCAACTTCAGTCAAGTCTATCCTGGTGTAGGCTAACAGAAAAGAAATTTTTTTCTGTAAAAGATCAGTTATTTGAGGGCAAGAAACTTGACACATGTCCAAATAAGAGGAGATTCTGAAGCTGCAAATAAGTGATTATTATTTAACTCTTCCAGCTTTGCATTAAAAATGACAGGAGTTGCTGTTACATATTCACATGCATGTAAATAATGAGGGAGAAGAGTTACGTAACATCCCAAACTGGAGTCTTTTCCATACCTATTAAATTTCTCAAAGAATCAAATATCTTGTGAGCACCCTGTAATCTTCACATCATTTGACTTTTCCTTGTTATTCTGATTAACTGGAATCTGCAGTGCATGTGAATTATGTAGGCAAATCAAGTAGACTATATAGACCTGATGGTTAAGAATCATAATTTCCCAGCATGGCTGTACCACTAACCACTGCCTGACCTAACTTCTCTGTGCCTCACCTTTTCCATCTGCAAAATGGATGTGGAAAACAATAGCATGCATTTCACAGGTAAGCAGCAAGGTCTAAATACAATAAGTTGAAAAATGTTTGGAAAACAGAAATGATTGAATATGAACGATTATATTTTAGGGTAATCTGCTACAAGAAAAAATGTTTCCATCACTTTATTTAGGGAGAAAAATATACATTTGAATTCTTCTGAGGCAGAGAATAAGCTTAAAAAAGACAATAGGTGATGATAGGAATAACATCAAATATTTCTAAAATGTGAACACACTTTAATGAATTTCAGCCCAGAAAGTATTGAACTAAATATTAGATCCATAAACTTAAACTTTTATCATCTATCCAGGTGTATGGGGGAAAGCAAATCAAGCCTTTGCTCAGGCAATTACAATCAGGCTGGGAAAGGCCAATATGTTCTGAGAAAAGATAAATAGACAATTAAGCATCAAAATGAGAGAGAACTTGCAAAAGGCATCCTGTAAAGGATGAGAGCAGGAGAGCCCAAGTGAGCTAGAGCGAAAAAGCCTTAGGAGAAGAATAGCTTTGAGCTGGGAGAGTTTGGCTAGTAAAGAAAGGACCCTTTAGAGAGGGTACAAATAAGCCAGTGCTTTTCAGACCTCAGTGAACATGAGAGTCACTCACGGGGCTTGTTAAAAGGCAGAAGCTGATACTCAGGTTGGCAGGGAGTCTGACTCTGTGTTCTTGTCCAGCTTTGAGGTGAGTTGCAGAAAATGTTACCAGCTTTTAGGTGATGTGGCGCTCAGGGAAAGAAACATCTCATATTCGGGAGGTCATGAGCAGAGGGTACAGTGGTGAGAATGATAAGGAGGTAATTTCAGTAGTCTAAGCACAAAATGACGGGGCCGACTGTGATGGTGGCAGCAGTGACAGAAAGAAAGGCTTAAGAGACTATTTCAAAAAGGAGCAGAAAACAGATTACTAACACTTGGCTAAATGCACAGGGAGAAGGGAGAAAGGCTTTAACTGTAATCTTTGGGAGATGAATGATATCATTGGCTCATGTGGGGGAGGTTAAGAAGAGAACTGATGGGGGGGAGTGATTGGCTGGTTTTGGGGGAGGCTGAATTTGAGGTACTGCTGCAGCATTCAGGGGGAATATTCATAGTCAAGGGCTGGAAGTGAATGTCTGGAGGGATCTGTATATAGAAGAGATAACTGAAGTTATGAAGAAAGAATTCTGGTTTTCCCTGAAGGTCAATGAGGAGTGGCAGGAGTAGAATCGAGGACTGCAGAGTTTGGAGCGCCCCCACTTGGTGAAAAAGGAGAGAGGGAGGAAAAAGTGAAGGGCAGGTCCTGGGAATGCAGAGTCCCCAGCACTCAAGGAAAGTGTCCTGGAGATTGTACTTGCTTCGTGAAACAAACCAGAGCTCAGAAGTTCATTCAGTTAATCCATCAATAATATTCTTTTTGAGGATTTTCCATGTACAAAGCATCATATATTCATAGGAGAAAATTCTGAAAAATTAGAAACTACACAAAAAATACAATAAAAATTATAATTTTATTATCCAGAGAAACCTTTCTCTATGTTTATATGTGTGTGCACACTCTCTTATGCCTTCCCCTTTGCAAACATACATTTCTTTTTCACAAATTGGAATCATGCTGGCTATATTATTTTGTATTTGCCTTTCAGATAATATATATTTTGAACACTTCCCCCCAAACAAATCATTCTAATATGCTTTTTCATGGGTATATTCAGTTTGCCTGAAAAATAACCCAACAAGGCTTTGGGGTCCGGTAAAGATTTTGTTCCCTTTACAACAAATTTCTGGGCTGAGAAGAAAGGACTTGTGGAGTTATTGAAGGGAAACATTTGTTGAATGAATGGATTGAAGGTGAACGTGGGGAGTAGGTAGAGAGAGGAGGTTATTAGGACAGCGGCAACAGCCTTAGGAGGCAACAAGTATATTTTCCAATATATTTGGAGCTAAAGAATTGGGTTGAAGAAGAGAATGCTAGGCATTGATATTTTCAATAAACTAATGGGTAAGGTCATCTGTTAATAAATGTGCCAAAAGGAAGTTGATTTATAAAAAGATTCAGATATTGGCATTGTGCCTACTGGAAGCAGAGCTTATCTTACTCCTGTGCAATTTTTATTGTATCTTTTCCATAGAAAGTTGACACTGTGGCCTCCTCTCTAGGTGGAGTATTAGAGCTCAGACTTTTCAGACAAATTCTTTTTATGTTATTCAACTCAAAAGCCCTCGTTTCTTATTCAGATATACATAGCAACAGCCTCAATACCAGCTGTTTGGCTTGTATGGGGGGTTTAGGCAGTGTATAGAAATTATTAATGGATGTTTCCGTATTTCTATAATAAAAATGTGGGCTGACAAGAAATAAATAATGAATATTTTCTATTCTTGCTTTGCTGTGATGTAAAAATTTATTTGTGTGTGTGCTTGCCTTTATGCTCAGGCTGATGCTACAGTCATGGCAGCAGAATGTTTCCAGTATAATTTATTCTGTAGGTGTCAGTCAAAGACATCAATTGTGGCCTGTCTAGAGCTCGTCTGACTGAGACAAAGGAGACTCCTGTTCTCCCCTGGATTCTGCAATCAAAAGCCCTGGTTTGGGATAGTTATTTATCTTCACTTGCCGCTTTGCCGGATGGAATGGTTTGACACGATTGCTTTTATGGTCCCAGTCAAGGCCCTGAATTTCATGTCTGTGTTTAAATCTTCACAGAAGTACATTAGACTAATTAGTAATTGTGAGTGGCGCTTGCCCACCTTGACCTTACTGTGAACCTTAAAGTGGCTTTAAGAATAACATTGCTACTGGGGGTGTTGGTGTCTTAGAAACCAACCCGTGGTTTTAAAGGTTACCTATGTGAAGTTATTCATAATATAAATATGTTTCTTTCCCTACCAGCTAATCCTCATATGATGCTATGGAATATAACTGAAAAAGATCACAAGGTACCCAATAATCCTAGGAAGTGGTCACGATGTACTAAAGGAAATTAAGGCAACAAGAGCAATTATTAGAATCACAGCAGTGAGGTGGAGGAGAAGGTTGAAATGACATTTTCCAATTTAGAAATTCTATTTATAGTCACTGGAACTTTCCAAGACTGTTCAGCTTTGAACCAACATGTTTTGGACATATTCTCATCTTCAAAGTAAATTTATCTGAAAGGCCTTATGTAATTCTGTTCATTCATTTGAGCTTATGCAATATGTCAGGGAAAACAAGCTGACATATTTGGGGAAAAACCCAAAGACATATTTCCAACGTATTAAGGAATACCTGGATCCTTAAACAAGGATCTTAATTAAGGAATCCTGGAATATAATCTCTATTTGAATATATATCTATTTAGAATTTCTCTGGAACAAATGCTATTTCTGCTGTTAGCATGAAAACAGCCACTCTTTTTTCTTCTAGAACGATAACTTTTCCCGAGAAGCATCAGGTGATTAGAATCCTATTTTCTGATATGCCATTATAATGAGGAAATTCATATACTCAATCAGTAAAATATATTGGTAACTCTTACATCTATTAAGGAGCAAGAGACCAGCTGCATGTTCTCCCAGATTACTTCATAAATATTTAATAACACATTCTGTCACTTGGCTATTTGGTTTACAACTAGTTGGTCTCAATCGGATTTGCAGTTGTGCCAAGACACGTAAATCACATCTGTCAAAACAAAGTGCCATTTTCCCATTAAAAAAAAAAAAGAAGGCAAGGAATCCACCGGAAATGGATGTTTTACCATTTGATACTTTAGGATAACAGGAAACACACTCCTTTGTGAAATTTCCTTAGAGGAAATTGAAATGAGATTTAGAGAATAATTTACTTGCCAAGTTATTGTTGTAGATGCTTGCTGAAATTCCCATGCCAAAGGTGTAAATAAATGAAAGCAACTAATATTTTTTTCATTTTGTTAGAATAGCTCCCCTTGCCCCCTGTCTCCACATACGCTTTAAGCAGTCAGTCCATCAGGAAATAGAGATGGGGCAGAGATAGACTTACAGACCCATCCATTTCTACCTCAGAGGAATGTGGGCTCTTTTGGGTATAATCAGTATTTGATACTTGCAAACTGGAAGTGCCTGGACTTTTAATACCTTCCTGGATGAAGCACCAGAAAAACTCACAAAGTCACTATCGTTTGCTTCACAAAATTCTCATTTGATTCTTTGGGTTAAAAAGCCCAGTGGAAGCAAAAGTTTCAGAACCTTCTACACTTCCTGGGATTTAAATAATTTAACAATCTACAAATTAAATTATTAAACAGTTGTACAGGCAGGGTTCCCAGAGTAAATGATGCATCTTTGTCATTCATTTAGTCTGCCCCATCCAGTTAAATTTAACCAATCCGGAAACCCAGACTAAAACAACCGTCAGAAATTGTTGCCGCATATTAGCCAGCTGGACTTGAGAGACGCATCGTAAAAACATCTTTCATGTATTTTCCTGTGTGGGTCTAAACTGCTTTTCTAATTGCATGATGAGCTCTCTCCAACTTTAAAAGGAATGTGAAGAGAGATTCTAATTAGCTATCTGTCCCCTGAAGTACCTAGAGGGTCATTTTCCTAGGAGCAAAAAAGTTGCCTTGCTCACGGGCGGTGTTTGAGGGGCGGTGAGGCAGTGAGCTGCCAAATGGAATGCTCGCCACGTTCTTCCCAAATAGTCACAGGCTGTGAGCAGACCATGTGAGGATACGTGGTACGTACCTCGAGTGGATGGCTGGTAAACCAGGAGTGTTAGTATCCAGAGTCTAGCACTTTAAAAAATCCTTCACTTTCGAGTTTTCTCTCCTCCCCAGTGGTCCAGTTGGAAACTAAACACAATTATGAAACATGTACTGAGCACCTGCTGTATGCACAAAGCACATTACGTAGCAGAGAGCAGCAGAAGCCTGCTCACTGATTTTTAAGGAAGATACAGTCAGATAAAGGAGCAATCCTTCTTTAAGTGAATGAAAAGGACAGAGAATATCATTGACCTACAGGATGCAGTTAAAATTCCGTCCACTATTCTACCCAAATGTCTGTACTTCCCCTTCCACAGTTGAATATGTACTTCTTATTTCACAGCCTGATAGTAGGTGCTCTCACATTTCCTAATTTAACTAAATTCATTCCTTTATAAACCATGAAGATTTGATCTTTTAATGATAACTGCAGTTTTATTTGTTCCTAAGGGGAAAAATCACTGGGTAGAGTCAGAAGAAACTTTGGTTATCTCCATATTGGCTCTGGACAAATATGGTGGTCTGTTTCACTGTAGAAGTATCTGTTTTTGCCTATATGGTACCCATTCCTCTTCTAGTAACATACTGGTTTTGTTTTTGCTTTAATAAATCACTTTTTCATTGTATATAGCCTTGGTGGTTCTGTCAATCAAGAAGACCCACTCTTTCTGGCAGATGGTCATGTGATCAAATCTAAGCCAATCAGGTACATGCATACTGTCCCTGGATAGTCATATGATCCAAGCTAGGCCAATCAGGTACATGCCTACTATCCCTGAAATTTAGACTTTGTACTGAGAAACCCAGAGGATTTGATCCAAGTTGGTTCATCCTGCTTGTATTAGTTTTCTAATACTACTGTAACAGTTTAGCACAAATTTGGTGGTTTAAAACAACACAAATTGTTATAAAAAACATCTTATATAGTTCCATATATATAGTTCCAGAGGTCAGAAGTTTGGCAGGGACTTCACTGGGCTAAAATTAGGGTGTTGGCAGGGCTTCGTTGCTTTCTGGAGACTCCAGGGGACAATCAGTTCTCTTGCCCTTTCCTGCGTCAAGAGCCCACCTGCACCCCCTTCCTCCTCTTGAAAGGCAGATCAAGTCCTTTTCACACAGCTTCTCTCTGAGCCCACTTCCATCATTACATCTCTGAGTGTTCTCCTTCCTTTCTTTTCCATTTTTACAGACCCTGGTGATTAAATTCAGCCCGCCTGGGTAATCCAGGCTAATTTTTCTATTTAAATACCAGCTAACTAGCAACCTTCATTCCATCTGGAACCTTAATTCCTCTTAGCCATGTAAGGCGATGTAATCATACATTCCAGGGAATAGTATGTGGGCATCTTCAACTAAGATTACTTTGAATCTGTAGGTTAAGTTGGGAAGTGCTGATATCTTGACAATATTGAGGGAACACAAAATATCTATTCAATTTCTTTCCAAAGAGTTTTGTGGTTTTCCTCATATAGATCTGGTATATATTTTGTTGAATTTACCATAAGTATTTCATTTTGGGGGGTGCTAATGTAAATAATGTGGAGTTTTAAATTTCATATTCCACTTGTTCATTGCATATATATAGGAAAGCATTTGACTTTTGGATATTAACTGTGTATCCTGAAAGCTTACTTCTTAGTTCTATGAGTCTTTTTTGCCAAATGTTTTGTATTTTCTACACAGACAACTATGACATCTGCAAACAAAAAAGCTTTTATTTCTTCCTTCCAATCAGCATACATTTTTATTTTAAAAAGTTTAACTTAGTTTAATTTTTATTGACCTATAATAATTCTACATATTTATGGGATACATTGTGATGTTTCAGAATATATAGTGCATAGTGATCAGATTAGCATAATTTGCATATCCATCATGTCAAGATCTATAATTCCTATGTTTAGCTATTTGAAGCTGTATGATACTGTTAACAGTAGTCATCTTGCAGTGGTGTAGAATGTAGAACTTATACTTCCCATTTACCTGTAATTTTGTATCCTTTAAACAAATTCTCTATCCTGCCCTTCTGCCTTCCGTTCCCAGTCTCTGGGATGCTTTGTTCTACTTTTTAATTCTGTGAGATCAACTTTTGTATCCTCCACATATGAGGGAGAATGGGTAATATTTAACTTTCTGTTCCTGGCTTATTTCACTTACCATTGATATCCTCCAGTTCTATCCGTAGTGCTATAATTGCATTGGTTTTATGGTTGAATAAAGTATTCCATTGTGTACGTATACGACATTTTCTTCATCCATTTATTCACTGGCCCCTAGGTTGGTTCCATCTCTTGGCTACTGTGAATAGTGTTGTAGTTAATGTGGGAGTACAGGTGTCTTTTAGATATACTGATTTCCTTTCCTTGGGATAAATGCTCAGTAGTGGGGTTGCTGGGTCATATGGCAGTGCTATTTATAATTTCTGGAGGACCCTCCATGGTGTTCTCCATATGGCTGCACTAATTTACACCCATATGAACAGTGTATAAGAGTGCCTTTTCTCCACATCCTTACTAGCATTTGTCATTTATTTTTGTCTTTTTGATAATTGCCATCCTAATTGGGGTGAGATGATACTTCATTGTGGTTTCGATTTGCCCTTCTCTGATAATTAGCGATGATGTATGTATTTTCCATATATTTTTGGCCACTTGTAAGTGCTTAACTTCTTTTGAGAAACATCTGTTTGTATTCTTATTTTTATTTTCCTTGTTTCAGTTGAGTGAATAAATCTGGTCCTTGCTACCCTGTTTTGTTTGTAGGCTGCAATCTAACTTGCTTATTTCTAAATGAAAATTTATTAAATGTTGGGTCTTATAGAGGTTTTGCTAACTTAAGGGTTGCAGAATCTTATTAACTCATATAAATGGGAATATTGCTCTTTCTTACTGGAAGATTAAATCTCATGTGTTTTACCCAATAACCCCTTAGAATTGTTGAAGAAAATGCCAATAAAAGACTATATGATGGGCAGCACCGGTGGCTCAGTGGGTAAGTCGGCAGCCCCAAATACTGAGGGTGGCGGGTTTGAACCCAGCCCTGTCCAAACAGCAACAAAATAATAGTTGGGCACTGGTGGGCACCTGTAGTCCCAGCTACTTGGGAGGCTGAGGCAAGAGAATCGCCTAAGCCCAGGAGTTGGAGGTTGCTGTGAACTGTGACACCACAGCTTTCTATTGAGGGTGATAAAGTGAGACTCTGTCTCTGAAAAAAAAAGACTAAATGAGATGAAACAACTAATGCTTCTTATTCTTCCTTCAATCAATGTTTAGAATGACAGGTGCTGGTATTCAAATTTGGCGCGGGCCTACATGTGCTGTGTCCTTTAGGAGAAGAAAACATTGTTTATTTGCTTTAATAATAGAAAGATATAAACGTGAGTAGGAGGGGCCCTGCTCTGGCTCTCCTTCTCATCTTTCTGACTACATTTCTTTTCAAGGGGAAGGAGTCTATGGGGCAAGGTAACTTGCAGCTCCTAATCCCCAGTCTCATCCTAGGTTCCCAGAACCACAAGATTCCCTATTCAGATGTCCCTGAGATTGCTTCCTACCGCCCTCACACCCTTAGAGGAGGCCACAAATCAGTGGATGAGTTTGAACTTGAGGCCTGAGGCTCTCCTATGCTCTGAGGGAGAGGCTGGGCACTGCTTCTTTCACAGGCAGGGGAAGTGGAGAGCAGGCCAGGCTCTGTTCCTCCCTCACTATGTGAGAATTCTATATCCAAACCTGCCTGCCTTGAAAGTATGTTTGCAAAGGTAGGGCGATGGACGCTATGTTATTGGAAGTTTTGTTTGTTCTAATGTTAAAATATTTGGACATATTGAAATAAACCTCCATTTGTATCCATTCCTTGGGCTCCATAAACATTAGGTTTAACTGCTCAGAATAACAAATGATTTGCCAGAGTTCCCTGCCAATAAAGACTTGCAGAGAGGAAGATGGATGGGCCCCCTCGTGCTCTTCTGCTGGCCAATAATGAGGGATAAATACAATTGGCTGGACCTATAGCCTGAATCCTGATCATTCATGGTTAGTGACTGAGTTGCTCTTCCTTAGTATTGAGCTTTTCTCTGAGAAGATTTTGTAAAATAAGATTTTAACGTGCTCTAAAAATTGGTCCAATCAATAGATGTCTGCTCTATTTTCATTGCAAAGGTGAAGGAAGAAGGGGTCTAAAATGAGGGGTGTCCTAGCCAATGAATAACGATACTGGACTATATCAATGTCAGCAGGCTTGATGTGACATTTCAGTGTGTTTTGTACATTTTGCAGAAGATAGCTCTTTTGTTCTGTAATATGATTAGGCTAGTTTTTAGCTGTTCTGTATTAAAGTAGCTTAAACACTTAGAGCACTTAATAATTTAATGTGCAAAAACATCTGTTAAAAGCTACATAAATATATGCATAGATTTTTTCCCGTTTGAATGACTTACTGCTTATTATTCTTAACAAATACCTCCTTCCCAAACAATAGATCTCATTAAATTTTACCCACAATCTTTTTATGTCTCATTAAATTTTTTCAGTTGAAAACTAACAAGCTCTCTACCATACAGGCACAAAAGAGTTGGTAATACGTAATGCAGTTCATGTCTGAGATTGTGCTTCCACTTAGCTTCGTGTTTTGTTATAATGTAAAAGCAAAGCATGATTAAGGGTAAGGTTTTGATAACCTTTAAGTACTTAAATAGAAGCAAAAGGAAAAAAGTTTCATGTGGCATCATTAGGACCGTTTAGGTCAAAGGAACAAGTTTAAAATGGCAATAAGGGATTTGGCAGTGGAGGACCTGGAGCAGAGTCCAGACTCTGCCACTTGGCTTCTCTGTGACCTCAGTTCCTCTGAGGATCCGAGGGTAATAAACGCAACCTCTTTTGTAGGATTGACTGAAAGATGAATAAATGCAAGTGTCAATCCCTAATAATGCGACTCCTTTGGGCGAGGAAGAGAGAAGTCAAAACCCTGAGTACCACCTGGGTGCCTACCCTGTCTTTGGCCAGCATCACAACAATCCCAAGAGTCCGGGATCCTTTTCCTTATTTTACAGTTGAAGAGACTGCGAGATGAAGCGATCGGCTCAGGGTCGCAGACTGTGTAGATCTGTCTGACTCTGACGTCTGTGTGTTCTCCCTCAGAACCACTCGGTAATTTATATTTTCATGTTACCTTTCCATGGAATCCATTCGGGAGAAATATTCTTCCTTTTCCCTTCCTTCCTTAGTTTCCAATATATGCAGAGTCACAAAAACCTTTTACAGCAGTCTGAGCCTTAAAGGATGAATACATTAGCAAGCAAGCAGAAAGTGAGAGGGAATTTCACAAAGGAAAATCATTTGCAAATTCAGAGACTCAGGGCATGTTGTCCTCAAGGGATTGCCAGCGATTTAGTCTGATTAGTGCTCATGTTCTGTGTCTGTGTGAGGAGGGGGCTGGGCTGCAGAAGAGAGAGCTTTAGAAGAGGAAGCTTGAGAGGCAGGTAGGAGATAGAAAAAGAATAAAAAAGGAGCTGTAAGCCACGTTAAGAATTTAGGAATGGATTTGTTGCAGATGGGGAGCCATTGTGGATTCCCCCTGATTCTTAGGGAAATACAACCATACATACTAATCTGAAAATAGAAGACCAACATTACAGGCCTACAGGAGAGAAAAACACAATTAAATTAAAGTAGGGGAGGCGGAGGGGACTTGATTAATTCCCATCTATAGAGTACAGTGTATGGGTATATGGCACCCTTCCTAAGTGAAAGACTCAACTACAACTCAGACTTTGGACTTTTCCTTTGCAAACGCAAACAATGTAACCTAACCATATGGTATTGGTTAATCATGTTAACTAATAATAATAAAAACCAAGTATGATAGTTGTGGTGTTAATTACATTGCCACTATCTATCCTCACAAATGAATTTACTAAACTTACTATACTCATTCTAGGAAAAGTGTAGAAAATGCAACTTACTGTAAAGATCTCCATGGTAATGCCTAGTGCCCATTTCTAAGATTCAGCTCAATGCCTACTGTCTAGTCACTATTAGACTCAAATTCATTTTCTGATGCCATAGTTCCCTTTTGTAGTCAACTCTCATTTATTTCAGGATTTCTTGGTTTTGTTCATTTCATTGGAATTCACACTCGTGGCAAAGAGGAATGATTTGGGAATCAAAGAAAGTTAGAAATCATCATTGTCGGGGTGGAAATAAATTCAGATCCTTGGAAGTAAGTGTGGCCAGCTGATGAATCCAGCTGGGTAGGGGCTCTGTAGCCTGCCCAAAGGCTTGAGAGACTGAACATACAGAGACACAATGGATGACCTTATTTTATTTTATTTATTTATTTTTTGAGACAGAGTCTCACTCTGTCACTCTGGGCAGAGTGTCATGGCATTACAGCTCACAGCAACCTCAAGCTCTTTGGCACAAGCAATCCTCTTGCCTCAGCCTCCAAAGTAGCTGGGACTACAGGCAAAACCTTATATCATTAATGAAATATTATGTAGAACTCTGACCCACAGCCTGCAGAGGCAACCACCCCAGGAAGCCAATCACAACTCACAGCAGTGAGGGCAGGAAGCCAAGCTGCAACCTCTATAGCAAACAACTGGCCCCCAATGGCACAGCCTGCCTTGGCCAATAATGGAGCCTGTCCTAATGTTTCCTCCATTGCAAGTGAAAGACTATCCAGAGAAAGCCAAATTTGCTCCTTCAGATAATCAGTTAGGACACCCCACTTTTCGTGGTTCTTCTCTCAGCTTTCCCAGGACATTAGCCTCAGACCAGGCTGTATCTGAAGCTACCCTTCTTCCTAGTATAAAGCTTCTCAGCTGCTCTGCCTGCTTCTGGGTCTCTGCCAAGTGCAAGCCACGGTGGCTGACTCCCTTGCTACACAAGCTCCGAATAAATAGCTTTGCTTACTCTCATTTGGGCTGCTTCATTTATTTCTACAAGCTCTTTCAGTAAATGGATATTAACTGACCAGGTGGGTGGTTTTAGGCACAGAAATTCTCATGGCAATCTTCTTTGTTAACGTATTTTGCTCAAGTAACCAAAAGGATTTCTTTTAACTTAAGTTTTATAATGGTAACAAAAGAGGATGCAAATGAATTTAGGCTTTGATGTGAATTATATATGTTAATCAAACAGGTCACAAAAATTACATACATATGTATAGAAAGCAAGCTACAGTGGAGACATGATGTATGTGTGGTAAGAACTGTGGTCTTCCTAGGCCAGGTGCCATGGCTCACGCCTATAATTCCAGCACTCTGGGAGGCTGAGGTGGGTGCATTGCCTGAGTTCACAGATTTGAGACCAGCCTGAACCAGTGTGACCCCGTCTCTAAAGCTGGGTATTGTGGTGGGCACCTGTAGTCTCAGCTACTTGGGAGGCTGAGGCAAGAGGATAGCTTGAGCCCAAGAGTTTGAGGTTGCTGTGAGCTATGATGCCATGGCACTCTACCAAGGGTGACAAAGTGAGACTTTGTTTCCAAAAAATCAAAAACAAACAAATAAAAAAAAAACCCCAACACCCCACAAACAGAATGTGGTCTTCCTACACTAGGGAATCAGTGGACTTAAATCTCTGCCCTGTTCCGTTTGATTCTCTTCTTTCTTTAACCTGGTCTTAATTTCTGGCTGACCTTCCTTGCTACGTATTTTTAAGGCAAACATGAAATAAAGTTTATTGAGCAAGAGAAAGATAGGTTTACAGAGTAAGAGCAAGGTATAGGTTTCCAGAGAAGATACATTCGCCAGGACAGTGAACAGACCACCATTGTTGTGACAAAGAAAAGGCAAAGAGGTCCCTCCTTGCTGTCTGGGGCTGGGTCTTCCCAGATGCTCTCTGGCAAAATGCTGCTCTGCTGACTTACTCAAAAAAGGCTTCTTTGCTGTGGTGATGGGATTACAGAAATGGAAAACCAACACCACAACCTCACTGTTTGCTTTATCTAAAAAAAAAATCCTCCCCACTCTGTGGAAGTCATTGATAATATCTCTTCTCTGGTCAGATTAATTGGCTGCAGAATTCTGAAATTTCCTTTAGCCTTCTTTTTGGATTATAATTCTAAGGGCTCCGTATCTGCCCTGCAGTAGTTTGCCTTTTCATGCCTTTCCCCCATTCCCTCTAGTTCCCCTTTCTGCCAGTCTTTGCCTCTTCTCTCCCCTAACTATGTCATAAGTAGGCGTGGACATCACAAATCTATATTCTCACATGTGGTGAAACTGAGCCTGACAACTCTGGACCAACTAAAAACTGAAGCAGGCTTTGGTAGAAGTTGAAAAAACTTTATTATCCTGTACTCTTGAGAATGAAAATATGATTGGCACTTTTGGCTATTGAAACATTTCTTTTTTTGGTTTTGATTAATTTTTTTTTCTTTTTTTTTTTTTTTTGCAGTTTTTGGCCAGGGCTGGGTTTGAACCCACCACCTCCAGCATTTGGGGCCTGCGCCCTACTCCTTTGAGCCACAGGTGCTGCCTCAATTTTTTTTTTTTTTTTTTTTTTTAAGAGATGGAGTCTCACTTTGTCACCCTGGGTAGAGTGCTGTAGCATCACAGTTCACAGCAACCTCCAGCTCTTGGGCTTAGACAATTCTCTTGCCTCAGCCTCCTGAGTAGCTGGACTACAGGCGCCCACCACAATGCCCCATTATTTTTGTTGTTGTTGTTGCAATTTGGCCAAGGCTGGGTTTGAATCCATTGCCCTCGGTATATGGGGCTGGCGCCCTACTCACGGAGCCACAGGCGCTGGTTTTGATTAATTTTTTAAAGGTACCAGTATTTTGTCTTTTTTTTAAAGATAAGATTTCCATGAAGGCAAGGATGATAGCCTGTAGAATTAAATGCGTAGGAGAATTGCTAAGAATGTAGTGGGCATAGGCTTTGTCTTTTCAACATGTCTTTTCTTTGACAAATCACCTTTTACCCAATGTATATGCTCCTTTTGAGGATTGAAAACCAACAGCTATCACACCTCTCCTCCCCCACGATCCCAGCCACAGGAAAGACACCTGGCCAGCCATGGCCAATCAGAGCACCCCACCCTTGCAATAGGGATGGTCCAAGGGCCAGCATGAAGGACAGTGGAGTTGGCTGGCTGCCCAGCAGCTCCCAAGGGCAGGACAATGTTGTCCTTTCATATATGTATTTGGGGGACCTAGCACAGAGCTTGGCCTGGAGCCAGCACTCCAGGAATGTTTCTGGACTGAATCTAGGAGATGCCGTGAGGCACTGAAAGTCCCCTTCCCCGGCATCAAGTATTTCTTCCCTCCCCTCATCCTCTCCGTGTCTTTCTATGATCTTACTGCATTGCTCCTGTGAATTGGCATTTTTTTCTAGGAAGTCTCAGTTTAGAGACGAAAAACATTGCTTAGAACAAGATCCACTTTTACCACTTCTGTTGCTGACTGACTGAAGGGCCACCAGTGCTGGCCTTGGAGCTCTGACTGTCCGTCCAGCCTCTGCTGTCAGCCCAGCTGCTGGTGTCTGCCCAGTGACTGCGCGGCCCTAGCCGCGGGAGGTCGCGCATCGCCCTCCTGCCCCATCCTGCTCTCGGACCAGCCCTGCGGCTCAGGCCACAGATCCTGCTAGTGTCCGGCTACCGCTTCCCACCTTGCTAACGCAGTTAGAGAGCTAATCTATCCATGGCTACTTTTACTCACATTGCAGATAAAATTTCTTGGAAAATTTAAGAAAAGAAATGGAAAAGACAATATTCTTTCAAATACAAATGTACTTTCAGTAACTTCTTAGTAAGTTCCTACTGAGCCCAAATTCAAAAGGTCCTATTTGAATTTTAACGTGTTTCGCATGCATTCTGACAGCCCTTCCAAGACTGAAAAAGTGGATGTGTGGAGGGGTGGGAGGCGGGGTGTGTGCGCATGCGTGTGTGTTACTGGTGGGAAGAACTAAGGTCTGAGGTTGGAGACTGCTGCGGTTTTCATCTTCACCCTGATCCTCAGAGCCTTCCACAGCTTGCAGCGTAGAACTGACGCTTAATAATTCAGCTAAATAAGTCAACAAGCCTACCATTGAGCAGGCTTTATGCCTGAAAAAAAAAAA
>NW_003852407.1:32130811-32136482 GCF_000181295.1 Otolemur garnettii | reverse complement strand
TTTATTGAGATGTAATTGACATACAAATAGCTAACTAGACAGAGGGTGCCAAAAAATGTATACACATTTTAAGAAAGTAAAAAGCTATATTAAAGTTGTAATATACCATATATACTGATAACGAGCTGAACACAAGTCATGTTTGAGCACTTCTTGCAATTGCAGAAGTCAAATGTGACTTGAGTATTAGAATTTTAATGCATTTTTTTCCTTTCTTAAAATGTGTATGCTTTTTTTTGCACCCTCTATATTTAATGTATACAATTTGACGAGTTTGGACATATGTGTATACCTTTGATATCATCACTATAAACAAAGTAATAAATACAGCCATCACCTCCAAACATTTCCTTGTGAGCCTTAAATTTCTCTTTTCTATTTTATTGTGATAAGAACATTTAAGAGGGGATAAAGTCTACCCTCTTAAAATTTTTAAGTGCATAATACTGTATTGTCAACTATAGGCATTATGTTGTACAGCAGTTCTCTAGAATTTATTTGTTTTTATACCTGGAACTTTACATCTGTTAATCATGTATAATATTACATCTATTCTACTATAGATCTATGTATATACTATATATTCTATATCCAATACATTCTACTATACACATAGTAGAATATTAATCTATATTCTGATATATGTATATATAGCATTTGTTGACATTTGTGGTGACATGGACAGACATGGAAGACTTTTTACAAGGTGATATAAGCCATCACAGAAGAAGAAATATTGCATGATTCTGCTTATTTGTGCATGAGGTATAAAGAGTGGTCAAACTTAACAGAAGCAGAAAATAAAATGGTGGTTGCCAGGGGCTGGAGGGAAGAGGAAATGGAGAGTTCATGGGTGTACAGTTACAGTTATACAAATGAATAAGTTCTAGAGATCTGCCAGGCATTTTTCTTACAGTATCTCTTTTAATTCTCACAACATCACTGCACAGATTTTTTTTTAAGGTCTTTATTCACATTTTATAGCTGAAGACATCAGGTGTTTGGAGAGGTTAAAACAGGTGCCCTGGAAAGGCTTTGAATTCAGAATGTCTGAATTCTGCCCTGTTCTAGAACTGCACCTTGAGCAAGTCATTTAACCACTCCACGACCATTTTCCTATTTGTAAAATGGGGAAATTACTAGATATGAGGCAGGATTATTATGAGCAGTAGAAATAATAGATGCAAAAGTTCAGCATATGTTAGATGAACACTGGAACCTTTATGGCCACCCAGCCAGTGAGTAAAAGTTCTGGAATTCAAGACAGGTTTATCCATCTCCAAAACTGAAAGAAGGGCAAGGACTTTGCGGATGCCACAATCTGGTTAACAGAACACTTAATTTGACTTTTTAAGGGTTTTAGTGGAAGAAAACTCTTTGCAGAAATCATGATATTGTATTTATGTGCTTTTTATCTTATAGGATACTATACCTAGAAGCAACTCTCTGCTGTGTTGGTCTTCTAAGTCTTTATATTTCTTTATTACTTAAAACATTAAAGTGTATTTTCTGCACAGAATGATAAACTAATTAAAGTTGTTTTCTAAAATAAGCATTAGGAAGTTAACTTCTTGTTGGCTGTCTATATATTGTGTCTGATCAGCGTTTCCTTGGCCTTTCCATAGAAAACCTAGGGTCAAGAGGATAGAAAACCAGCTGAATGTCTTAATTTGAGACAGAGAAGTAATATTTATTGATTGATTGATTGATTTTTTATTGTTGGGGACTCATTGAGGGTACAAAAGATCCAGGTTACACTTATTGCATTTGTCAAGCAAAGTCCCTCTTATAAATGTGTTCCTCCCCCAAGAGGTGTGCCGAGCACTGTACCCCCATCCCCCCCTCTCCTTCCTTCTATCCGCTCCCCTATCCCCCACCCCCCACCTAGCACTAGGTCATCCATTGTTCTCATATCAAAATTGAGTACATTGGATTCTTGCTTCTCCATTCTTATGAGAAAGAACACTAAGAAAAATGTGTTCTACATCCATCCAAGTTAGTACAAAAGATGTAAAGTTTCCATCTTTTTTAATGGCTGAATAATATTCCATGGTATACACATACCATTGCTTGTTAATCCATTACTGGATCGGTGGGTGGCATTTAGGCTGTTTCCACATTTTGGTGATCATAAATTGAGCTGTGATAAGCAGTCTAGTGCAAGTGTTCTTATGGTAAAAGGATTTTTTTTTCTTCTGGATAGATGTCCAGTAATGGGATTGCAGGATCAAATGGGAGATCTAGTTTGACTTCTCTAAGGATTCTCCATACTTCCTTCCAAAAAGGTTGTATTAGTTTGCAGGCCTACCAGCAAAGTGAAAGTGTTCCCTTCTCTCCACATCCACGCCAACATCTGTAGCTTCGAGTCTTTGTGATGTGGGCCATTCTCACTGGCGTTGTAATTTTTTAATAGTTGATTTATAGATTTGAGAAAGAATAATGACTTTTGCCTTGATAAGTATGAACCAATACTCACTGAGATACAAAAAAAGATTTTCTGGTTGTGGCAGCTACTAAAGTAACTGTTTCTTCTCAGCAAATTTAATGAAAGTATAGAATTGGGGACTCTGAAAATCTTGCCTGGTGATGTATAAGGCAGATCTTTAAAATTGCACAAATTAATAAAGTTTTCAGTGTTCAGATGAGAAGCTTGTCAGACAACTGCATCATCATGCAAAGCAATCATCATGCAGAAAAAGAGCATGAGGCACTTTTTAATTATAAAAATTAAGAAATCGGGGACTGGATTTATTTCCACAAACCAGACACTCAGTTTACACAAATTTTAACCCTTAGATTTCCATTTGCTTTAAAAAATACATTCATCCCTCTGAGTTTTTGCTGTGTTCCACAAAATGAGCTTACCTGTGTAACGTGAGCATTGCAGTTTAAAATGGAGTGCTAGTGCTTTTATCTTTATTTCTTTCCCCCTTAAACCCACAAAAGTTACCTTAATGGCTAGAAAATTCTACCAAGTAAAATACAAAAGATTACCTCAGTGGATAAAAAAAGTTACATGTCGCAGCATACCATTTGTTTGACATAAATTGAGGAAATTTTTAGGCACAAATCAGATTATAAATACAAATTGAGGGCCTTCTGTGTGCATTGTGCTGGGTACTGGGGCAATGAGATGAACGTGTTTACTCTCCTCATGGACTTTTGAGCTAGTTGAAGAAAGAGGATATCAATTTATAAAAGAAATTTGGCAGTATCAGAAGTAAAATTTTTCAATGCAAGAAATATTACAAGAATTGGATAAATGTGATAAATTGTTATGTAATTTGGCAATTATTTGACAGACAAGAGGGATATCGAATGAGGCTTTACTGTGAGAAGTCCTCTGTAAGAGGAAAAATTTGAATTAAGTCTTGATGTATGGCTAGGTTGCAGATAAACTCAGAGGAAGATATGAGTATTTTTAGATTAAATTGTTGTTTTTTCATTAGAGAAAGGCTCTTGTTGTGGCATAAATATATCCCAAACCTTTTATACACATTTTGTGACAAAAACTTGGCATTATTCTGTTAGCAAATTATAATTTCTCTTAAGTGTGATTTCAAAATATTTACCACATGCTTTGCAGTATATTTTTAATCTGATTATAAAAATGCACCTTGGCCTCCCCTCTTGCTCTCCTTCAGCTCTTTCCTCTTCTTCCTTTCTGCCTTTATTAGTGTGAGGACAATCTTTTCAACATGCAAACCAATTTGGAATCTCTTGTGGTGGGTTCCCACTGCATGAAGGATCAACACCAAAATTATTTAAATGACTTTTAAGGTGCTCTAGGATCTTCCCTGTCCACTTACCCACACTTCTTGTCTTGATCTAACTAAACTGGTTATCATTGAACTCCTAAACCCGCCCTCCTCTCCCCCAGCTATGGATTGTCCACTTGTGGTGCTTTTGGCTTTCACTTCCTGGCACTGCATCTTCCCTTAGACTGACAAGATCAGTCCTTCAAGTCACAGCATAAACTTGACGCTCACAGGCAAGTCTTCCATTGAAGGTTACATTCTTTTCTAATTAGATGTTCCCATTGTCCTTTGTAATTTCCGTATGGTAGCACTCTTTAAATTTAAAATTACTTTCGAGAAGAATTTTTAGGGTACATTTTTAGATTTGGGATTTGTTTTGAATACAGGCCCTTGTCAATGTCAACCAAAGGGATGACAATTATATTACTATGAGGAATGCCATGGTCTTAGGAGGGTTTTACAAATGGGCTTGAGAATGTCTCAGATAATCTATCTCTTGATTTATATAGAAATCACTTCTTGCATTTGAATGGATAGAAGGAGATTTAATATATAGGTTTATAAGATGTTTTCAGAAATGCTGTTTACAGTTTTTTTCCATGAAGCAAGCCATGGCTGCCCATACAGTAAGTAGAAATGAAGTGGAGATTTGTATTTAAAACACATCAGTTAAAGATCACTTATTTTTCATAGACATGATATGTTCCTAATCATTGTAAAATTAGAATTTTATAACTTCCTTTTTCTTTTCTTTCTTTTTTTCTTTTTGAGACAGAGCCACAAGCTGTCCCCCTGAGTAGAGTGCTGTGGCATTACAGCTCACAGCAACCTCCAACTCCTGGGCTCAAGAGAGTGTCCTGCCTCAGCCTCCCAAGTAGCTGGGACCATAGGCGCCTGCCACAATACCCGCCTATTTTTTGGTTGCAGCCATCATTGTTGTTTGGTGGGCCTGGGCTGGATTTGAACCTGCCACCTTAGGTGTATGTGGCTGGCGCCTTAGACACTTGAGCCACAACTTCCTTTTTCTATGACTTTTTTCATGTTACTACTCTGCTTCCATAAATATTGTCATCATCAAAGACTGCTTAATGTCATCTTAAGGGAAATATCATAATGCATTGCCCTCTTGCTGAATATTTAGATTATTTCTAATTTTTTATTATTGTATTATGTTGAGGTAAACATCTTCATGGATAGAGATATTGACAATTTTGTGTTCTTGATTTCCTAAGAGTGAGACTGCCCATTCAAAGTGCATGGGTAATTTTATACCTTTTGATTTATTTTGTCAACCAACTTCCCTAGAAAAAAGTGGTACAGCTTTATTGTAGCATCATGGTGGTCAAAAGTCTGGACCATGGAACCAGTCAGCTTTAATTAATTAAAAAAATTTTTTTTGCAGTTTTTTGCTGGGGCTTGGTTTGAACCCGCCACCTCCAGCATAGAGGTGCCAGAAGTAGGCTGGCACCCTACTTCTTTGAGCCACAGACGCTGCCCAGTCAGCTTTAATTTAAATCTTGATCCATCAGGCACCAGTAATGTATGAGAAAATAAATTTTATTAAATTTGTACTAAATTCAATTTTATTTGAAACAAATTATAAACGAAAAGTAATACCTCTTTTGATCCACTGGCTTTTCAATTCTTTTCTTTTTCTTACTAAGAACTGTTTTTAAACACCAATTTGGGGAAAATAAAAATGGTTTAGTCCCAGACATTTGTAATGCTTATGCTTTTCACCTAAATAAAGGAAGATCTCCTTTCATTCCCGTGATGAAACCCTTTCGTGAGCTGCGTGAAGATCAGTTTCTCAATAGGGAGTATAAAGCAGAAAGGAATTTATGAAACCCTATTTACAAGTAAGTTGAAAGCAAATCATGTCCTTCTAACCAAGTATTTGTGGAATAATGTCT
>NW_003852407.1:32122503-32130623 GCF_000181295.1 Otolemur garnettii | reverse complement strand
AGAACAGAAGGGTTCAGAGGTCAGCAGGGGCTGGGGAGAATATGGGACATTACTTTGCTCGAAAGTCTCTAATTATTAGTAAATAGGGAAAAGACATTATATTTTAGTACATTTGTGCTGCTATAACAAAATGCTGGAGACCAGGTAATTTATAAAAAATGGACATTTATTTTCTCACAGTTATGGAGGCTAGAAGTCTAAAATGAAGTTGCCAGCAGGTGGGTGCCTGGTGAGGGCACAATTTCCTCTTGCCTTGTTGCTGTGACCTCCAAGAGGGAAAATGGTGGTCTCAGATGGCTGAAGAGCAAAAAAGTCCTGGCCAGTTTCCTGCAGTTCTTTTACGAGACTTTAATCTCATCCATGAAAGAGAAGATCTCATGGCCTAATCACTTCATAAAGGTCCCACCTCTTATGATTATTGCACTGGGGACCATATCTGAATATAAATTTTGGAGTGACACAAACATTCAAACTAAGCATGCCACCAGTTAAAAGTGGATGTTTAGAAGGCGAGAGCAGTCTATAAGGTAACTGTCATAGAAACTGAATGAAGAACAAAAACTAAAAGCCAATCACCCTTCATATCACACATCCAAGAAAAGAAGAAGAGGAAATGGACAGGCAACATCACAGATGTGTAGAATGGTGATGTTGTAGGCAGTTTCAGATTGGTATCCAAATCTTGTGGAAATTTGGTTTGAAATGCTCCGATCTATACCTTATGGGATATATTCTCAATCTGGAAAAAACTCTTATTGAGGCAGTTTGCAATTTTTATACTGCTAAGTATTCATTAAGGCAATGTAGGTAAATCTTATGTCCCACAGCATGAATAACAACTTTAGATATCCAAAGGGGGGATGCTTCAGGTTTCCTGAGATTAAAATCTAGCATTAGTTCTGCCATTTAAAACCTAAAGAAGTGTTAACTACCAGAACCAAGATGTTTGCAGAGCTCATTCTTTGTTTTTACTCGTGTATCATGTTGAAGAAGGAGCAGGGGTTGCTAGGAGGTGGCACTGGTATCTCTCCAGACCTGGCCATGGTGGTCATAGATGCTGGCGCAGAGAGCCATGTTAACCTGGGAGCTGAAAGCTGAGGGGCAGGTTAGGAATGAGAGCAGGAAAGGCACATATTTAGGAAAAAATACTTGACTGGGAGCAATGAAAGACATTACAAGTATCATCCATCAGAATAGACAAAAGATCAGGGAAGACAGGCAAGGAATCAATGGTTCAGTTGTCACAGGACATTTTGATCCTGGGTTTAGGTTCTGAGCCAGCTGGAGATTCCTCCTACATGTTTTTACTGATTCTAGGGAGAGCTCAAGTGTAGACAGACCTTTCCTCAGGGTACGATTTGGGAGCCATTTCCTAAACTCTGCGCCATGACAGATGACTCATCATGAGCACTCTGAAAAGGAAGAATGATCCAAAGGGCACGCGTCCTTAAGTTAGAAAGCTGGAACCGGGTCTTGTACCTCCCCTGCACCAGCTGTGTGACTCAGAGAGATGAACTGCTCTGAGTTCAGTTGTCCCATTTACAAAATTGGGATAATAATACAGTAGCACCTCCACAGTTGACTGCCCTACATTGGCCAACTCCTTAAATCGGCCTATTTTTCATAGACTGGACATGTACCACATGTACAGATCATTACAGTAGGCCTGGTTCCTTATGTTGACTACCTCCTTATATTGACCAGTTTGTAATGTCCCTTGGGTGATCAACTTAGAGAGGTTCTACTGTATATTATGCACACACACACACACACACGTGCACACACACACGTATATATGTTTTGCAGTTTTGGGTTGGGGCTGGGTTTGAACCTGCCACCTCCAGCATATGGGGCCAGCGCCCTACTCCTTGATCCACAGGTGCTGCCCACACACATAATACATTTGAAGGCAGTGTAGGCTGAAGTGTTTTATACTAACATGTTCTAAATGGTCGTTTATGATGCCCAAACTCTGGATTTTAGTGAACAGAGGCATCACATATTTCATATAATTTTTTATGCATGCTATTTATAACTTCTACTTAATCAGGTATAAATAAAGGAAAAATGTGCAATTAAGGTAGGTTGCCAAGTGTAAGGGCAACATCCAGAGGTTCAATATCAAAGATCAGGGTTCAAGTTCTGTCTGAATCTCCATAAACACAGATGGGTGGTTAATTTCCTGAGTGGATTAACTAATTGGAAGGTGAATAGAGGTTCAGTAGCACCAAATATAATAATTTCATGTTTACTTTCATACTCTGAGAACATGCTTCCCTCTGTTCTGTTCACAGGGATATTAATCTGTTTCAGGAAAACCCACAGGTGCTTAACTAAAGTGTGCTTTGGCATAAACTTGTAGGAGATGTGCACCAAGCTTGTGGAAGCAGCCACCGGCTCTTGAGGAAGGCTCTGGGAGCGGGACAATCTCCTAGCTAGCATGGAGATGTTTGACTGCCTGGAGACAAGCCCTCAAGCAGATGCAGGCATTAAAGAGATAAGATCTATCACTTGTTTGCAAGCAGGTGTTATGCTTTGAACATTTGTGGTACAGCAGGGTGGGAGTTGAGCCCGTGGGGAAAGAGCAGGTAGCAATCATTAAGTAAGTGATCCTAGTATGTGTGCCCCCACATCTGTTGTATAATGTTTCAATAAAAGATTATAATAAAAGACTCTCAATGAGGTTGCTTGGGGCTCTATTTGGAATATGGGAAGCCCGCCCCCCCGCATTTGTACCTTCAATCTGTGGTCCTAGCTGCTTTTATTCACACAGCAACAGGGTGCTCACAGTGGGCATCGACATAAACTCTTAATTTTTACTTTATTAAAAAATCTAATTTCTATATACTGAGCCATGCTTCTTAACTTCCATAGTGTGGGTTTCCTGAAGGCTATCTGTTTTCTAGGGTTATCCCAGGATGTGTACTGCCCTTGACTTAAGAAATGAGTAGAGCTGACATCAGAACAAACAGAAGTGTTTTGTTCTGTAGGATTTAGAGTATCCATTTCAATCTATTTGTTCATTCCTTATTAAATTCTCTTGTTTATTATTTGGTTTCCTGGTGGGATTCATAGGGTTGCTCTAGCTCATTCCCTGAAGGCTTTCATTAGGAGCATCTCTTTTGTTTTATATTATATAACCTCAAATGATACCTCCAACTCTCTTCTGATCTGCATTTTTAAAGGAAAGAAATAATGTGCTAAAACTAAAGAGACTTTGAAGCAGCAGAGCATTTATAATTTATGTCAAGGAGGGGTTGACAAGACCTTCTCTGGGACCAACAGATTTCAACCGGTTTGAAAAGCTCAGATTTCCAGAAGGCAATTGCATAAATGTTCTTTTAGATTTGTAAGCTTAATCAATTTGCTTAGGTATTTTTATAGATAGGAGAACTTTATAAATATCTTTCACTTCAAACATCAAAACAAACTCAAAAGTGGAAGCATATTGCTTTGACTTTCCTCTTTTAGTGGAGATCAGACAGGCAGCTGCAGTGTGGATAGGACTGGTTCTACCTCCTGGCATGGACTATGCTAAACCCTACCTTACCCCTCTGTGGGTCTCAGTAGAGAGAGGTAGTATACAAAGAGTCAAGGTTATTTTCACTTTCCTGGACATGCGGCTGAAGGAGAAATGACCAAGAGCAGTGCTGGATTATTGAGGAACTCTACTCGGATACAAACTGATCTGGAGATTAGGGTGTGCGTGGGAGGTGGGTGGCAAGCTAAGTTTTTGTTCTCAGATGTTATTTGCACTGAAGATGAGAGAGGTGAGACGGAGGAAGAAACCAATAAGTGGAATAGTTGAGTACATGTGGTGTTTGTGTCTTCATTCTTTGGATACTTCACTTAGCATAACAAGTCTCCCAGTTTCATTCATATTGTTGTTGCAAAAGACATTAAGCTATCCTTCTTCACGGCTGAGTAGTATTCCATGGTAGACTTTTATCACTTTTTGTTAATCTGCTCATGAATGACGGCTATTTGTGTTGATTCCACATGTTGCAATTGTGAATTGTGCTGTAGTAAACATTCGAGTGCAAGTGTCTTTTGACAAAATGACCTCTTTCCCCTTGGGGAAGTATAACTCAGTGGAAATAAAATGGTGGGTGGTGGAAGGAAGAGATGAGAGGAGATGGGCCAAGACCTACCTAATGTGTACAACAAACACTATAACTTATAACCCTGACTTGGCATTGCAAAAATGATCCATGTAACCAAAAGTCTTACCCCTGTAATACTTGGAAACAAATTAAAGAGGAGGGCTCTGTGCTTTACATGCATAATTTCATTTGACTCTCATCTAGAAGGTGATATTTTCATGTTGAGGGAGCTGAAGTCCAGCATGGTTGAGCAACTTCTTCATGGTAACACAACGAGTGAAAGGCAACACTGTCTGGCTCGTAAGTCCTAACCTTTCTGGGATGTTACAGCAGGGGAACTCAGAAGCAACTCTTCTCTCACTCTGTGATTCTTTGTCAAATTCAAAGACAGGAACTAAATCTCCTCTCCAGTATAGGAATGGGTCTCCTCTTCTTGATATTGTCATGGTGTTGACAAAAAACATACAACGTTTCTGCTGACAGAGCAGGCACCTTAGGTGTGGATCCCAATTGCCACAAGGTAATGGCTGCAAACAAACTTGTCCTTCTTGCTCTTCTTCCTGGATTTATCCCTTCAGCATCTCTCCCAGGGGTCTGCTTTGTCACCGGCATCCTGGTATTCTTGTATAATTGTTTGTTTATTTTCCCATCTCCTGTGCTAGCTCCTTGGAGGAGGAAGGTGATCCTTGATCACTGTTGTAGTTACAGGAGCTAGGACAGTGCCCAGCACATGGCAGGCACTCAGGGCACCTGGACACACATGGTTAAGAACCCCACTGTGGTCTCAAGCACCCTGAATAATCCCAAGATCTAAGTAGAAACAGTGTCTTCACTAACATGAACACGGCTTTGGGACAAATCCTCTCCTCTCAGATGGCTTCCTTCAATTTAATACCTGTGGAATGACACTGTAGTTAACTATCTACATGTACAGAGAGACAAAAGTATGGACTTCAGTAATGAAAATGCCTGTTTTTCTTCTCTCTCCTCCCTTTCTCTTCTCTTTTCTTCTCTCACTCGTTCTTTCAAAGAGAAAAAAACAAAAAGACATGGCAAAGAATTACTGCTTAAGGCTTGTGATTTATGAATTCTAACTCAGAGATTATTTTTTAAAGATTTGAAGACAATGGTAAAACCCAATATTAATTCTAATATCCTAGAATAGATTAAAATGCATTTTTAATTTGATACAAATGATAGTTTCATTTGACCAGGGTTTATAATTATTATCAACAGGTGTACCCTCCCACTAGCCAATGAACAACACTAATGCTAACAATATATTAAAAATTTAATTCACTGTGTATTAGAGGAAGAGTCTGTGCTCTGGTCTTTTTTTTTTTTTTGAAACAGAACCTCAAGCTGTCCCCCTAGGTAAAGTACTGTGGCATCACAGCTCACAGCAACCTCCAACTCCTGGGCTCAAGTGAGTCTCCTGCCTCAGCCTCCCAAGTAGCTGGGATGACAGGCGCCTGCCACAATGCCCAGCTATCTTTTGGTTGCAGCTGTCATTGTTGTTTGACGGGCCTGGGCTGAATTCGAACCTGCCACCTTAGGTGTATGTGGCTGGCGCCTTAGCCACTTGAGCCACAGGCGCCAAGCCTGTGCTCTGGTCTTAAGTGAATCTAGTTAAATGGTTTAAGATTCAGGGCACAATTAGAATTCTTGAACTTTTTTTTTTTTTTTTGAGACAGAGTCTCACTATGTTGCCCTTGATAGAGTGCTGTGGGTGGCATCACGGCTCACAGCAACCTCAAACTCCTGGGCTTAAGTGATTCTCTTGCCTAAGCCACTCTAATAACTGAGATTACAGGTGCCTGCCACAATGTCCTGCTATTTTCTTGTTGCAGTTGTCATTGTTGTTTAGCTGGCCCAGGCTGGGTTCAAGCCTGCCAGCCTTGGTGTATATGGCTGGCACTGTAACCACTGTACTATGGGTGCCAAGCCAAGAATTCTTGATATTATTAGATGTAATGACCTTGTCTTCTGTGTATAAATGATAATTTATGTAAAATGCATTTTTCTTTTTTTTCTTTTATTATTATTACTACATCATAGCTGTGTACATTAATGCAGTCATGGGGTACCATGTGCTGGTTTTATATACAATTTGAAGTATTTTCATCAAACTGGTTAACATAACCTTCATGGCATTTTCTTAGTTACTGTGTTAAGACATCATAACTTTGTACATCGATGCATTTATGGGGTTCAGGGTTCTACTTCAATATACAATGTGAAATGCTTACATTGAACTAAGTAACACATCCATCACAATTATACTCATTTCTTAATAGTTTTGAAATGTACCATTACATCATGTACATTAGGTGAGGTCCCCCCAAATACCTTCTCTCCTCCCAAATTCCCCCTCCCTCTCCCTCTCTCTCCTCTTCCCTTCTACTTTCTGGACTATAGTTATGTTTTGCCATTCGTATGTATGTGTGATTATATATTGATTTATAGTAGTAATGAATACATTGGATACTTCCCCCCCCCCCATTCTTGAGATACTTTACTAAGAAGAATATGTTCCAGCTCCATTCAGGTAAACACAAAGATGTGAAGTCTCCATCTTTCATTATGGCTACATAGTATTCCATGGTATACTTATAACACAATAAAACACATTTTTCAATAAAGAAATTGACGAACACTTAATGTTCAACCCAACCCCCCACACTACCCTAGATTAATTGGTTTTTCCCTTCTTATATCTGAGAGGTGTTATCTTTCTGTCTTTAACTTTAAACTCATGAAAAGATCTTTGTTATTTCCTGGTTTGGAGAAAGGTGGTTTACTTTATGACAGTCAAAAAAAAATAGGAGTTGGTGCGAAGAAGGGATATAAAGAATAGGATATAGAAATATAATCTTTAGACATTAATATGCTAGTATCTTTATTTAGCAGTTGAATTGCTGGAAAAATTAAAACCTTAGTAGAACAGGGGGCTGTAAATACATTTTGTTATGTTGTTGATACAGTGAACCCTTGAACAAAGCAAGGATCAGGGGTGCTGCCCCCTTGTGTAGTTGAAAATCTTCATCTAACTTTCTGCTCCCCCAAAACATTACTACTAATAGCTCACTGTTGAATGAAAGCCTTATCAACAACATAAACCATTGATTAACACATTTTGTATATTAAGTGTATCATTTAATGTGTTCTTACAATAAAGTAAGCTAGAGAAAAGAAAATGTTCCCTTTTTATTAAATCATAGCTGTGTACATTAATGCAATTATAGGGTACAATGTGCAGGTTTTATATACATTTTGAAATACTTTCATCTAACTGGTTAACATAGCCTTCACCGTATTTTCTTAGTTATTGTTTTAAGATATTTATATTCTACACTTAGTAGATTTAACATGTACCCTTGTAAAATGCACCATAGGTGCAGTCCCACCAATTACCCTCCCTCCACCAGTTCTCCTCCTTCCCTTCCCCACCTCTTTCCCCTTCATCTTGGGTTGTAGTTGAGTTATAGCATTCATTCAGAAGTGTGGGTGCTTATAAATTGGTTTCATAGTAGGGCTGAGTACATTGCATACTTTTTCTTCCATTCTTGAGATACTTGCTGAGAAGAATATGTTCCAGCTCCATCCATGTAAACATGAAAGAGATAAAGTCTCCATCTTTTTTTAAGGATGCATAATTCCATGGTGTACATATACCACAATTTATTAATCCATTCATGGATCACTGGACACTTGGGCTTTTTCCACAACTTAGCAATTATGAATTGGGCTCCAATAAACATTCTGGCACAAATATATTTGTTATAAAGTAATTTTTGGTCTTCTGGATATATACCTAGTAGAGGAATTGAAGGATCGCATGGCAGGTCTATTTTTAGATCCATAAGTGATCTTCAAACTTCTTTCCAAATGTATTAGTTTGCATTCCCACCAGCAGTGCAGAAGTGTTCTCTTTTCTCCACATCCACACCAATATCTCTGGTTTTGGGATTTTGTGATGTGGGCTAATCTTACTGGAGTTAGATGATATCTCAAAGT
>NW_003852407.1:32118720-32121290 GCF_000181295.1 Otolemur garnettii | reverse complement strand
CTGGGAAGAATCATCATTGTTAAAATGTCCATACTACCCAGAGAAAACAAAATGTTTTTAAGAAAACAATATAGAAGAGAGAAAGTATTTACTATTCATGAGGTGGGAGTGGATCATCATGATGGTCTTCATCCTTGTCATCTTCACATTAAGGGGGCTGAGAAGAAGGAGAGAGTGGAGGGGTTCATCTTGCTGTCTCAGGGGTGGCAGAGGTGGAAGAAAATCCACATATAAATGGACCTATGTCCAACTGTGTTATTTAAGGGTCAGCTGTCCTTCCAAACACAATTTTTATAGCACAGCTTTAGGTCCTTAAAAAATTATTCTTTGTTTAAGAAATGCTCAATGTATGCCTATTTTCTTCAGTATTCTTGTTAGAAAGGATGCTAAATTTTGTCAAAGGTTTTTCTGCATCTATGAGAGGATCATATAGTCTTTGTTTTTACTTCTATTGATATGATGAATTACATTTATGGATTTGCATATGTTAAATCAACCTTACATCTCTGGAATAAAGCCTACTTGATTGTGATGTATTATTTTTTTAATGTCTAGCTAGAATCTGTTTGTTAAGATTTTATTGGGTATTTTTACCTCAGTATTCATCAGTGAAATTGCTCTGTTGTTCTCCTTTTTTGTTGGGTCCTTTCCTGGTTTTAGTATCAGGGCGATGTTTGCTTCATTTATGACAAACCCACAGCCAACATCATACTGAATGGAGTAAAACTGAAAGCTTTTCCACTTAGAACTGATCCAGACAAGGTTGTCTACTATTACCACTACTGTTCAACATAGTTCTGGAAGTACGAGCCAATGCAAGCAGGCAAGAGAAAGGGATTAAGGGTATCCATCCATATGGGGGCAGAGAAGGTCAAACTCTTGCCCTTTGCTGATAATATGATCTTAGAGAACCCCAGACACTCAATGACGAGACCCCTGGAAGTGATCAAAAAATACAGTAACAATTCAGAGTGTGAAATCGATGTCCACAAATCAATAATCTTTTTATATGCCATTAGCAGCTAGGTTGAGAAGAAAATCAAGGACATAATTTCCTTCATAGTAGCTTCAAAGAAAATGAAATACCTAGGAATTTAGGAGGTGAAGGACCTCTACAAAGAGAATTATGAAACCTTAAGAAAGGAAATAGCAGAAGACTTTAGCAGATGAAAGAACATACCATGCTCTTCGCTGGGAAGAGTCAACATTGTTAAAATATCAGCACAACACAAAGCAATCTGCAGATTTAATGAAATCCCCATTGATTTCATTGGGGGAATGCTAACAGCATACTTTGAAGAATTGGGAAAATGATTCTTCATTTTGTATGGAATAAAAAAACCCCATATTGCCAAGGCAATTCTATTTATAAAAACAAAACTGGAGGTATTGCTCTACTAGACTTCAAGTTATATTACAAATCCACAGTGATCAAAATAGCATGATATTGGCATAAAAATAGAGACATAGACATATGGAACAGAATAGATAACCAAAAGATGAAACCAATTTCTTATCACTATCTGATCTTTGATAAACTAAAGAAAAGAATCCCTATTCAAAAAATGGTGCTGAGAGAACTGGATAACCACATGTAAAAGACTGAAACTGGACCTGCATCTTTCATCACTGACAAAAATTGAGTCAAGATGGATAAGAGATTTAAATATAAGACATAAGACATGAAACAATAAAAATCATAGAAGAAAACATGGGAAACCTGTTAAGGATGTCAGCCTGGGGAAAGATTTTAGGAAGAAGACTTCATTGGCAATCACGACAACAACAAAAATAAATAAATAGGACTTAAACAGAAGCTTCTGTATAGCTGAAGAAACAACAATTAAAGCAAAAGACAACTTTCACAATGAGAAAAGATATTTGTGTGTTATGAATATGACAAAGATTTGATAACTGGAATCTACAGATAACTCAAATTAATCAAAAAAAAAAAAAAAGACCAAACAATCCCATCTATCATTGGACAATAGACATTAACAGAAACTTCTCTGAGGAAGACAGACAAATGGCTAACAAACATGGAAAAATGCTTATCAACCCTAATAATCTGAGAAATGCAAATTGAAAGCATCCTGAGATATCACCTAACCCCAGTGAGAATAGCCTACATCACAAAGACCCAAAACTGCAATGCTGGTGTGGATGTGGAGAGAAGAGAACACTTTACATGTTAGTGAGACTGATAACTAACACAGCCTCTTTGGAAAGAAGTATGACAAGTCCTCAAAGAACTCAAATTAGACCTTCCATTTGATCCCGCAGTCCCATTACTAGGCATCTAACCAGATGGAAAAAAAAAAAAAAACATTTTGTCATAAGGACATTTGTACTAGATTGTTTATCACAGCTCGATTTACAATTGCCAAGATGAGGAAACAACCTAAAGGCCCATTGACCCAGGAATGGATTAACAAGCTGTGGTATATGTAAACCATGGAATAATATTCATCCATAAAACTTTATAGACTTTACATCCTTTGTACTAACTTGGATGGAGTTGAAACACATTCTTCTTAGTAAAGTATCACAAGAATGGAAAAGCAAGTATC
>NW_003852407.1:32089870-32118495 GCF_000181295.1 Otolemur garnettii | reverse complement strand
TAATAAAATAATGTAATGTATGAAATTGATATAAGAAACAATTTACAAAAATAAATTTTTCATTAAAGAGCATCCCATGCATAGAGTAACTACAAAACTCTCTTGTACCATGTATTAATACTTAACAGGAAGAAAGAAAGCTAGGGGAAGGTGCACATATCTCTAGGACTCCCAGGGGTCTGAAGAGCCTCTGAACCCTGGTAGTTCACTTGCAATGGATTCCTTTTCCAGATTTGCCAATATTCCTCACGGAGGTATCTGTTGGGCTGCTGATATCCAAAGAGGGTATGTTCAGTTGAGTATGGTGACTGGTGCTGTCTGTGTAGGTCTGAGTGTCCTAGTTGGAGCTGCTATAACAAAGCACATCAACTGGGTGGTTTATAAAAAACAGAAATGTATTTCTCCTAGTTCTGAGATCAGTGTGCTGGCATGGTTAGGCTCTGGTGAGGGCCTCTTCTAGGTTGCAGACTGCACCTTCTCCTTGTACCCTTTATTGCAGGGAGTACACACACCTGCACATTGTGCAGGACACAGTGATACAGTATGATACCGTAAACATTTATGGACACCTAAATGATGAAAGCAGACCTAAATATTTTTAATAAATATGTATATGTCAACTTATCCTTAATGAGTTTGTCTACAGGCTAATACAGGGATTTGTTACTGTGGCCCAGGGCTTCTTCATACATTGCTTATAACTGTTATTGTACTATGATGGCAGAGTTGAATAGTCATGACAGACGTAGAGTACAAAGCCTGAAATATTTACTACTTGGCATTTTACAGAAAATATTTGCTAACTTCTGGTATTAAAGTCCAACAGATTCTTATTTTTTTTTTCTTGAGTTATAGTCTCAGTCTGTCACCCTTGGTAGATAGAGTGCCAAGGCTTCATAGCTTATAGCAACCTTAAACTCTTGGGCTTAAGTGATCCTCTTGCTTCAGCCTCCTGAATAGCTGGTACTATAGGCACTCACCACAGCTATATTTTTAGAGATGGGGTCTCACTCTTGCTCAGGCTGGGTCTCACAAACTCCTGAGCTGAAGCAATCCACCTGCCTTGGCCTCCCAGAGTGCTAGGATTACAGGCATGTGCCACCACCACCCAGCTAGGTTCCTATGTATTTGTAAGTAAACTTAATACAAAATTAGGCAAATAACATATTTTCATATGATTTATATTGTATGTCAATTAAAATGAAGTTACAAAATATTAGAACAACATGAGAAACATTTCTAGAATAAGGTTATGTTTATTTATTTTATATTTTTGTATTTGTTGATTTCAAAATATTAAGGGGGTGCAACTGGTTTTGGTTATATGAATTGCTTTTGTAACATCTGAGGTCAGGGCTGTAAATGTGGTTGTCACCCAAATAGTGTTCATCATTCCGCTATGTAGGTTACCGTCATCCCTCCTCCACCCTCCCTCTGCTTGAGTTCCACTGACTTTTGCTTCCCTCTTGTGCACATGGGAGCTCATTGGATAGTTCCTATTTAATAGTGAGTACATTTTGTGTTTATTTAGATCATTCACTTAGGATAATGATCTCCAATTCCATCCAAATTGTTGGAAAAGGCATTCAATTATTCTTTTTGATGGCTGAGCAGTACTTCCTGCTATACATATACCACATTTTGTTAATTCCCTCATGAGCTAACAGGCACATGGGTTGGTTCCACATCTTGCAATTGTGAATTATGCTGCAATAAACATTCAACTACAGGTATTGTTCTGTTAAAATGACTTCTTTTCCTTTAGGTAAGTGCCCCATAGGGAGATTGCTGGATCAAATAGAGTTCTACTTTTAGTTCTTTGAGGAATTTCCATAGAGTTTGTGCTAATTTGCAGTCCCACCAACAGTGTATAAGTGTTCCCTTCTCTCTGCGGCTGGCATCTGTTGTTTTTGGAATTTTTAATAAGGTTCATTCCAACGTGGGTAAGGTGATATCTCATTGTGTTTTCAGATTGCATTTTCTTGAGAATTAGTGAGTTGGGCATTTTTCATATATTTATTTACCATTTGTCTATCTTCTTTTGAAAAGAGTCTCTTCATGACTTTTGCTCACTTTTTAATGGGGTTGTTTTTTCTTTGCTGATTTGTTTAAATTCTTTGAAGATTCTTGTTATAAGCCTTTTATTGGATCTATAGATAGCTAATATTTTATCCTGTTCTGTAGGTTATCTATTTGATTATTTCCTTATTGGTGCAGAAACTTTTAATTTAATCAAGTTCCATTTATTGATTTTTGTTGTTGCTGTAATCGCCATTGGAGTCTTAGTCATAAGATCTTTGCCTCGGCCAATATCTGGAAGAGTTTCCCCTACATTTTCTTCTAGAATTATTAAGGTCTCATGCCTTACATTTGTGTCTTTTATTCATCTTGATTTAATTGTTGTGAGTGGTGAGAGATAGAGAGTCCTGCTTCATTCTTTTGCATGTGGCTGTCTAATCCCCCACCCCACCCCAGCACCATTTATTAAATAGGGCTTCTTTTTCCTGATGTATATTATTTTCTGTTTTGTCAAAGTTCAGTTGACTGAACGTGGATGGTTTTATATCTGGGTTCTGGGTTCAGTTTCATTGATCTTTGTCTATTTTTGTACCAATAGCCTGCTATTTTGGTTGCTATATCATTGAAGTATAATTTGAGTTTGGTAACTGATGCCTCCAGGTTTCTTTTTTTTTGTGTATAAGGTCTCAGTGGCTCTTTTCATTTTGGTTGGTATCCATTGCTAGAGAACCAGTGTTTCCTTTTTGGACTATCCTTTTGCTTTGATTTTTCATACTTCTGGAGTTCTTTCATTTATTCCTTCTTATTTGGAGAGGTTGTTCCTTCTTATTTTGGGGTTTTCTTTTGTTTAGATGAGGATTTTACCCCCTCACTCATAAGGGTGTGTTTGCATTCATAGGTAAAACACTTTGGCCTTTCTTTGGGCACTTTGATGGCATTGTAAGGTCTGGATAGATGCCTTGGTAATAGATATCCTTAGTGTGGTGATTTTCTAAATTGGTAGTTGTTTATAGGCCATAGTAGTGGTAAGTTATGTGAGTGGTCAGGTTCCCTGCTTCTCTTTGATGAAGGAGGATGAATGTCTTAAATTCTTTCTTTTCCTCAGTCCTGTGAGTCTCTTAACAGTGTGCATTTTATTGGCATGAGCAGTTTAGTCTCTGAGACAGTAGGTGTTTGTGGGCAGGAATAGACTACACTCTGTATGACTGAGTTAATAAATCCTCTGTAAAGGACTGTACAAATTGACCTCCCTGGCAGTAGGTGGTGAATGCGAGGAAGAATCAGTGTTTTTAGGACCTGTGACCAGATCTGGCCCCTTAGGAGAAGCACTCTAGTGCCTCAAGTAGTGGTTGCGGCCCTGGGATTTCCAGGTGAGTCATTATTCTCCACCATAGTGGAGGCAGGTGGGGGAATGAGGCTGGGTTGGATGAGCTTGCCCTTAGGCTCCACAAAGCTGGTAAGGTTGCTGTTTCAGCAGTGGTCAAAGTTTTGCTCCTAGGCTGGGAAAAGCCACCAGACAAGGGCTAAAGTGGCTCCACCAAGCCAGAAAGTCTGCTTGTGGGGGCAAGGCTGAGATTCTCAATCTGGGTGTCAGGAGTGGGTTTTGGTCTTTGCCTGCCTCCCTTGCTCTGTGGTGTTTCTCCAGAATCTGCTGGCAAGCAAGAGCCCAATCTAACTGAGCTCCCCAGAAAAGGGAGCTGCAGGCTGAGTTTCTTTGTTCAGAATCCTGTCTTTGTGAAAGTGTGGCTTTCCTGCAGAAGGGAGGGTGCTCCACCAGTGTTTTGTGGCTGGGACCCCAGAACTGCACTTTCTTTTTAGTTTTGTGCATGTGGGCTCCCTTGCCTCTTGAGATTAGTTCACAAATTTCCTCTCTGTTACCCCAAGAAACAAGACTGGGAATATGGGATTGGACTGCAGGCCTTTCCCTGAGTCCCTTATGGTCAACCCATGACTGTAAAGGAGAAGCATGCTGGTTCCAAGTTGCCTTTGGGGTGCTCAAGCAGGTTTGATGTCCTTCTGGTTTTGGCATGTGCCCTGCTCTGATGGAGGAGATGGGTGAGCAGCCCCAGAGCGGTCTGGTGAGCAGGATGCTCGTAGTTTGAGCATCCTATAGTCTGTTACAGGTCTTTAAGAGGAATGGTTTGAGCCCCACTCTCTGTGGAAGCCTCAGTGTAGTGGGCACACCAAGAGAGGGGAGGCAGCGGCTCCTGAAGGCCCTGGCTCAATTGTCTCTTTTGGCAGCTGTGGGCAGGGGATGGACAGACGAAGAAGAGTCTGAATGGAGGATATCTAGGACTCTGGTTATCTCTGTCCCTCTCTTTGGAAGGCAGCTCGCCTGGAATGTTCAGGTACCAGGGCTGCACAGATGTCCCCAGGACTCACCAGTTCCTGTGGTTCCCACAGTATGGACAAATTGTTTGTGTTTGAATTGAGTGAGACAAAAACTTGGGAGCTCCCTGGGAAAGACAAGGGTGCACAGTGGGTGGAGACGCAATATGATGTCTGCCATTTAGGTTTGGGTATGTAGTGATGGGGAGCAACTCCAAGAGACCTGGCAGCTTGGTGGCTTTTCCTTAAGAAGCTTCCTGTTCATTGGCCACAGCAGATTTGGGACTCAAGAGGATAGAAAGGCTCTCCAGTAGCTCTGGAGCCTGCTGACTGCTAGAGAAATGAGAGAGGGAGAGCCTCTCCATTCCCACCTACCCTTTTTTCTGGGCTCCAAACTTCTTGGGTGTTGATCTCTGCTGATATATTTCTCTTTTTATTCTGCTCTGCAATTCTTCCCATGAAATCTCTGGTAGGTCCAGGTACTTTTTCCTTGGAATTACACCTGATCTATGTTTTTTTTTTTCCTTTTCCATCTAAAATGTTTCCCTTTGTCCAAGACCATCAGGTAGTTGATGTCTCTGGTGAGTCATCCTGTAGTTTTTATAGATTTTGATTTTGTAAATCTTAGAATTGGTTTTTCCCACCTTAGATTCAGAATGGAAAAATGGCAATGTTAACAGTCAATTAGGAAACTAACAGTATTCTTGTCTCTGGGGATGTGGAGAAATAACATGAAATTTGGCATGCCAGTAAGAAATTCTTAGATTTTTCAAGACTTCTCCTCAGTACACCACCAATCTTTCAAAACGTAGTTTTCTTTCATTGATTTTTGTCAACATATTGGTTTAAATTTTGTACAGTAAAAGCTTTGGAACTGCAGAACAGGGCCTTTGTTCCCTTTACAACATGTTGCTTTTCATTTTCTGTTATAACACTATCTCTAAATGGTCTGCCTTAAGAGTCATTCAGAACGCCACCACTGATGGATGGCATCCTCCCAGTTTGACTTGGCCTAGTGTGGCGGATCATCTGTTGAGGAGTCTGGCTGCTAATTAGATACTGTGGTGTGGGGTCTGCAACTGGTGTTCGGGTTTACATTCACACACGGGTATGACATGCCTTCTCTGTGTTTCTTCTGCTATCTGCAGGGATGGACTATGTGCTGGGCTCTGGGACAAGTCAGCTGAGGCTATGTGTCCCTGTGGTGATAAATTTTAGTGGCTTACAACATTCAAGGTTTATTTCTACTCTCATTTCACCTTCCTCAAGGGTTGTGAAACCTCCATTCCCCAGGACCCCAGCTGATAGGCAGCCCCTAACTAGGCCATGTTGGGGTTATGGCAGAGGGAAAGAGAGGAGAAACTCATGATGGTTTTTAAAGAATCTTCTCAGAAGGGGCTCATGTCCCTTCTGCTCTTATTTCATAGGCTCAGAGGTACTTGGTCAATGTGGGATAAATTATAATTCTCCTACACAGGGGGCTAACAGGACAACAAAGATTTGACAGTGAAACCACAGGCTTTCTCTAGCCTTTTGTCCCACATCCCTTTTATATGCCAGAAATTCTAGTCCCACAGAACCACTTGCACTTTGTGAGCACCCTGAGTGCACTGTGTTCTCAGGACTGTCCATCTGCCTTTCCCAGACCAGATTGCCCCTTCCTCTCTCATCCATCTGGTGACCTTCTTCTCCTTCTAGTGTCACCTCTCCCAGGAGGTCTCGTCTACCTCTTCCAGGAAGTGTGTGGTAACCTCTCCCCTCTCCACCAGGACTTCTGGTCATAATTCCATTCTACTGTTTTGTGCACTGGGCACTTGGCATTGTATTGAATATTAAGTAAATGCAATAATGCAACAATGGATGGAGAAAAATACTTTACAAGTATTTGTAAAGTCCTTGTTTGGACTAGTGCTTCTCAAACTATCTGTGATGAAGGACTGTGTTTAAAATTTCTGATCTGATGAAAACCAATATGTTTGAAAAACTCAGTAAAAGTCAAGAACTAGAGAAATGATCAAATGTGTCAAATTGTTATCAAAGGGTCTAAATACTCTTGATTTCTATAGGTAGCTCATTGCAGACACTTTTGGCTGGTTTTGGATAGTGCTGTTTATTTATTTATTTATTCAAAGGCATTTACTGAGTTTCCCTGTGTTCTGGGCTATGTTTGAGGGACAGGGGATCCAGCGGTGAACAAGGCAGACAAATTCCCTGCTCTCCAAGGGCCTCCATGCTAGTGGGATGAGTAGAAAATAAGAGACAGACAAATCAATAAAATAAATAATGTGACTTTGAATAATGAGGGAAGGAAAAGAAGGTAATGAGATAGAGAGCCACTAGGCAGAGAGGTTATTTATGAGAGTGGTCAGGGAAGCTCTAAGAAGATGACATTTTAACAGAAACTTGAACATTTTAAGCAGAGATAGCAGAAAATGTTGAAGTCCTGAAGGAGGGACAAACTTGGAGGAAGTAAAGAATAGGGAGAAGGCCAGTGTGACAGGTGTTTAATAAGCAAAGAGGACCACAGAGTTTGAGAGCCTGACCAAGGCCAGATTGTACAGGACTTTGTAGGCAACGGTCAGATGTTTTGATTTTATTAACAGTGATACGGAAGCTAATGAAAGATTCTGGAAATGCATCATGATCTGGTTTATGTCTAAAGCAAATTACTCTGGCATCTATGTGATGAATGGATTAGTTAGGAGGTTATCTCAGAAATTCACATGAGAGAATAAGACTTAACTCAGTAGCAGGAGGGAAGACGGATAGAAGTCAACAGATTCAGGATGCATTTGGAAAGAGCTGCTGAGACCACTGGTGGGTTTGATATTAGATGCAAGAGAAAAAGAAAAATCAGGGATGACTGGTTAGAGTTTCAATTTGAATAAGTGAGTGAATATGGTTGTTACTGGGATGAGGGAGACAGGAAAAGTGCAGGTTAGGTAATAGAAGGCACTATGCCTGAAAATAAAAGGAATTCATATAACATTTCTTCATTAAATATGAGTTTGTGGAGAAATGGAATTAAAAGATAAAAATAAAAATATTCAAACTTTATTTCTTAACATGAGTACCATCATGTTCAAGATACTTTTGTAAGGAATGATACCAGCCATTCAGTTCATCCTTAAAGAAATAAAGGGCTGGGAATTTAGCCATTTTAGTGGAGTCTTTTTTGCACCATAAACTGAAGGAAAATGGACATCCTTTTTAGAAGATAGACTAAGGGCCAACAGTTATATGAAAAAATGCTCAACACCACTTATCCCCAAGGGGAAAACAAATGAAAACCACAATGGGCTATTGCTTTACCCCTATCAGAATGACCATTATGAAAAAATAAAAAAATAGTAGATGTTGGTACGGATGCAGTGAAAAAGGAACACTCATGCACTGTTGGTGCTACTGTAAATTAGCACCACATTTATGGAAAAGAGTATGGAGACTCCTCAGTGAACAGAAAGTAGAGCTACCATTTGATCTGGCAATCCCCCTATTGGGTATCTACCCAAAGAAAAAGAAGTTGTTTTACCAAAAGACATCCACACCCCACTCCAATGTTTATTGCAACACAATTCATACATTCAAAGATAAGGAATCAATCTATGTGCCCATCAAATGATGAGCAGATAAAGAAAATGTGGTGCATGTAGATACGTGCATACACTATATATTATATATACACACATATGATCTTTAGTGAGTTACAGAAATGGCAGAATTTTCTGAGTGATATTTTAAAAACCATAGATGCCTATTTGTGAATTATTATGGTTATTATTAAATTTTTCTTATGAACTTCCTAAACAAATTATTTTGTTTCTTTTCTTTAGTTTAGAAAAGTTTTGTATTAGTTCAAATGATTTTCTAATGTTGAGCCAATATCGTAGTCCACAATAAATCCTATTGATCATAATACATAATAGCACATTGTAGAAATAATTTGAGGGTGGTACATTTATGTAAACACACACATGGAACTTATGTATAAAAGTTGATTTTGTTTTAGGTCACAATTTTAAACTATTACTGGTATACATTTTATGACAATGCAATTTGCATTGTCATGAAGGATAAAAAGCCTAAACTTGTGTTTAAAATTAAGAAATGCTTGCCAGTAACTTACATGGATATTAGAAAATACTTAAAACAGAGCAGAAATGAAAGAACCACATATCAACATTTGTGTAATGTGGTTATATTGACACTTTGAGGAAGATTTATGCCTTATATACTTTTATTACAATTGTTAGCTTGTAGATTTTAGGCTAACTGAACATCAAAGATTGGGGCCTAAAGCACAGAGGGAGCATATTGTTTGCCGTGGATTCTAAGGAAAGCCTTTAATTAATTAATTAATTTGTTTATTTAACACTCCATGGAGAGTTAGGCCTACACAGAAAATTTTTCTTGCTGTCTGATTCTGGACTTTATTTTATCTTATTAGTTTCCTATCTCACGTTTTCTTCACTTTCTATACTTCACAAGAGTAGTTCACTTGAATACCAGCTCTAACTGGGCATCTAACTAGGATTTGGGACTTCCTAATCCAAAGGGCCTGGCTAGACCACATGAGATAAGGATAGTGTTCAGAAGGATGACTCCCCTTCCACTGAAACTCATCGAAGTCATTGGGGACTATATATACTCCGAAGGTAGCTAATGGTTTCACTGTTTATTGACTTTTCTGGCTTTGTATCTGGACTCATAAATTTTTCTTTCTTGCAAGCTCTACCACTTATGAGATCTGATAATTAAGTTCAAAAACTTATCCTAGAAAAGGTGCTACATACCTCATTGCCGAATATTACTTTGGTCACCTTCAAAGTGCTCCCCTCGGCTGTCTGGTGACCATAGTGATACTGAGCAATGAGGTAGATGTAGCACTTTTTCTAGGATGAGTTTATGAACTTAATTGGCAGCCTTAATTGATAGAGCCTCATAGAGCTGAGAGCATCATAGAGCTTTCTCTCTATGATGAGAGCTTTTCTGGTCATCCCAGAGTAAGAGTTCCAAAATTACTCTGAATGGTGGATGAGGCACCAACATCAGTGCATAGCTTCCTAAGGGGAGTACTTTGAAGGTGAGGGTAGTGATATTCAGCAATGAGGTATATAGTACTTTTTCTAGGATGAGTTGACTATCCAATCTTATATGTAAAGAGTTATTTTATTTTCAATATTTTCTTCCAAACATTTAAAAGTGTTACATACTAGCAAGGATTCAGTATTTCTCTTCTGTACTACTGGAAACTACAATCTATCTCACTATTTCTTTTAGTTCTAAATGTTTTATTATTCCCATTATGACTCCTTCCTTATATTTCATAGTGGGATTGCATTTGTAGCATGTGAGGATTCCCCCCCCCTTTTTATTGCATTCTAATTTTATTAAGTTGTGGCAACATAATTTAGTTTGCATCAAGTACTTTTTTTGGTGTTCATGGAAATTTGTTTTAAGGTGAGTATGCTGTAAATTTTTTAAACCTGTAATTCCAATTGTTAAGTAGCAGCTCATATCCATGTAAAGTTTGTTAATCACATTTTTATATGTGTACTAACTTTTGTGTGCTCAATCTCTCGGCTGCACAGAGAAGTGTGTACCAGTAATTCCCTTCATTGATTTGGGATGTGTCCATATCTTTTCATGAATTCTGTCATGTTTTCATTCAAATATTTTAAGCTCTATTTTTGGGTCTCTGTTAGAAAATTTTCAATAATTTTACCCTAAGACAGCTGCATTTTCAACTTGCTTACTTCTGGTGTTCCATTTCCTCCTCATTTCTGGCATTCTTTATTTCTTTGAGCCTCAGTTCATACATCTAAAATTATTTCATCACATTCTGTCTAGTATTTCTAATGGTTTGAAATGGAAGGGTTTTCAGACTTCCAGGGCCTGATGTTTACAGATTTCATTTAACCTGTGAATCTGGATGAGACTGTTGAGAGAGAGAGTGTAAAAATGAAGAGAAATCAGGGAGGACTGACCCACAGGGAATGCCAATATTTAGAGGATGAATGAAAATGACCTAAACCTTACTGTGACATCCTTTTATTCTAGAATCTCTGCAAACTGTCTTCTTCTTAGAGAGTTCACAAATGCTCAAATATAGCAAAACAAATGAAACATAAGCAGCAAAGCAAAGATCAGCCTTCCATAGACACTCATTAATATCTTAACCAAATATAAAGTGTGGCAATAAGAACACTGGAAAATATATCTTGGTTGCATGAGGGCAGCTTGTTTTTCTTGTATATAGAGGTATCAAAATCATTCTTTTGCTGAGCATTAAGAATAAGGAAAACTTCTACTGGCGTCATATTATAAAAGTAATATGATGTCTACTTTTATTTGTTTTATATTAAGCCCTCTGGCAAAAGACAACCTGGTCATTGCTTCACATCAATCTTCAAATGAGGAGGGGAAAAAGCAAAAGGACTTTAAACTATTATCTGGAAAAAAAAATAAATCTAATGGTTAAAATGGCAAAGACAAAGAAAAGATGAGCAGATTTATGATCTCCATTATACACTAGTGATGAGAAAACATGAAAAGATCCACAGTAGAGTGAGATTAGGGTAAATCCTGAAAGTTCTGAAAGATTTTAGAAATCTATAAAACTTTCTGGGCAAGAAAAAAAAAGAATGGAACAGAAATATTATGAAACAGTTTCTCTCACAACATCTGAAATGCTTTTGTGGTTCCCAAGATATTCATAATCACATTATGCAGAGGTAGGATTAAAAACAAAATATTACCTAAGGATTTAGAGTCAATGTGTTCATTAAGAAGTATTTGAACCTCAGAAAGGAAAATAAGAGCTATAATAGGAAAATACCAAGTTACTTCAGAAAATAAAGATATTTCTTGGCCATGGCTGAATTTTCATATGTACAAATCAGTTCTCCAACATTCTTAGATACATTAAACCCAATTTGCACATGATTGTATTAAACTGAATTATTGAGTAATACTTTAAAGTTTTAATTTGGAATGAATGCAAAAAAAGCAATCAAGCCTATAAGCCAAATAAAAATTCAAAAATGTAAATTTCTATTAGATTACTATAATTTATTAGAGACAATCTAACAGAAAAGTAGCATTCTTTGTTTTTCAAATTCACTTTTTAAAAATGACATATAAAATGTATGTATTTATCACATATCACATAATGTTTGAAGTATGTATACATTGTGGAATAGTTAAATCTAGCTAATTAACAAATAAAAGAATTACCTCAGAGAGTTATTTTTGTAGTGAGAACATATCTATTCTATGCATTTTTCAGAAATATAATATACTCTCTTTTTTCTTTTCTTTTTTTTTTTTTTTTGCAGTTTTTGGCCGGGGCTGGGTTTGAACCCACCACGTCTGGCATATGGGGCCAGCACCCTACCCCTTTGAGCCACAGGTGCTGCCCAGAAATATAATATACTCTCATTAGCTATGATCACCATGATATAGAACAGATCTCTCAAGCCTATTTCTCTTATATTATTGTAAATATACATTCTTTGACACCCCCTCCCCCACCATTGCTTCAACCTCTGGTAACTATCATTCTTCTCTCTACTTCTATCAGATCAACATTTTTAGATTCCACGTATGAGGGAAATCATGTGGTATTTTCTGTTCCTGGCTTATTTTGCTTAAAATAATGTCCTTCAGTCTCACTCATGCTATCACAAACAACAGAATTTCCTTCTTTTATGGCTAAATAGTATTTCATTGATTACATACACCACATGTGCTTTATCTGTTCACCCATAATGACCACTAAGTAGATTTTATCTCCTGGCTGTTGTGAATAATGCTGCGGTAAACACGGAAGAGCAGACATCTCCTGGGCTTACTGATTTCTTTTCCTTTGGATGTGTTATCTTTCAGTGGGATTACTGGATACAGTTAAGCAGATTCACAGGGGAGTTAGCCTCTAGTACTTGCAGCCTGTGAGTGGGGACCCCTGTTAACAGCTGATGTTTTCCTATTGTTGAATACTCCCACCCCCTGCATGTGAGCTCCACTGTCAAGCCTACTTCCTGAATATTGTGATATCTGTTCATAAGAGAGGACCTTCTTCTATTTTCTGCAGTTGGGCCCATTTCCCCTCTCCTCATCCCAGTCTTGGGGATGTATTTCTTTCTAGGTTGTAGGTTATTCCATTCTACAGGTCATGTTTTTAGATGCAAAGTCTTTGATCCCTCTGCTAGAAAGCTTTTCCAGCTGCCTCTCTCAGTAATCCCAATTGATCTTTTGGATGTAAACTCAGATTTTTCCTTCCTAGATACTTTTCTTCCAGACCAAGTTGGTTCTTTCATATTTATTCTATGACAGTAGCTAATACTTTTCCTTGATAGATCTTATCTCTATTTTTATTGTAAATTCCTTAAATTATCTGATGAATACTCTCTGTCAGTAGACTGTGAGCTTCACAAACCTGTGTCTAATGCCATTGTATCTCTGATGCATAGCATCAAGGTTGGTATATGATAGATGAAAACTTTAATTGAATGAAATATGAAACTTAGTATTGACCACTTAAATTGGATCATGTATGCTTATAATTCTAATCCCTATTTCCCCCCCTGAGACTCCTAACTCATCTTTTTCCCTCTTTTTGGTCATTTGTCACCCCATGGCAGGGCGTCTCCCTATGTTAGCTACTACACTACAGCCTGACTGAAAAATTTCCAAAGTTTGCATTCAAAAGATGCTCTGTAATTTTCTACTGCATGCTTCTACTTAGTCTGCTCTATTCAGTTACCCTCTTAAGGCTCTGGAGTACCTTTTCCCCATATAATGGATTCATGAAGACATTTTATTAGATTTGATTTTACATGGGAAAACAGTTCTGTTTGGTTTGCAGGGAAGCCAGTAGACTCAGGTTGATTAAAAACCTCTTTTACAAAATGCAGCAGCAAGAATAGAAAATGCAATAAAGCTGAAAACAGAGACATAACTTTATTCTTACTTTTTAGTATCGCTATAATTTCCCTCCTAGAGGCTGCTTCATTGAAGTGTAGTTTTATCTACTTTGTATGACTGATTTGGACTAAGATGGCTGATGTGTTTTCACAAGACTTAGCAGAGCAGGAAGGAGTTATGGATGGGACTGGGTCCTCACTGTTTGGCACAGGCAGGCTGACTCACTGGGTTAAGCACCATGCTGACACTGAGGCCTGTGGCCACTGCTGAAACAATTAGCTTTTTGGATGCCCAGAAGCCTCTGACAAAGTTTTCATTTGTTCTGTTATATGTGAAAGAATATCTCAGTTACAGAAGCATTCTGGGGCACTGTGAGGAGTACTGATGGCAGCAGAATAATGGTCTCCCAAAGACCCTTGTTTCCTAATCTCTCCAACCTGTGAATGCTGCTTACATGGCAATGAGACTTTGTAGATGTGATTAAGGGTCTTGCTATGGAGAGGTTATCCAAGTAAGACCATTGTGATATGGAATATGGAAAATGGGGAGGCAGAAGGGTCAGCATCACATGGTGTGATGTGAGAAAGACACAACCATTGCTGGTTTTTACAAGCCAAGACCTCTGGAAGCCTCTAGAAGCTGGAAAAGTCAAGATAATAATTCTCTCCTAGAACCTAGAAAGGGGCACAGCCCTGCTAGCACTTCGATTTTAGCCAAGTGAGACCCATTTTGGACTTCTAGAACTGTAACATTTATGGTGTGTGGTAAGTCCCTAAATTTGAAACAGGAGCAATAGGAAACAAATATGGTGCCCAAGCCTCATAATTAGAACAATTTGCTGTAAAGTCTCTCTGGGTGCCCTGCATTAAATGAAGATTCTGCCCCACTGACCCCTTGTGGCTTCATAGAGTCTCCATCCAAGACTTCACACTGGCTCAACTTAGACTTCCTCAAATCTGAAGCTATAAACATACTTACCGAAGACTTCTGAAGGGGAAGAGAACTAAAACCCTTTGTATCCTCTGCGGTCATTCATGTCTACTATGGCTTCTTGTTCCAGATAAGGTTGTTGATGAGGGTCAACATCTGACAACATCACAGTTTGTTGCCCGTGGAACAAATTCTTATAATTCTTGCACTGATTTGTTATGGGGTGAAATTCTATTAATTTTAGGCAAATATTCTAAAGCAGGTGATTTAAGCATACTTTTCTTCTTTAGAGGAGAATGAGAAGGTAAAAATTTCAGGACTTATTCATAAAGCATGTATGTAAGTGGCAACTTAGAAATAGTGTTCTGGTGGCCTGAAACCTAATATCATTGTTTATAGTAGGTATTTATAGAATAGTAATATTCATTAAGTGGTAATGTCCTAAGAAAGTTAATAGAGGTTCACATATGCTTGGAGAGGTACCAAGAAACTTCTGGGATCATTTGAATTCAGTACTGAACAAAACTAGTTTAAACAAATATATAACCCTTCATAAATACAAGTGGATTATCTGGTCAGTTCTAACTATGCTGTGTAAAGGTCTTGCATTCTTTTGAGGAGACTTACGTTTCACCCAGTTTCTGAATTTTTTTCCACCAAAGCCAGTCCTAAGGGGAACTATTATTTTTATAACTATGTATCTATTGGTGGTTTTTCCCAATATCATTAAACTGTCCTGAAGGTCATTCTGATTGTACTTGATTGCTTAATGTGAGTTGCTGAGTGGGTTTACTTTGGTGGTGGAGGATTACACTGGTAATTATGGAGATTAGGGTTGAGAATTTCCTGGAGAGCTGGTTTAGTTATGGCAAATTTCTTCAGCATGTGAATGTTATTAAAGTATTTAATTCTTCATCATAAATGAAACTCAGTTTAGCTGGATACAGGATCCTGGGTTGAAACTTATTTTGTTTTAGGAGGTTAAAAGTTGATGACTACCCTCTTCTAGCCTGAAAGGTTTCAGCAGAGAAATCTGCAGTCATTCTAATATTCTTCCCCTTGTAGGTTGTGGTTTTCTTATGTCTAGCTGCTTTCAGAATTTTCTCTTTCATGTTAACTTTAGTGAAGTTAATTATGATGTGCCTGGGGATGTCTTGTTTGGGTTGAGTCATGCTAGGGTTCTGAAACTGTCTGCTAACTGAATTTCAGAATCTCTTGGCATGTCTGGAAAGTTTTCTTTCATAATTTCATGAAATAGAGCCTCTGTGGTTTGTGAAGCCACTTCGTTGCCTTCAGGGATTCCTATAAGATGAATATTAGTTTTCTTTGAATTATCCCAGAGCTCTCTGAGAGAGTGAGTAATTTTTGCTCTCCATTTCTCTTCATGCTTGCGTGCTTGGGCACGTTCAGAAACTTTGTCTTCAATGTCAGAGATCCTTTCTTCTGCCCGCTCCATTCTGTTACTGAGGGATTCTACCATATTTTTCAAATCTTTGAGGGCTGCAACCTCTTGCCTCAGTGTTTCAGAATATTTGGTCATTTTATCTTTGAAATCATTGAATTCTTGAGACATCTTTTGAATAATTTCTTGAGATATCTTTTGAATAATTTCTTGAAATTCTAATTCTCTCCTTTCTTCCATTCTGTTAATCTTATTTGCTATCTAAATTCTGAACTCGATTTCTGTCATCTCAGCCATCTGTTTATGGATCGGATCTTCAATTGCATCTGCCCCATTCTTCCCTGGGGGAGTTGATCTACTCTGGTTATTTGAATTACCAGAGTTTTTCTGCTGATTCTGCCCCATGCTGAATTACATCTTGTGGAGACTGTACCAGAACCATTCAGTCAGTGGCCTTCACTGGAGAAGATGCTGGCTTCTTCTGGTTGCCAAGAGAGGCAGAGTGGGTCTGTCTGGAAGAGGCTCAGGGGTGTGGGCCTTGTTGTTCCCACTTCTATGGCTGCTGCTCTTCGCCTTGGGGTACCACTGTTCTAGTATTATTTCCTCTCAGCTGGCTGTCCTCTCATAGTTCTCAGGTGGCTGGCCAGGGATTCTGGGAGCGTACAGTTCTGGCAGTTCTGGGCCTGCCCAGTGCAGGTGCCTGGAGTGGGGAACTCCTCCATCGCCTGCAGGATGCACGGCTCTATCAAGTTCTGGGCCTGCTTGGAGTAGGGGACTCCTCTGCCGCCACAGGTTAGATGTGTGCAGCTCTAGCAGGCAGATCTGGAGCTGTCCAGAGTGGGAGACTCCTCGGCCACCCCCCCGCAGGGTGCACATATCTCTAGCAAGCAGTTATGGGCCCGTCTGGAGCAGTGGACTCCTCTGCTGCTGCCCACGGAGCACGTGCAGCTCTAGCAAGCAATTCTGGGGCCTCCTGCACAGGTGCCTGGAATGGGGGACTCCTCCACCACCATCTGCGGATATGCACACGGGTCTAGCAGGTCTCTAGCTGCCATATCAGGACTGGTCTGACAGGGGTGAGGGACGCTGCTCTTGTGCTCGCCCTCCCTGTCTCCATAGGCAAAGGGGGAAGGGTGGACTGGAAATTCAAAAAGGCGGTGAAAATGTTTATTCAGTTTTTCTCCCAGGTGAGAGAGTGTTTAGAATCTTAGCACGGTCCCTCTAGGGGATTAGACCCCCCTTCCTGTGGTTCTCACATGTGGGGTGAGATAATAGTTCCTCAATTTACCACTTGCCTGTAGAAAACTTACAGTAGCAGTTGAAGAGAAAGCAAAGAGAAAACCACAACTTTTTGGGGGGAGGGGATGGACACTTTTCCTTTGGGATGTATTATGTACCTGTAAATTGCTTTCTTAGAGTCTCAACTTGCCTCCACAGAGGTGTCCTGCAGATATCACTCTTCTCTCTTGGCTGGGTTCCCAATCTTCAACATTATTGGGTATTTTCTGGACATTATCCTTCCCTCTGGATGGGAGCTTCTGTTAGAGGCTGGCACCTGTCAGCCATCTTGCCCCTCCCCCCTCCAAGCCTATTCTTTAAAATTTACAAAATGAGATTAATAATAGTGGTAGTCTTATGGTTTTATTGAAAGGATTAAATGAAACAATGCATTCAAAGGACTTAGCATAGAAAGAAAAGTACAGGTCATCTCTGATAATGGGTAAAGATGATTGTGTAGCTAATGCTTAGTTATTCAGAATAATTTGAGACACACATGGCAGGAAGTGCTACCTGCCTTCTCATGTCCATGCTTCCTTTTTAGGCAAATGATTCCCTGATTTTAGCCGGCATATTGCTGTTAGACATCTCTCAATCTCCTTTGCACAAAAGGAATATATTATCCTTAAATGAAGGGAGGTAGAAGAGGGCCTTTTATTTCCTTTCTGGTGCTGATTTGAAATACATGTGTGATGGCTGGAACCTGTGGCTTCCAGCTACCCCAATGTTGGAATAGTAGGGCAAGGGCCACACCTGCCGGTGGGAGTAATGTGAACCTTTACAGCCTCAATGAGTTTCAATACCAGTCCAGCACCAGCTGCTCCAGGTGAAGCGATTTAAATAAACTTCTAGGTAATTCGAGTCACTATTAGTTTTTTTATTCTTTGAGTTCTTTTGACCCGAATCACAGAATATTATTAGTCTCTAAATGAAAAAGCAGAATTTATTCCTCCAAGAATTTTATCAAAGCTCCAGAAACACTTTTTTTTACAGACAGAAATCAGCTGGAGGAGAGGGTTGAAACGGAACCAACGGGAAACAATACATTTTTCAGGAAGGTACATTTTCCTGAAAATTTATGGAGTCCCTCCACAACTGATCCTGGGGAGGGGGAGAAGCAAGGGGGATAGACCCTTCAGGAGCCTGAAGAGTGAGGGGTATCAGGATCAGATGCATTTTAGCAGCAACGTTTGGTAGTGTAGACCATATGTCCAGCATTAGTGTGACTTCACGCAAGACTTTTCTTCCTCCCTTAGCATGTTTGCCTTTATTTCTGGGGCTTGAGCAAAAGATTGGCGTGTATGTATTATTAGAGTTTGATAAAATAGGATGCCTCCTGTTTATTTTTCTTTCTGTTTATAGATTTGTAGTGACAGCTGCTTGTGGTGTTGACAAAGGGTATATTTCTGTTTCTTCAAGTACCATTAAAGGATCAAGGTGGATAAGCTGCAGGCAACATAATGCCACTAACATGAACTGGCTGCCAACTCCAGTCTGGTTATTATGGAAATCAATTCAATGGGAAGATCAGAAAAACTTAAAAACTGAGAGACAATTGGAGGATTACTGGTATGAAGCACTGGGTTTTATTTGGTTGAAAATAGGGCTCAGGAACTGAGGGATATGAAAAGTAGACCAGGTCTCATGCTTGTTTTCTTCTGCTTTGTTTAATTAAAAAAAAATGATTGGTCCAGAATTTAAAAAAGGGAGGGAAAACTATTTGTAATACTATGGTTCTCTCTCCTTTTTTCACTGTAGGCAAGTCTGTCTACCTCAGCTGCAAATCCTGAGTCATAGTCTGGGTTTCCTTAGTAGCTATTTTGTAGATGAATAATCAGAGTAATTTCCAGTTTCCAAGAAATAATATATACAGTAAAAACAATATTTTTCCCCCATCCCTCTATTACCTTCCCCCGCAAAACCTATATGTATAGACATGATATCTCGTCCCACTATAATAGCATAAACCAGTGCTTTTCAACCTTTTTTTTAAAATCTCACAGTACATTTCAACCTATAGTTAAACTTCTGTGGCACACTTAAATTATGTTGATTTAAAAAAAGAGAGAGAGAGGCTCAGTGCTGTAGCACAGTGCTTAGGGCACCAGACACATGCACTGAGGCTGGCTGGTTCGAACCCTGCCCGGGCCAGCTAAACAATGACAACTGCAACAACAACAACAAAATAGCCAACAAAAATAGCTAACAAAATAGCGTTGTGATGGGCACCTGTAGTCCCAGCTTCTTGGGAGGCTGAGGCAAGAGAATTGCTTAAGGCCAAAAGTTTGAGTTTGCTGTGAGCTGTGATGTCACAGCACTCTGTTGAAGGGGACACAGTAAGACTCTGTCTCAAAAAAAAAAAAAAGTAGAAAGAGAGAGAGTAAAAAAAAGAATATACTTATTGTGCTTTACCCTTTGTTTGAAAATAATTTATATATGATCTTTAAAAATTTTTGCAGCACACCTAAGATCCTCTCATGGCACCCCAGTGTGTCGTGGCACATCAGTGAAAATCACTGGCACAGATTCTAGGTTGCTCTACTGTTGTTTTCTTTCAGAAGTGACTCTCTGGGGGAGCAAAAATCCATATATGTGTCCATAGACTTGAACAATATTGATGGAGAAATTTAAGCCAGCACACAAAAGTATTTGGTTTTACAAGCTCTCAATGATTGTATATCTCATTCAAATTCTTTAAAATCTAAGAGTCTGCTTCTTTGTTTTTTAAATGTCCTTACATTTTGAGTTTCCCTAAGACAATTCCTTTTATGGTTCTGAGCTTCTGTTTTCAATTCACTCTCATAAGTTTTTACATGGTGTCAAGTTTGAGAATGCTCTATTAGCAGAAACATAGCTTAGCACCTTAGATTTTTTCTCCTTTCTTATAAATAAAACTTTTATGTGAGGATTAAAACGGTCTTTTCATACAGCTGTTCCAATCTGGTTCTTTTGGTGCTTGGAGGAGCTACTCTTTGGGAAGTGGGCTCCGGCTGCATCATTTCTTTTGAGAAGTTCCATTGAGAACCAAGAGTTAATGAACAAGAAGACAACCAACTTTTAGGGAAGTAATCCCAGTTGTTACTTTGTATGAGGATTATAATAGTGATTTTATCATCTGTGCCTTTCAGGGTTTAGAACAATCAATATTTTAAAGTATCTTTACAGAAAATGAAACTATGGAACTCCTCATATCACATCTGAGAGCTGATGTGGCATTTTATAAATAGGCATATGATGTCTAAATTACTTGTAATATAAACTGAAAGCACCCTCAACTTTTATGATGGTTGCATATGATCCAGAATTATAGTTATGAATAATGCATTGGGTTTTGTTGTTCTCTATGATTGCCTATTTTGTTATGCAGGAAGGGATTTCCACTACAATGTCCCAGATTTGAATTGTATAGTTTCTTTTTGTAGCAGCTGCCCCAGAATTATGTGAGCTCATTGGGGAATATTTGTAGGAAACAGAAACTCTGGCTTCCTATGATTCATGGAGATGTAATCTCAGAACTTACTCCAAGGATTGGCTCATCAAGTATAAATCAACATGCATTATGATCCGGGTCTCCTGATTTAGCCACATAGATCTGGCAAAAACACAAATCCTTGTATCCTTGATAGAACTGAACAAAAAAGAAATATTTTTCTCATCATCTGGAGATAAATGACATTAAATGTTCACAAAAATAAGATTAACACATGCCAAAGGGCTGGGTGAACTATATTTGTTGTTCAAACATGAAATATTCAAAGTTTCAGCTTTTCATGTCCCACAGAAGCCTGTGTCTCTCCTAGTCTCAACTAGTTTCAAGGCAAGGTTTTGTTTCAAGGACCCAGGAGAAGGCTAGACTTTGGAGCCAAGATGCTAGGTCAGCTGGAAGCAACAGCAAGGATCAATTATGGCATGGTGCTTTATATTTCCCCTTTGCTGTGATCGATTAGGTTTAGAATCTGGACCTGGTCTAGCCTATAGGTAGCCCCTGCTGTGAGCTAAAGGAACACCAGTCAGGAACGCAGGCTGGCGGGATGGTGGTGCTAGTAGTTATGACCAAATGGCTTTCCCTCCACTTTCAGACCAAGTTTGGACTAAGTGGGAGATTGATGCAGGTATCAGGTACAAATAGGTCAAAGCGTTTGCTTTATTACCAGAAACATCTGGATTAGAGAAAGTGGCTTATATGTGTTTGCAGATGAATGAGATTGTTAATGCTCCGGGCATTAAATTTGGGATAGTTTGGACAAGAAAGCAAAGGAGAAGGAGGAAGCCAGGATAATTTCTAAAGTTTTGGCTTGGGCAATTGGGTAGATACTGGTGGCATATTAAATGAGGTATATTAAGATGGAGGGCTTAAAGGAATCAAGAATTATTTTGGAGCAGGGCACTGAGGCTCGCGCCCATAATCCTAACACTCTGGGAGGCTGACGCAGGAAGATTGAGTGAAGTTAGGAGTTTGAGATCAGCCTGAGCAAGAGTGAGACCCAGTCTCTACTAAAAATAGACAAATTGGCTGGGCCTCATGGCAGATGGAGCTACGTAGTCCCAGCTACTTTACAGGCTGAAGCAGGAGAATTGCCTGAGCCCATTCTGAGGTTGCTGTGAGGTAGGCTGAGGTCATGGCACTCTAGCTCAGACAATAGTATGAAACTCTGTCTCAAAAGAATAAAAAAGAAAGAATTGCTTTGCTCTCCCATCCAAATACTAACCAGGCCTGACCCACTATGTGGGGGAATGGATACAATTATAGCCTTGACTCAAAATGTACAAAAATAATGCATGTGACCAAAATGTTTGTGCACCAATTCTGAAATAACATAAGTAAATAAAAAAAAATAATAGTTTTGGGTGGTGCCTGTGGCTCAAGGAGTAGGGCGCCGGCCCCATATGCTGGAGGGGCTGGGTTCAAACCCAGCCCTGGCCAAAAATTGCAAAAAAAAAAAAAAAAATCATTTTGGCTATGTTAACTTTGAGGTGCCCATAAGATTTCTATGAGGAAATGTTAAGTCAGAAAGTTAGTCTTTGACCTGGCAACGTGTGGTAGTTCTTTATGGTTTATGGAATTTAGGGATTTACAAGGTTCAGAGAATAAATGAATTTCAGAACCTGAAAAAAATATTAGAAAGCTTAGAGTTCATGTTGTCGAGTTTCAGACTGGCGCAGGCATCATTGAGTACAGCCAGTATTGTTAAGATTAAGTAACAGGTTGTTCAACATCTAGACCTGGTATAGGATTTGATATTTTTTTCAGTTATAAATTTTTAGTAGACATATTTTCTCCCCATCTGCCAAATTATCTCCTAATAAGTCCTTCCAGTCACTACTGGAAAGCACAGCAAGTAAAGATCTAGGTTTGAAGAGATTGTAGAAAGATGGCAGGAAGGAATCTGTATTCCTTTTTAATTATTTCCAAGATAGTTCTTTCCATCTTGAAGAAACCATTCCTGGAATTGGAAACAGGGATAAAGAAAATGAGAATATGTGACATTTCTCTTGTTTTTAATTAAATGTTCGTAGTCACCATCTGTTGGGTCTACCTCATGAAACTTTTCTATTTGAACTCTTCCTTTCTATATAATTAATTAGCTAAACATTTGCTTTATATTTACTATTTGCAAGATATTAAACTAAATGTTGTATGCTTAACAGAGTCCAATAATAAGAGAGAGAACAATTATGAATCAGCTATGAGTATAAGTGGGGTGTTCGTGTTGCACCCAGCTACAGCTGGGAAGTGCCTTGCTCCAGGTGGGTGGATGTTCCCTGAACCCCCTCCCCATCTTGTGCAGCCTGTTTTATAGGCAAAAGTCAGGAAAAGTTAGTGGACAGCAAAAAGCAGAGAATATTTCTTTTGCAGTAAAAGGAAAATTCTGAGACATTTTAGTGTCAGAATGATGACTGAATTAGAGAGAGATGAGCAATTCAAATGCTCTCCCTCATAAATCTCACTTAGAAGGGAAATACAAGACAGATAGTTTCACTTAGAGACAAGACTACACCAATCCTGAGCGACAGGACACATTGATACCAAAGTGACAAATGCAATTTTAGTTGCAAGAATGCTCTGTCATCTGCCAACTGAGCCAATGACTTGGCCGGAATGTGGGAAAGAATAAAGAATTGAGATGAAAGCACCAGCAGAAAAAAGGTCTGCAGAACAAAATCTGAAGTCAGCGCAAGCAATAAAGTCTTGTTAGTGGTGGTTTTTCCCTTGATTGCTTCTAACTTTAGCATAGTGTCTTGCATTTTATACTGATTAGCTGTCAAATAAGTATTTTCAGGGTAGAATAAGAAATTTAAAAAAGCAGATGGAAAATATAGGAGCATGTTGCAAAATTATATTGTTTACTTCTGCACAGGAATAACACATGACATTTAATCTCTACGCTAGATCAAGGTCACTGTAGGTCATTTATATCTGTTTTTATCAATAGTACCTGTCTTAGGTTGAAAACTACATGTCAGAGATTTTGCCTACTGGCAAATTGTGAAAGAGACAGTTTTTCTCCCAAGTTTTTTGCTTTCTTTTGGGTGTCAAGTACCTCATTGATTCATTCACCTATAATGAATGAATGGATTTGTTTATGGATTATGTGCAAGGTGCTGTGTTAATAATTAAGGGAGGTGGAAATTCAGTGAAGCCAATATATGGTAGATGTATACAGCAAATGCAGGATAGCACAAGGGAGAAATTAACTTGCCTACGATTCTCACAAAAGGGGTTTCATTTGCGCTTTGGTGTAATTCCATTCACTTCATCCAAAAATTGATAGAAAACTAATCGTACAAAATAAGATACGATATAAATTATTGGGGATACTGCTAATTGCCTTTCTTGGTGTTATGTTTTTATGAGAATTCCCAGAAGATATTCTTATCTGCAGCAACAGTTGTACTTCTTTTGAATAACTAGTAAGATTTTGTCTTATTTATTACTGTAACTGACAATGCCTCCTTTTCAGTTCAGCAAAAGCAAAGCCTAGTACATAAGCGATGTTTACATGGGTCTACCTACTGTCTATCTATTTACCTATCATCCTCCTCTAAGTTTTGGCTTACTCCAAACCTACACATTTGTTTGTCTCTTATTTTCACTTAAACTATAACACATGTGGAAGAGTGCCCAAATGAATCCGAACGAAATTCAATAAATTTCACAAAGTGATTTTCAAAACTATGTAACCATTTTCCAATCAGGAGATAGAAACTCTCTGCTTGCAGAAGTCTTCCTTGTTCTACCTCAGGGTCATTCTCTGGTCCCTCCTGAAAGTGAACCACTGTCTTGATTAGTATTATTTATCTTTTTGATTTTAGTTGTTCTGAAGGATATGGTTTGGTACCTAATTGTGCTCTCTAATTTGCCTGACAACAAATGATATTCAGCACATCGTATTGTCCACTATCCACACTGAAAATAGCTTCTCTTTGTGGACTGCCTTTTCACTCTTTTAAGGATGTCTTTTGATGATCACGAGCTTATAAATTTTACTTGTCCTTTTCAAAGTATCACATTCTTACTTTGATATTTTTCTCTGCTTTATATTTGCTTCCTATTTCTCTGTTTTCTCTTTTTTATTTCTTACATTCTACTTTCTTTAGGTAGAAAGTTACTGTTATTTTAAAAATTTTTGAGATAAATATTATGCCATTAGTTCTTCAGTCTTCTTCCTTATGCATTTATTTAAAGTTTAAAACTTTAATTTTAAATAATTTTAGCAATATTCAAATTTTGATAGTAGTTTTGATATCACTTATTTCAAAACACTTTGAACTTCCATTGATACCTTTTTCTTTGATGCATTGGCTTTACAAAAATGCTTAATATTCAAATATTTAGTAATTTCTGGTTAAGTTTTCTTGAAGATTGTTAGTTCAAATTTAGTATAGTCAGAGAAAATATTTTATGTGATTTCCAATTTCTCAAATTTGTTGAGGTTACTTTAAGAATAGCATATAGTCAATTTTGGCAAATAGTCTTTATGCTTGAATAGGCTATGTTCTAATGTGAATTGGAAACAATTTCTATATGTCTCAATTAGGTTAATTTTTTAATTATGTTATTAAGACCTTTATAACCCTGCTAAATCTTTGTCTGTTTTTTCTATTGGATACTGAAAGTGGTGTGTTTAAATGTCCCACAATGGTTGATAATTTGTCTGTTTGCCCTTTTAATTGTATTAGTTTTGGTTTAATAACACTGTGGACACATTAGGTATACATAATTTATAATTTTATAACTTTTGAAACTTTTGTCTTCAGGTAATGATTACTCTTAAAATTATTATTTTTTTGGATAAGAAAACCCAAATAGTCCATTAGGCTATTTCCATACAGTTCATATAAATGGAATGTAGGAGAAAACATGATATTTGGGATAATAAAAAAGTTACTGAATATTTTGGGGAGAGGAGTCACACGAGAAAAGGTGAGCTTTAAGGATCTTTTTGTGGCTGTTCTATAGGAGAGAAATGGAAGCAGAGCTAGCATGCATATTAGAGGCTGTTGTGGTTCAAGGCAGTGTTTCTCAACAGTGGCTAATAAATCACTAGAGGACTTATTCTACAGGGTGCATTTGAGACTATTTTTTACATCAATGAATAAATTATTTGAATTTTTTCCCCTGTGATCAGTTTGAAAGTCTCTTAGTTTCTAGTGACTGAATACATGAGGAAATTAGTGGGGATCCGATAAACATGATAATGACTGGATTACTCAGAAGATTTATCATTTAGGTTTTAGTTAATTTTTTTAAGACACAAAGCCTTATTCTGTCACCCAGGCTGAAGTACAACTGGACAATCATAGCTCACTGTGACCTTGAACTCCTGGCTCAAGCGATCTGCCTACCTCATTCTCCCAAGTATTGAAGACTATAGGTATGTGCCACCATGCCTGGCTGATTTGAATTTTGTTTTTATATAGACAAGATCTCACTTTGTTGCCCAGGCTGATCTCAAACTCCTGGCCTCAAGCAATTTCTCCACTTCACCATTGCAAAGTGCTGGGATTATAGGTTTACGCCATCATGCCTGGCCCTTATTCAGTTTTATTCTTAATCAAATGTTGTTTAATTCATGCCAAAAATTGACCATTGGTTGAAATAAGGAAATGGAAAATGTCAACATTAAGCTATAACAGTTTGATGAAAGGCATATAATTGTGATATGCAAATTCATTAAAAGATGATATTTAACAAACTATAATTTGGCAGGCATCTGATCCAAGTTTTTGCACAGAATATCAAAATCTTTAGTTAACAATGTTAAAACAGAAAACATACTGCTTATTTCATTTTACTTGTCATGTCATTGACTGGGAATAATGATATTTCACTGCCTCAACGTCTTATTTGGGAAGTCCTTGCAAATAGAACCCTGAAATTATCTTTTACCTTGTTATATAGAAACAAAATACAAAAATAAAAATGAACGAGTTGATTATTTTAAATATAAGATTTACAAATGCAATATTAGGAAGTGTTTAAAACTTTTTTAGTGATATTATACATGGTAAATGTCAATGCAGATTTTAATGCAGAATTTCTCAAACAAAATATGATACATGAAGAATTGTCACTAAACTGAATCAAAGGCCTTGTTGACAATTATATTTCTGAACATGGTTCAGTGGAATGAGAACAAAGATCTGGGAATGACTCTTCTTATAAATGTTCGTGGGCCGGGATTTGTTGGCCTAGGGAGGGCTGCATTTTGTGCTGGAGTATACTTTATTCATTAGATCTTGGAAATTGTGTGCAATACACTGATAATACAGAGGCTGCAAAATGCCCATGACCCAGATCAAACATCCCTGACACATATCCAGTCAGCCTACAGGCATAGTTGTTCTTTTTAAAGCCTTATTTTTCCTAGAGGGGTTAGTAAATCTTTCAAAAGTCTTCTGTGACCCTCATTCATTCAACTGTGATTATCTACCACCATGTATTCCCTGATAAGAATACTGTTTTAAGGGATGGTGCTGATCTCTCAGGGATGTCTGGAAACATCTTTATTTTGCCTTTATGTTTCAGAGTATATAATTGTAGGTGTGCTAAGTTATGCTGTTTCATTATTTTAAAGACATTCTTTCATTGTGTACTCACTTCCATCATTTCTCTTCATCTTTGTTAATCAGATATCAAATACATTTTTGCCCTCCGTTCCTCCCTTCTTTTCTTCCTTCCCTTCCTTTTCTCTTTGTTGCACAGATTGAAGTGCAATAGCTATTCACAGGTGTAATCATAGCACCCTATAGCCTCGAACTCCTAGGCTCAAGCAATCTTCCTGCCTCAGCCTTCTGAGGAGCTGGGACTGCAGGCGTGCACTACTACCCAGCTGCTTTTTTGAAAGTAATACATATTTATCATTTTGACTATATTAGATTATTTTCAGGTTATTTTGTCTTGACATTCTAGCAGTTTTACTCTCAAATTAGGAGTTTTTATTTTATTATTTATCCTGTTTGTAGATTATCACACTTGCTTAATATTTAGCTTGATGTATTTCATCATTGTGGGAAAATATGAGTCCCTTATTTCTTCACATATTGCCTCATTCACATTATTTATCACAGTCCTGCTCTGGAACTCCTTCACATCTGTGTTAGAATTTCTCACAATGTCTTTTACATATGTTACTCTTCTTTTATATTGTGTGTTTTTTTTCCCCGTACCTCAGTGAGGATATTTTATAATGATGTATCTTTCAGTATATTAGTCTTATATTCCACTGGGTCTAGTCTGTTGTGCAATCTTGTATTTGGTCTAAAACTTGATTTTTTATTTCTAGAATTTCAATCGGATATTTCTGTGCATTCTTCATCATACATTTTCTTTGAAGACATATTAGTAGTTATTTATTTTTAATTTTAATTGTGGAACACTATATATATACTGTTATGTATATCTCATATATATGTCTTATATACATTTTTATATATGTCATATATATATCTATATAAAGGGGGAAGAGTAAAATTCTCCAAATACATTAAGTTGTATACATGAAATATGTATAGTTTTTTATAGGTTCCCCCTTTATATTATTGATATCAGAATTTATTTCTTTTTATATTTGTATACTCACAAAACATTATTATGGTTATAGTTCTTAATACTTTTGTCTTTTAATTTTATACTAAAGTTAAAGTGATGTTTGTATTACATGATGATATTGCATTATTATTTAACTTTAGCAGTGAGATTTATACTTTCATATGTTTTTGTGTTGCTTTTTAGCATTCTTACATTTCAACTTGAGAATTCCCTTTAGCACTCCTTATCAGGCAGGTTTAGTGGGAAGGAACTCCCTTTTTCATTTGTATGGGAAAGTTTTTTATCTCTCCTCCTTTTTGAAGGGCAGTTTTTCTAGGTAATGGTAATCTTGGTTGTTAGGTTTTTTCTTTTAACACTTTGACTGTATCATCCTACTGTCTCCTGGCCTACAAGACACCTGCTAAGAAATATGTTGATAGTGTTATGGAGGTACCCTTGTATATAATAAGCTGAGTTTCCCTTGCTGCTTTCAAATTCTACATTTGTCTCTGACTTTTGACAATTTAATAGTAACCTATCTCAGTGTAGACCTCTTTAGGTTCTACCAATTTGGGATCTTCAGAGTTTTGTGGCTCTAGAGGTTCATTTCCTTTCCTCAATTTTCAATCATTTTTTTTTAAAATTAGCTTTCAGCTTCTTTCAGTTTTCATAAAGAAAACAAATTTTAGCCTGCTAGAAGCTAAAGTTTCA
>NW_003852407.1:32086748-32089434 GCF_000181295.1 Otolemur garnettii | reverse complement strand
TAATTTGTCATGATTTTTGTAGTCTTGCATTGGTATCTGCTCATTTGAAGAAGGATTCACCTCTTTGAGTCTTTTCAGACTGGTTTTGTCAGGGAAATCCCTTCACAAGTCAGTCTGGTCAGAGATTCTGGATGGCTTTGTTCATGGGGACTGTATGTGGGACATTTGATACGACCTGGAGGTAGTCCTGGTGCCAGAGTCTGTGGGTTGGTAGGTCTGATGCCATGGCCAGTGGGTGAGCTGGCCTGGTGCTGGGGACTATGAGGTGGCTACTGAGGTCTGTGCACTGATTTTTGAGAACTCCTACCTCTTTTTTTTTTTTTTTATTCTTAGCTAACTTCAGGTGATATACTAATGCTGATTCTGTCAGAAGACAGAGAACTTAGAGATGCTAACTTCACTGTGAGAAGTTCACTAACATTTGAGAACTTAGATGCTAACTTCACTTTTTCTTGCCCCTTAGGAAAACTCATAGGTTGAGGGATCTCTCTTGGTGCTTGTGCTGTGCTGTCATACATGAGGGGTGACACAGATAAAGTGAAACAAACTGGTCTTCTTACCCCTTTCAATGTGTCTTTTTTTATTTCTGTGTTCCACCATGGTGTTATAACGTCTCACTTGATTCTAGAGCTCATATCTATGGATGATTGTTAAATTGGTGTTTTTGTAGGGTGATGGGACTTCCCATTCTGTCATCTTGTTGATGTCACTCTTGAATAACAGCTATTTTCTGATAACTCCAGTATTTTGATTACCTGTCAACATGTCTCAATAATCTGTATTTTTTTCCCTCTTCATTCTGATTTTCTTCATATGCCTGTTAACTTTGGATTAATAGTTGGCATTGTGTATAAAAAAATTATAGTGGCTCTGCATGAAACTTTAGCTTCTGGCAGGCAGCTTAAAAAAGGGAAAAGCATCTTGTTCTAACCAGGAAAAAACTGATTTAAGTCTTATAGTTTGTTTTTACCCTTTGTAATCTTTTAGGGGTTCCATTTGAAAGTCTGGGATGATAATCACAGCCCGTCTTCTTTGATGGAACCTGAATTCCAGTTTTAACTTCCACATCTCCAGGACACTGCCAAAGGTTTTTCTCAGCTTTGTTCTCTTGGGAAGGCATCTCCAGCTCACAGCCCATGTGGCTTAGAAATAATTATATTCTTTAAGAAGAACACTATAGTAAAATGCCAGTGGCTCACTTCAGTGTTTTCCTTTATTTCTGGGATGTTGACCCTTGGATGTTTGGTAATTTTCTGAGGACTTCAAATTGTTGTTTTTGGCGGGGCATGTATGTGTTGTATTATTCTTGATAGAAGGTCTGTTATGGTAAGAACTTTTTCTATCTATCTATATTTATTTATTTATGTTTGGTTTGTGTGTGCTTTATATGTCCATATTAAGTTACCTCAAATGTTCTCTGTGGTAAACTTACATTATGAAAATCTTTAAGAATAACAAAGCCAGAGGATTTAGAAATATTAGGTATCAAAATGGTTGATAATGCTATTGTAATACCACAGTAAAATATTAGCAGAAGGAAATTAAATAGTACAGTGGAACAGAATAGGGTACAGAAACAGAGGGACACATAGTTACTTGATTTTTACCACAGGTCTTTTTTTAAAGATGGGAATACATTTGGGAAAGGATGTTCTCCATAAAAGATGCTGCATTAATTTGATGAAATTTAAAAAAATGTTGATAGTTACCTCATACCATGAATAAAAGTCAATATCAGATAGAATGCTGAGGTAGTTTTTACAGCTGTAACTATAAAAGTTCTTAAATTGTGTAAAATTTTTTTCATGACCTTGGAATCAGAAATGGTTTCTTAAGAGGGGAACCCAAAAGCATTAATGGTAAAGGAAAAAAGATAATACAATAAATTACATTAAACAACTTGTGGCTTAATTCTGATGTAATCATATAGTATAGTCTGAATTATTTCAGTTCTTTATGTTTGCTTAGATTTGTCTTACTAATGAGAGTATGGAAAATTTTGACAAACATCCAGATATACTTGAAAAAAAAATACTTCTGGTCTCAAGTATTTAAGATAAGAGATAATCTGTATAATATTTGCTTTCAGTGGTTTTCCCTTTATATGTGTCCTCTATTTTGCTATCAGCATGTTCTTTTCGTAAATATACCCTTAACATTCCCTTGTTTAAACATTCTCAATGTAACCCTAGTAGTTAAAGGATATTTCAAATCTTGATTTATCACTGATTGAACTTGCCATTTTCAAAGTATTCAAATGAGTTTCAGTCTTCTCTGAACTTTAAAATATTCTGGTTTCCATGTCCTGTTGAATAAGAATAGATTGAAATTCTAAGTCTTACCACCATGGTGCTAGACGTGTATCATGTTTTGCTGTCTGTTCTATCAAAGAATAACTAGTTATTAAGGCCTTTTGCTTATCAGATGTTGGCTAGATGTTTGGAAATATGTTATAGCCAAGGGATTTGTTATCTAGATGGGCATATACAAAACATAATTAAAGCTAAAAAGCAATATTTAAAAAAAAATTGCATTAAATAAGGCACACACACACACACACATATATATATATATGAAAATGCCAAAAATAAGGTGACATTTGTAATGGATACAAATAGATATTTATAATGGCTCAACTTATATCTTGAATATAAAGAAACCTTTCAAATCAGTGAGAAAAAGAAGA
>NW_003852407.1:32085163-32086468 GCF_000181295.1 Otolemur garnettii | reverse complement strand
TACATGATGAATAGAAATTTAAACACATGTATGTCAAAAGACATGAATTGAACTGCTCATAGCTGCACTGTTCCTAATAGCTTCAAATTGGAAACTGTCCTAACATCCGTCAGTAATAGAATAAATTAACTATGATACATTCATAACATTACATACCATGCAGTAATGAGAATTAACAAACTCTTGTTATATACAATGATATCAATGTATCATATAAATAGAGCATTGACTGAAAAAGCCAGACACACACAAACACACAAACACACATGATTCCATTGAAATAAAATTCAAAAACAGACAATACTAACCTGTGGTGTGAGACATCAGAGTAGTGGTTACCTTTGGGATGGTAGTGATTTTGAAGGGAGATAAGTAGGACTTTGGCTGGTGATAGCTGTTCAAATCTTGATTTGAGTGCCAGCTACACAAGTATCTTCTTTTTGTGAGAATTCACTGGGTGATTATGTGCTTTTATTACTATGTTATAGTCAAGTAAAACAGATTATAAGTGCCATTTAATGGAGAGAAAAGCATAAATATTAAATTTGACATTTGAATTACAATTTGAAGAATGGTTTTGAGGCAGATGATTCCAGGCAAGAGAAAACACTGTGGTAGCACTGCCATACCATACTTTTCCTCTTTTTCTTGCCCTTTTTGAATTCCTTCCTCCCATTAAAATGTACCTATTTTGCATATTTTTTCTTCAGAGACTCTGTATCTCTAGATAGTTTAGTAAGTTTAATATGCTAAATTAGGTTGCAGACTTAATATCTTATTCTAAAAAGTAATTGACATGGAATATCTAGGCAGGCAAGTGGGAGATTGTTTTTATAAGAACCCCTTGAAAATCACACCACAGGGGGCATGGCCCGTTCTGTTCACATCGAGGATGAATTCCTGCAGTGCCTGGCACGCTGCCACATATAAACAGGCACTTCCAGATACTAAAATAGCATTTACCGTCATCAGCCTTCTCACCCAAAGGATCGTAACGGATTCCTAATGAGTAAATCTTGTTTTTAGCATCATCACAATGCTTACTTCCCTTGCAATGACTTATTCATCAAATCCATATTTTCCAAAGATAGATTAAGGAAGGAAAATAATAAAGCATATAGCTCTTGTTTAAAAATAGCAGAGGAGCATTAACAATTGTGTAATAGGATAAATTCTATTATGGAAACTACTGATTCTGAATTTACTTAATTAATGACTTCATTAATAATTGAATGGTGAGAGAACAAAAGAGTAGTTTTTCTCTCAGTTTACTTTATTAAGTTGGAAATGAAGATATAAGACAAC
>NW_003852407.1:32083710-32084665 GCF_000181295.1 Otolemur garnettii | reverse complement strand
TGATTCCTTTAAAATCAGCTTTTTTGAGGCCAAGTTTCATTACAGGGAAATTAGCTTAAGTGGGATTGAGAGGTTTGCAATGTGACTGCTTTCTGTGCATATATACTTGCTACATTCAGTTTATTTTTCTTCTTCCAAAGAATCTGAGTTTACAAGGTAACTTAACCTGATGGGGGCAGTGTGTGCCTATCCGTCCCAGAGGGAGTCTCAATTCTTAAAGCAGAGACAGGTAAGTTTAAGTGAAAAATGCCTTACCCTTCCTTCTTAGAGAAAGACTGCAACCGGCTGCTGATGACATTACTGGTTCTGAAATGGCACTTCCATATGAACACAATCAAAAAGTGTTCAAAATGAAAAGTCAAATCTTGCTAGGTTTTCCTCAGTCCAGTAGGAGAGCAGCTTGTCAAAAGAATATTTTGTAAAGTTCCCTAATAGGCTTTTCAAAGCCGCTTTCTTAATGCAGACAAAACTTGGATAATGAGGTTCCCCCAAAGATCTGCTTCGAGAATAGTTAATGGAGTTTTAGGCATTCTCATAGTTTGCTGTGTGTCCAGTTCTTTGCACGCGTGCTTGTCTTTATGTTACTTCTTCAATTAGAATGTGAGCAGAGAACTCTCTGTTGCATTAACCAGAAGACTTCTGCTTTTCTGAGGAATATCACTGACCTGACATGGCCATTCTGACTTGTGTGTGTGTGTGGGAAGCTGTAATGATCTGTCTGGAAACTTGTTTTTATTTTTTGCCTTTGTCTAAGATAAATGTATTTTCTCCTTTAGCCTTTCAGGGATGAGGCATAAAGAACAACGAACATTTTAAGACAGCACCTTCAGATTCCTCTGTGTCCTCACATTCCCTAAGAAGGTTCTTATAGGCCAGAACTGCCTGTTTGTGGTCCACTAATTTTATTTTCTGGAACAGAGGGGACAAGCCGTTTGCAGGAATAAAACATTTTCTC
>NW_003852407.1:32082160-32083040 GCF_000181295.1 Otolemur garnettii | reverse complement strand
ATTCACTACTCCTTTGCCTTTCTGTTCTATCTGGCCCTTAATGGATTGAATAACCACCCTATATTGGTGTGGTGAGGGCATCTTTACTGTGCTTGGTTTACTGATTCCAATGCTAATCTCTTCTGGGAACACTTGCATAGACACATCGGAAATTATGTCATATCAGCTATCTGGGCATCTGTTAGCCCAGTAAAGTTGACACATGAAGTTACCATTATACTTCCTAAGCATGTTCTCCCTATAATTCCTCACAATCTTCTTGCTGTCTAATGCCTCCAGGCAGATGCATATTGTTTTAAGTCTCCAAGTTTTGTAGTTGTCCTTAACAGAAGGGTCAATTTATATTAACCAGCCCACCATTTGTGGAAATGGAACCTCATTTATTTTTGAATTCAACAAATACTTATTGAGTGCCTACTAGCCAGGTACTGTGCTGGGAGCTTGGGACACAATGGTGAGTAAGACAGGTGCATTTACTGTTCTAGGAGAAAGTTGTATCAGCTGAGCTTCAGACAAGTAAATATTACAGTGTTGTCTTTAAAATTCCTGCACAAAGTAACCCTAAGTAAATGTCTTCATGAAAATAAACATTAGATAACTTATTAAAATAGGCAGTAAACACTGGTTTTACAAAAATGCTTCCCCTTAGTATAAGGTTTATGATATATATATATATATATATTTTTTTTTTATAAGCAAAGTGTTCTCAGAATTAAATAGATACATTCCCCACTAACGTGAACATGTATCCTTAAGGACTATTCAGTAGTACCATTTGTTTTAATTCTAGTTTTATAACCATGATGTGCTTGAGTTGGCAGTTTCTAGATGCTGTGCCTGTGGTAAAAATATGGTCTGGTGACTGTAGTTTTCTCTCTTT
>NW_003852407.1:32030539-32069663 GCF_000181295.1 Otolemur garnettii | reverse complement strand
TTCCTCATAAAGTCTTTCCACAAGCCAATATCTTCCAGTGTTTTTCTTATTCTTTCTTTGAGGATTTTTTTTTTTTTTTATCATTTCATGCCTTAAATTTAAGTCCTTTATCCATCTTGAATCAATTTTTGTGAGTAGAGAAAGGTGCGGGTTCAATTTCAGTCTTTTACACATGGATATCTAGTTCTCCTAGCACCATTTATTAAATAGGGAGTCTTTCCCCTAGTGAATGCTCTAGTTTGATTTATCAGAGATTAGGTGGCTGTAAGTTATTGGTTTCATTATCAGGTTTTCTATTCAATTCCAAATATCTATGTCTCTATTATTGTGCCAGTACCATGCTGTCTTGACCACTATGGCCTTGTAGTATAGCCCAAAATCTGGTATAGTGATACCCCCGGCTTTGTTTTTGTTAGTAAGAACTGCCTTAGCTATATAGGGTTTTTTCTGGTTCCATATAAATGCAGAGTCATTTTTTCCAAGTCTTGAAAGTAGGATGTTGGTATTTTAATAGGGATGGTGTTGAATCAGTAAATAACTCTGGGAAGTATAGACATTTTAACAATGTTGATTCTTCCCAGCCATGAGCATGGTATGTTCTTTCATTTGTTGATATCCTCTGCTATTTCCTTTCTTAGGGTTTCATAATTTTCTTTATAGAGGTCTTTCACCTCTTTTATTAGGTATATTCCTAAGTATTTCATTTTCTTTGGGGCTATGGTGAAGGGAATTGTGTCCTTAATTAACCTCTCATCTTAACTGTTGTTGGTGTATACAAAGGCAACTGACTTGTGGACATTGATTTTATATCCTGAGACAGTACTGTATTTTTTGATGACTTTCAAGAGTCTTGTGGTTGAGTCTTTGGGGTTCTCCAGGTATAAGATCATATCATCAGCAAGAAGTTCAACCTCCTCTGCTCCCATTTGAATGCCCTTTATTTTCTTTTCTTCTGACTTCCATTTGTCTGAAAAATTGATTTCCAACCCTTAACTCTGAGTTTTAATCTGTCTTTTGACATGAGGTGTGTTTCCTGCAGACAGCAAATAGATGGCTTGTGTTTTTTCATCCAATCAGCCAATCTATGCCTCTTCAGTGGGGAGTTCAAGCCATTGACATTTACTGAGATAATTGACAAGTGTGGTCGTGTTCTATTCATCTTATTTTGTGAAAGTCCATTGCTTAGTTTTGTCTTTTGCAACATTATGGAAACTAGGTTCTGTCCTTTAATTTCTGGGTGTTTACTTTGCTGAAGGTCCATTGTGATGGTCAGTGTATAGGACAGTTTGAAATATTTCCTGTAAAGTTGGTCTTGTTGTGGCAAATTTCCTCAATGTTTGCATATCAACAAAAGATTTGATTTCTCCATCAATTTTAAAGCTTAGCTTAGCAGAATATAGAATTCTGGGCTGGAAATTGTTCTGTTTAAGTAGGTTAAAGATAGATGACCATTGTCTTCTAACTTGAAAAGTTTCATTAGAGAAGTCCACAGTCACCCTGATAGGTTTGCCCTGTAGATCAGTTGGAGCTTACTCCTGGCAGCCTGCAAAAGCTTTTCTTTTGTCTTGACTTTAGTTAAATTCACCACAATATGCCTTGGAGAAGGTCTATTTGAGTTGAGGTGACCAGGGGACCGATATCCCTCTGAAAGGAGTGTGACAGAATCTTGAGTGATATTTGGGAAATTTTCATTATAATATTCTGTAGAATGGCTTCCATTCCTCTGGGGCAGTCTTCTTCCCCTTCTGGGATACTTATAACTTATATGTTTGAATGCTTCATAGAGTCCCACAGTTCTATCAGTGATTGTTCTGCTTTCTCGCTCTTCTTTTCAGCCACTTTAACTATCTGGGTTATCTCAAGAGCTTTATCCTCTACCTCAGAGATTCTTACTTCAGCATGATCTAATTTATTGTTGATACTTTCTATTGCATCTTTGAGTTCCCTAATTGACTGCTTCAGTTCTTTCAGCTCTGCTATATCCTTTCTGTATTCTTCATATCGTTCATCTCTTATTTGATTCTGTTTTTGAATTTCCTTTTGGTTATTATCCACTTTCTCAGCAATTTCTTTCATTGTTTTTTGATTGTTTTCCATTTTCTCAGCAATTTCCTTCATCATTTTTATCATATGTATTCTAAATTACCCTTTTGTCATTTCTAACATTTCTTTATAGGAAGAATCCTCTGCTGTAGCTATCTCGCGATCCCTAAAGGGGGTTATTCTGGACTGGCATTTCATGTTGCCAGGATTTTTCTGCTGATTCTTCTTCATGAGTGTTTTCTTATATCTATTTCCTTACCCTAATTTTCCTTTCACTTCTTCTTGCTCTAAGTTAATATGCCACTGGCTTAAAGTTTTAATGAGTCCTTTTGGTGCAAGACTAGAAGGATGAGAAGATTGAGGAGCAAGAAAGGAAAAAAGATTTAAAAAAAAGAGAGAGAGAGAAAGAAGAGGGGGTGAGTAAAAGGAAGTATTAACAAAAAGAAGAAAGGCATCAAAAGAAAGAAACAGGAGTAATATAGGTGTATATAGGGTACTATGACCCACCCTTAAAGACCCTCAACTTCTGGGGATTCCAGGTTGGGTTGTTCCCTTGAGGTCAACAACTCTTTACCAGCTAGCTCAGGCACAGTACCCCATCTCCTCCAGGTAGAGAGGAAAGACAAAAATACTATAAATCAAACCATAACAAATAAGCAAAAACCCTAATAGGATAAAACTGGGGGTAAAAAAACAAATAATAGGGGCAGAAACACTGGCAAAAATGAAATTCTAATTATTAAAAAAGGCAAAAAAGGAAGATTGTATTTAAACTGGAATAATAAAAAAAAGAAAAAATGTTAAAAAAATGTTGAAATAAAGAAAAAAACAAAACAACAAAACTTCCTCAACCAAAAAACCAAACAGTATATATATCTTGGTAAATATTGTCCAGGCAACAGATGATCTTCTGAGGAATGAGAAGTTAATCCCAATGTTGATACAGCTGTACAAGATGGAGACTAGAGGCCTCAGCTGGTTTAACAGACCCGGCAGGCTTAGGAGTCGAAATGTCTCCTCAGCCCACTTAAAAGAGACTCTAGACCATGAACGTTGGCCAAGCAGAAGCTTTCTAAGAAAAGCACTCATCCCTGGGATCTCTCCTGGCATGGCTGCCTTCTTATCCAGTGTGCCAAATCCAGTTTTCCTCAATGCCCCTGAGGGCCAAGACTTTTAATCTGCCAAACACTTGGATCTCTGCACTTCCCATTACCCACCCAAGGTCTCCCAGCCAATTCCCTGTGCTGCAACACACAGAGGCAGTTCCCCTACAGTTGCAGTGCAGGCAGCCTATAGCTGAATGGCTTTAGCTCCTTACTGGGGCCCCACACAGTGTCCAAAGTCATCCGCACACTGGCCCAAGGTCTCCCAAGGCAGTTCAATGGAGTGCCCAAGTCCAGAAAAACCAAAGCAGCCCCCAGGCAAGGCTCTTCCTGCTAGCAGTCTCCCTGTTGTTATAGGTACAGCTGCAGGTAGCATTTGACTACTTGTCGATTTTCCACCATCCTCCTTGTGGGGTCCAGAAGTCTCTCACTGACTTCCTGGATCAGCAAAGGACAGCCTCTGGGCAAAACCCATGGGCCAGAGATGCCTGCAGTTTTCTCTCCCCACTCTCACTGCACCCAGTTACACAGAAGCTGCTACTCGGCTGTCATCTTAATTAGATCCCTGTGCAATGAAAAATCTGTGTCCTAAAGTTGAACTTTAACTTTGTTTCAGTGTAGAAACTTCTTTTTTTACAAAAGGAAGTGGTGATCAAATGCAGATATTGTCACAATTCTGGTGCCCAAACCCTATATTTCCTATAATTTTCTTTCTTATCAAACTCCTGACCAGAAAACATAATACAGCATGGAATTCATGTTTACTTTCAGGATGCCACTAAAGTTTCTTTTTCCAATAGTATGTATTGAAGTCTTGCAATAATGTTGTGTTGAAGGTTAAGACTAAAGGACAACTCCTCTACAATGATTGCTATATGCTTTTAGTAGTCAAATCTCCTTAGGAATTGATGGTAAACCCAATTAGGCTAAGTTTGACATTATAATTGTTGGTATTATGGGAAAGCTTTGGAATCATATATATGAGAAGATGTTCACCTTTATAGACATTTGCTATTGTCATGTTTAGTCTTCTCTGAAATAAATGGACATGGTTGTGTACGTATAGCTGGCAATTTTAAAATATCAATGTCTACCATTAATTGACTTAGGGAAGTCTAGGGGGAATAGAAGAAGTTGTCTTTTGGTTTTTATCATTCTTTTCATTTTGATGTTGTAAACATATCTACATTTTTCTTTTCATTTGTCTAATTTAATGTTGCATAAAGAGTTTAGTAGAAATAATAGGAAAACAGAGAACCTCAGACAAGAGCTAATGTCTCCAGAAATTTGGTTTCCAAACTACTTTAATTGAAACTACTTTAATTGAAATTTATTGTGTAGTTACAGAGGCTGGCTTCACAATTACAGAAACCAAAGTAATGTGGGTTCCTTTGAATATTAAGACAAAGATTCTGGGAACACAAGTCACAATCAAAAATTTTCCTTGAGAATGTTTGAAGAGGTTTCCAAAGTTTGAAGTTTTGGGTATCTGAAGTCATTGCAGCCAAAATATGCCTGTCTTCCAAGAGCAATGTTTCTCTGTTCCACAGTATTTATTGAATGATTGTTCTAGATACCAGGGATGGTGCAATAAATAAAACTCGATAAAATTCTGTTTCCATGAAACTCACATGCTAATTCTGCAATTTATGCCTTTAGCCTCTTGACACTGATTATTGAACCTGATTAGACTGGATAGCAGAAATATTAATGGTCTAGGAAAAATTGGCATCAATCTTTGTATACCACAATTTCTGGAGATTAAGCATAATTTGCTTATTAAAAATTTTATGTTATCTCAAGACACAAGTTTAAAGAAATTTTTCTTATATTTTCTGGCGTCTCATTTTTCAGGATGACCCCACATGATCCTTCTAGTCTCTCTCAGGCAAAGATCTTTGTGATGCTGAAAGACCTCATAAAACCCACCAGAAGGTTTTTTCCCCCAATACTGTAAATGTAGTATGTACATAAACATATATGCAAGAGAAGTTTTACTACTTAATATAAAATACTCAACAAAATAGTCTTGAGAAAAGAGAGATCCAGAATGACGGTACTATACTATAATACATATGTGTAGAAGAATTCTTTATGATGATTATTCTTTACCCATCTAATGGCGATTGCCTATTCTATAGGCTCTTAGGACCCTAACATTCTCTAAAAATGTAAACAATATGTGGCTCTGCCAGGATGTCTATGTTTTAAAGTCAATTTATTTCTCTAGTATGAAAATTGTAAATCATGTAAGGTTCTAGAAGCTCATCTACACTTTAGCACGGATGCCTGCTGCCATTTATACACAGAGAACTACCCTCTGAGACTAGAAAGTTGGAGATGTTTTTACACCATGTGAGAGAGCTGCCAGTTTGATCTCAAGCAGACAAGAGGCTGTGCTCCTTTTTTCATAATTGGTGTGTGGTAGGGAGAAAAATGAGCAGGTTAATCTGGATTTCAGTGTTAGAAAGAAGTTCAGGTAGACAGGAAATTCAGGTGTGAAGCTTTGAACCAGCAAGCTGGCCTGTGGTTTTCAAATCTAGTATAAGATCATACTCCTGGAAAGGTCTTGGTCAGGGGAGAAAAGGAGGATCCTGGGACTGGATTGGCAGAGATATTGGACAAAGCACAGACTTACCACTGAGCAATGAAATAATAGTCTCTCATCTAGTAATTCAGCTACTAGAAGGTATGATATTCCATGACTATATTTTTGAGTGTCTATCTCATTGTTTTTAAACCTTTTTTTTTTTATCTCAAGGCACTTGAACATATTGTCAAATTTCCATGCCTTAAATTATGTTGACTAAAAAAGAATATATTGACTATGCTTTGAACTTCTTTCCAAAATAATTAATGTCTTTAAAAAATTTTGTGGTACACCTAAGATTCTCTCACAGCACACCAGCTGAAAATCACTGTCTATCCTATACCAGATACTATAGTTATTGAACAAAACAGGAAAAATGACTACCCCTTTGGAGTTGATGTTGTAGTGAAAAGAGACAGAAAATAAGATGAATAAATGCAATATTTGTTGTTTTAAACGATGCTGAGTGCTATTGAGAAAAACAGAGGAGGAGATTGAGTGCCACGGGGAGGCATATGTGCACCTGTGATGGGTGGGGCTGGGGATGTCCTCACTGAGGAATGCTGTTTGGCAAGGCAGAGCTCAGAGACTGACCAGCCTGAAGGAAGATCATGCTGAGCTTCTTCTGGGGTTTAATCAGAGATGGATGTGGCCTCAGGGCCTGCATTGGTGATAAATCTTGGAGTTCTTAGCTGGTCTGAGTTTTGAAGATTGAGAACTCTGAGCCATGTAGTTGAGAATTCCTCTTTATATCTAGGAATCTTTTTGAGTTTCTGCACCTGGCCAGGTTGAGAGTAGAAGTAGATAGACCTAGAAAAAGGCAACACTAGGTAGATCAACAAAGTTTAATTCAGTAAATGAGATGAGGTGATGGCTAAATTAGATAGGCTGGGGCAAAACGGGGAATAGGTAATCTGGAGGAACAGTCATCTGTGCTGTACTTCCAAAGCACCATCCAGTCTGATCTGCTGATATTATCTGCTAGGTAGAAATTCTTGGGTAGGAAAACTACTCCTATACTTAAGGTGAACACTAGCACTTACACATGTGGCATCGTCACCCAGGGCAGGTCCACATGCTCTGGTCTGACTTAAGTGGGGTTGCCAGATAAGGAACAGAGTTCCCAGACAAATTTGCATTTCAGATAAACAATGAGTAATTTTTCACTGTAAGTATGTCCCAAGTATTGTGTGGGGGTATATTTATGATAAAATTTTATTTGCTATTTTTCTAAAATTCAAATTTAACTGAACATTCTACACTTTTATCTGCTAAATCTGGCCACCCTGAATTTGAGGCTTATTTAGAGATCCAAATCCTGGGTATGCCAGCCTTCCAGATGTGAGGTGGAAGCAAAGACCTCCTTCCTCTTCAGCAGCATTTTGGCTCTTAGGGATCCTGGCATCCTGCATGTTGAGGTCCTAAAGTGGATCCTTACAGGCTTTTGAGAAAACTCTGCTAGTCATAGCTTTGGTGCTTAAGTAATTGGCTAGTAGAGAGTTTTATTTCTCCAGAGCAGCTTTTGTGCTTCTAATACTATAGAACTGGTGCAGAAAACATAAAATGAGAGTGGTGCCAGGATCTTGAGCCACACTCAATGAGTCTCCTCTGCTTTCTGTGCTGGCTTCTAACACCTGTGTGTGGAAACCTGGGATTCTTTGATAGACACTTGGTACTACATGTGGCTTTAGTACTAAGAATTGGCTCAAAAGATCACACATGAGTCATTTAAAAAACTCCCTTCCAACTATGTTTGGGACCAAGTTCTGGGGTGGGAATGGGAGGAGTTAGGCAATACTATGGTATGAATGTGTCTCTTAGACTTTGCTGACAACTCACCCCAATGCAACAATGTTAGGAGGTGGGGCCTAATGGGAGATGTCTCAGTCAAAAGGCCTTCACCTTCATGTGTACAGTAACGGCCTTACACAAAAAGCTCAAGGAAGTGGGTTTGCCCTCTCATTCTCTCGCCCTCTGCCTTCCAGCACGTGCAGATGCAGCAGGACGGTCCTCCCTAGAGCAGGTGCTGGTGTCTTAGTCTCGGCCTCACCAGCCTCCAAAACTGTGAGCCAGTACATTTCTGCTCATTATAAATTATCCAGTCACAGGTGCTCTATTATTCCAGCCCCCAAATGGCATAAGATGTGGAGATAACTTTTTTACCTAAAGAAATGTAAAGGGAATATATTTCTAGTTGTGAGACTGGGAAAAGACTCGGTACCCCACCCCCATACACATTTTTGCCATGCAAACTCTCATCATAATGTCCAAATTATATTTTTAAAGAGATGTTAGATTCCATTTTATTCTGAGCACAAAAGATGTAGCATGCCTTTTTATTTGCCTTTGATTAAATTCTCACCAGTTTGGAAGATCTGCAGATAATTATTTGAAGAGTCACAGGTCAGTTCCGAATACTGCAGAAGGACATCTGGACAATACATATGGTATTTCAATTAATTTTCATCTGAATTTCTTTTATCACTTCTTTTTTGTGTATGTGCTGTCGTATCTTTGGGTAGTTTAAGAATCATCTGAGCATACCCAATTATAGTTAGCTTCAGAGTGGGTCAGGTCATGTAGAAAATGCCACCGAGAGGGGTCAGATTTATCCTGTGATAGACTCATCTGTTAAAATCAAATGCCCTCCTGAATGAGGAATGTCATCTTTATTTCTGAGTTATTTTCAAGTTGAAATGCCATAAAGACTCGAGACGAAGTGTATTATCACAGGATAGGCCCTGAGAATTCTTATCCAGGAAAGCCTCTATGTTGGAGTTTCTGCAGGCTCGTTCTAGGTTTCCTCTGGGACCTCCCTAAGCCCCCATTTCTTCCTTTTTCTTCACATTTTTTCCCACCCCGTCCTGTTCCTTTCTTACCTGCTCTCTAAATGATCCTGTATGTTCCTATAGGCTGCTTTCTTCTCCCAAGATCCAGTGAATATTCCCGATGCTTGATTTTATTCTATCTATTGGCAGTTGGAATATGGTGTCTGGGTTTGAATTGGGGGTTAGTCAGTCAAAGCAGCAGGGAGTGTAGAGAGTTTATCTGAGTGTGTATAGACAGCACCCCAGTTCATAATCTGGGGGCAGCCAGCCTTGTGGTGCCAGTGGCCATCGCCTGTGTTCAGGGTCAGTGGTGGTGGCTGCCATGGCCTCACCAGAGGGTATCAAGGCATGATTTCCACTGTGCTCTATGTGGTTTCTGCTTATTTTTTGGGTCTTTTTCTCCAAACATCTTGGAAATTCTGTGAGCTGTCCAACATTCATTCAATAAATTTGTTTTCTGCATAAGGTAGCCAGACTTAGTTTCTATTGCTTGTTTATTTCCATAATGCCCAGATTCACAACTCTAGTCCAGATCTTTTTCTGAGTTTCAAAATCCAGATGCCAGCTCATGCTTTTTTTCTCAGATGTCTTGCAGTCCTCTCAGCTTGCTGCATCAAACCCTGAGCTTGTCTCCCCTGTCCTCCCTGCTCTGAATTTTGGCTCACTCCACCCTCTGGTGTCACGTTGTGTGGTGGATTGTTGACTTCTCTTTGGCTTCACTGGGCCAGCGGACCAGTAAATAGAATCACTGAGGGGGAGGATAAAGACCATCTGAGAAGGGCTCAAGGTTAATTCTTGAAAGAGCTGCTTCACTTCCGTCTGGGGGCACGTCTGCAGCCATCAGTGTCACCCTGTGATGTCACTTTTCCCACCTGACCTCGTGCCACCCCTACCCTGGCTGACTGTGCTACAGACCCGCTGGCCATATGTTATTAATAGTTCCTAGAACATGCTGAGTTCTTCCCCTTGTCAAGCTCCTTGCACAGGCTTTGTTTTCTGTGTTTAGAAATCTCTCTCCTTCTCTTCACCTGACTAACTTCCTTCCCATTCTTTAGCTTCAATAACATTTCTTTGCCTTCTCTGGTTCCCCCAAATAAAATTATATCTCCCTGATACTGTCTTCTATTTTCCCAGTCTGCAAGTCTGTATTTCTATGAATCTGTATTTATGCATATGACGTTTGCCTCCTCCGCTAGACTACATTCTTCCTGAAGGCAGGACGTGGTCTCGTCTAGTGATTGTATCTGGAGCACCCGCACAATGTGAGGCACTTGGCAGATATTCTACAAATACTGATTGGGTTGATGAATGGGTGAAACAAAATCCTAAGTTTGGGGGAGGGAGGCGAGGAAGAGAGGATAAATTACAAAGATGGTCCATTGCTCCTGCCCTTTGATTATTAAACTAAGTCCTTGCTCAGCGGGAAAGTTCTTTGTGAGTGGTAGGCATTGACAATTCAAGGCAAATATGATCTTGCAAATTCTTGTGTACAGTATTCTGGGCTTGCTTCTGCTTTTGCATTATGTGGCAACAGCTGGAGGGTTAGTTCCCTAAGTGGTCCCCCTCAGCAACCCCTGGGCAGTACTCGTGAACTTCGTTACTTACCAGATTGTCAGGAGAGATGTGCACCTCTGCTGCTCTTCCAGGATGCCCATCTGTCTAGTGCTGTAGAAGGCAGAGTCTTGGTTAAATGGGCTGTGGGTCCCCACTGCAACTGCCACCTGCCCATCGCTTTGGACTCCTAAGTTTCGTAGCAGACCTTCCTTTTCAGGTTACACAGGGGTCATTTTTCAGCATACTAAATTCTTCTGATGATGTGGGTCTTTCCAGAGATGGTTAAGAGCACATCTTATTTGTCAGAATGGGGGAAAATAAGCTTATCCATGATATGTACACACACCTGGCTCCTGCCAGCTGTCTCCCTTTCTCAGCTCCATAATGGCCTTAGGATAAATGTCATGGTCTTAGAAAAAGTGTTATGGTCTTCCTATTCCTTGCTATGGGTTTTTATCTTGACCTACTGACTTAGCTGGAAATAGGTAAGAAGAGCCAGCTATTTGGTTGTAGAGAAACACAGAGTGTGGTGTTTCCTCGATTTCTTGGCTTCTGAGTCTCCTCCAAGGGCAAAGACACCATTCCAAATCAACTGTGGGTACTGCCTTTTCCCTTCACCCCATAGTCTGACCATTCAGAAAGAGAGAAATACTCTTCTTTTCAATATTTATTTATTATTTAAAAAATTATTATATGTACATAATAGTACATATTTATGGTGTATATGCATATTCATGCATATTTATGGTGTATATGTCATGCTTTGACACAGCATGCAAAGTGTAAAGCCAAATCAAGGTAACTAAGTATCCAGCACCCCAAGCATTTATCTTTTTTAAAGAATATCCCAATTCTGCTGTTCAGTTATTTTATGATAATACAATAAATTATCATTAGCTACAGTAACCCTGTTGTGCTACAGAATACCAGGTCTTATTCTAACTGCACTTTTGTGCCCATTAGCCACCCCCACTTTACTCCTCCTTCCCTGATGCTCTTTCCAGCTTCTGGGAAGCATCATTTTACTATCTCCATCAGTTCAATTGCTGAGAACATGTGAGATTTGTCTTTCTGTGCCTGGCTTATTTTACTTAACATAATGTTATACAGTTCCATCCATGGTGTTGCAAATGACAAGATTTCATTCTTTTTTTACAGCTAAATAATATTCCACAGTGTACAGGTTCCACCATTTCTTTATCCACTCATCCATTGGTGGACACTTAGGTTGAGCCAAATCTTGGCTGCTGTGAACACTGCTGACATATCTTTTCTTTTGACATAAACCCAGTGTGGGATTACTCAGCCATTGGTCATTCTATGTGTAGTTTTCTAGTGAACTTCCATACTGCTCTCCATAGTGATTCTGCTCATTCATATTCCTACCAACAACGTATGGGGTTTACTTCTTTCCACATCTTTACTGGCAGTTGTCATTGCCTGTCTTTTTGATAAAAGCCATTTTAACTGGGGTGAGATCATATCTTATTGTAGTTTTAATTGGTATTTCTCTGAAGATTACTGATGGTGAGCACTTTGTCATTTAACTGTTGCCATTTGCATGTCTTCTTTTGAGAAATGTCTATTGAGATCTTTTGCTCCTGTTTTAATCTTGTAGACTCCCACAGGCTACTGCCTTACTGGGCTTAGGTAAGACCAAGAGAATTCCCTCAGTTATTAGCCAGTCTCCTGTCTTTCCCCTAATCAGGATTATTTCTCTCTGTTGGACTGCTTGGAATTTGGGGAGGAGTGATATAAGCACTCACTCCTGTGGCCACCACAGCTGGTACTGCCCTGGGACATGCATAATACTCAGTCTCACTTTAGACCTGTGGTGTCTACTTCCTGGCTACCGCTGATGTTTATTCAAGGCCTAAGGGCTTTGTAGTCATATGGCTGTGAATCTTGCCAGGACTGAGTCCATCCCAATAGGGCAGCAGATTCCCTTCTGGCTCAGGCTGGGTTTAGAAACACCATCTAAGAGCTAATATCTGGAATCAGGGGCTTCAGGAATCTGCTTGGTGTTTTATTTTACTACAGCTGAGCTGGTATCCAAGTTACAAGACAAAGTCCTTTCTACTCTTCCCTTCCATTTACCCAAGCAGAAGGAGTCTTGGAGGACTACTTGGAGTTGGGGGAGCAAAGACGTAGACACTCAGCCAGTGTCTAACTGGGTCATGTTCACTGAGTCTACTTTTACTGAGCTTAGCATAGCACCAGGGCTTGCCCAGAGACTGCATTCCATATAGCCTAACAGCCTTTCAATTTTATTCCAAGTCTCAGACCACTTTAGTCAGCCAGTAGTGGAGCCACCTAGAATTCCAGTTCCCTCTTACTGGGCCTAAGAATCCTCCTCTGGCCAGGGCTAGTCTCAATGCTTCCTCTGTGGGTTGGGGACAGAATCGTGCCCTGTGTGTGCCACCAAACTGGGCAGTGCTGAGTTCCAATGCAAAGCCCATAATCACTTTTCTCTCCCTACCCCAAGGATACAGATTTTCTCTTTGCATTGAATTTCTGGGCCATAAAGCTGGGTTGGGGGTGGGGGATAAGCCATGCAAGACTCTCTTTCATACCCTCTTCAATGACTATTTCCTTGATATTATGTTAAGACCAGGTACTGTGATCATTCATCTGAAGTTTTGGTTCTTATGAAGGTGCTTTCTTACAGGGATAGTTGCTCTATTTGGTTTTCCTAAAAGGGGTGGTGGGGTGATCATTGGAGGGTTCCATTGGTCATTTAGCTCTACTTCCTCCATCTCTCCTGCATTCAGCCCTGCTGTTTGCACTCTCAGAGTCTCAGGCACACATGCCAGCTACCTGAGGCTGTTTGCATCATAGCTTCCCAGTCCTTGAACTGCTCTGGTGCAATGACTTACTGGTGTGGACAAAACATTTAATTTGTTAGTTTCTTAGAAGTATCAATCCTTTTATGCCATAACCCAATAACACTTCTGTCATGTTTTTAATATGAAGAAATGAATTTTCTGATAAATAACTTGTTAGGAAACTAAAGGAAAGGGTTAGGCTGAAGAGATATGTCCTTCTGATTTATTAAATTTGCAATTTGCTGAAATAGAGTTTTCTCTGATGACACAGCTGTTGGAGTCTTACTCATGACTGCTTCTCAAAAGTCATAGCACTATACCATACCCTTCAATGCTCAAAATGACAGTTTAAATAATTGCCTTGAATAGACAGCACTTCTGAAGAATGGCTGATTATGAATTCCAAGTCTCGAGGCTCCTAGGATTCAAAGTATAATCCTAACACATTTTATCTAACTAATCAATACCTTTGTAGGTAGTATTATTTTCACTCATTTGGAAGTGGTTAAGTGCATGAAATAAGCATGGGTAGGGATGGACAGCAATATCAATTATTTAAAAATCAATGAGATACTTTCGCTCTGGTGATGTAGCAGATCTAACCTATCTACTGATGTTGTGCTTGGGCTAACATTAACGTCAACTTACAATCATTGAGGAAATCCTAATGGGTGCTCAGGTAAAGGATGTGTCTTCTGTTCTTCCTAACTCAGGAGGATGCCCTCTTTTTCATCAGACTAGCCCCCTACCTTTTCCTTGCCTTTCCCAGAATACCTTGACCCATCAATATCATCTCATTGTTCTTGCATCTTCAGAGTTCTATTCTCCATTGCCTCTTTCTTCTAAGCTCATAAAAATGGCCTAATGTTCTCAAATTTAAAAAATGACACACACACACACACCCAAATTCTTTATTTGAAATTGATTTGTCTTTAAGCCACTCTTTAAGTGGTTCTCAATCTTCCTAATGCCATGGAACTTTAATATGATTCCTGTGGGTGGCGGCCCACAAGTTGAGAATCACTGCTTTAAGCTATCTCAACTCTTCTGTTCCTTTGCTGACAACCCTCTTGAGTTTTGTTAATAGTAAACACTATTGCAAACTGCAACTTTAAGTGAAATGACTTAACAAAATACATTTTTCCATCAATTTTGTAACAAAATGACATCAAATAAAGTGACATTACTTGAGGAACTGCTGTACCTCATTTTGCTTAAAGTTTCAATTTCTAAGAACTTATTAATGATGTTAAGGACTTACTGTACTACCTATGATCACTTCTTCATTTTTTTTTTAACTTTTCAAGCATTTAAAATTGATTTTCACCTTCCCTTCTGAATTTGTTTCCCAAGGCCACTGTAAGAAATCATCACGGAGTTGGTGGCTATCAAACAACACAAATTTATTCTCTTATAGTTCTTGGGGCCTAGGCTAGGGGCTGCACCTGGGACCCCAGGTTTGTTGATAGTATTTGAGTGGGATTCATATCATATCTTTTGGAAGATCATTCTTCAAGAAGAAAGCTGGAGGCATGAGTACTGCTGCAGAGGGGCTGACTGTTCCTACACCAACTCACCTAGCCTATAGTCACTCAGTCTCTCTCTCTCTTTTTTGTTTTTATTTATTTATTTTTTTAAGACAGAGTCTCACTATATCACCCTGGGTAGAGTGCCGTGGTGTCACAGCTCAGAGCAACCTCTACTTTTCGGCTTAACAATTTTCTTGTCTCAGCCTCCCAAGTAGCTGGGACTACAGGGTGTCCACCATGAGCAGAGTGCTGACCCATGGTACTGGAAATGAGGAGAAGAGCAGGCAGAGGTGGGAGGGCACATTCACATTTGGAGGTACTGACAGATTCTATCTATTACCAAAGGGATGTGCAGGCTGGACAGTAGAACAGGAGGAATTAAGGAAGATGGAAGGAAAAATAAAAGTAAAATAAAATAAAACACATTGTATGCCGACTGATGATGTCAATGATGATAAATGAGGAGCATGATTCACACTTAAGTCTTAGAATTTTGGGGCTAAAAGAGAAAGAAAAATTAAATTAAGAGAACAAGCTGTTTCGCAGCTGTTGAGTAAACGGTGAGCAATCTCCTGAGGAAGTGTGAATCGTTCCTATGGAACAACTGGAAAATGCTTCAGAAAAGCAAAATATATCAATGTTTCTCTCCAAGCTATTTTTGGGGTTTTGGTTATCCTTATAGAGACCTTTACAGCTCAGGATACCCATTAAAATTACTATGATGCTTTAACGTGTTACGGTTAGCCCTAACATTGCTTCAGACCTTCAGATAACATTTAGAGTACATAGTTCCTATATTGAACAATCTGCTCGTTCCTCACCAGGAACTAAGTGTATATTTGAGATGAGTTCCCCCCAAATAATCTCTGTGTAAACTGCCCTTTACTATTCATTCATCATTTCCTCCAAGAAGACTTTTCTTGAACCTCTAGACTCCGTCAGCACCTCCTGATCCAAGCCAGTAAAGCTGAACACCCCATCTTCTTAGCCCTTGAGACACATGTCACCTTTTATTTCATTGTATGTCCATGTGTACATAATGATGCTTCAGCCAACAAATGGACTACGTACAGGATGGTGTTCCCAAGCCTATTTTTTACTGTTTTTATTTTCCTGTACCTTTTCTGTGTTTAGATCTGTTTAGATACACAAAACCATACCATCATCTTCCAGTTGCCTGCAGTATTCAGTGTGGCATGTTGCTTTATCTAAACCTTATTTAGCCTCTAAGCAGAGGGCTGCCACATGGCGTATGTGTGTTGTAGGCTCTGCTGTCTAGATTTGTGTAAGTTAGTCCTTCAGGGCAAATGAGCTAATTTTTTTTTTTAATTAAAAAAATAGGTTTGTGTAGGTCTAGTCTGTGCTAGTCACACAATGATGAAATCTACTAAGGGTGTATTTATCAGCTTGTGTCCCCACTGTTAGGTGACGTACAACTGTATTTGATTAATACTGTTTCCCCACTGATTTATAAGCTCCAGAGAGTGGGAATGATGTTGTTTTTGTTTTTTATTTAATCCTTTAGTGACTAGGACAGTGTCCAGCATATACTACGCATTCAATAGAGAGCTGTGAAAAGAATGGATAAGACAAAAAAGAATGAAGTAAAGAAATGAACTGTTTAAAGTATGCCTTTGGCTAAGAAGCAGTTTCCCTCTGCTAACAGGAAATTCAGTGGGGACCTTCAACTCTGACAGGAGCTATTTGAATTTAAAATACATTTAAATGCCACATCTTTACATATTGCATTTTTTCCTGGAGGTCCACATTGTGGGATTTTCATAAAGATGAAGGAGGAATCAGATATAATAGAAAAGAGACAGGACCTTTTCAGGTTTGGTGGGTGGTAATGAAAGCCTAACGTGAGGACAGGGGTGATAAATCTATAACTTGCCTGTGAAATCAAGTTGGGGAGAACCAGGAAGGCCTCAAGCCTGATTTTTAATGAGAACATGCTGATGGGAAGACGTAAGAAGGGCCACTGAGGACTTTTAGTACAGAATTTACACAGATTACAAATCTCCCTCTGCTTCTTTCCTATAATATACTTTTCCTTTAGGAAGCTTATTCTGGAAGAAAGAATGACTAAAAATTCCAGGGACTAATCTCCTAAATCTGTTAGGAGATTACTGCTATAGTTTGTACCAGTGGCAATTAGGGTCTGAAATAAGGTAGTGACCAGGACGAAAAAAGAGAAAGGGATTTTATTATTTTTTGAAATGCTGCATTACTCAGTATTAACTGCAATGCTGATCATGGAGGCAGAAGAGGTTTAAAAGGCTGAGTAATGGATTCTGCCTCCTTGTTAAACATTAGGACTATCTGTGTAAAAATTCAGCACACAGCTAGAATAGAGAGCTAGAACCCTCAGGAGGGTCTCACCAAGAAAGGAAGATGGGGGTCATGGGTCAAGAAACAAGGTACAGAAAGTAGGAAGAGTAAGATTAATGAGAGAACACCAGAGAGAGTCTACATTTATGAGTAAGAGGAAGAGGACACAGCAAGATCATGAGAGAAATGGGAGCCATTGCTCAGAAGCCAGACACGAGCAGGTGTTCAAGAAGGCAAGGCCGTGGTTCTGTACTAGGCAAAGGCTGTGCAGGAAAATGGTGAGAAATGGTCATTGGATTTGTGGTCAAGAACCTGATGAACTGATTTTTTGGAAGTGGGATCAGAAGGTTTCCCTGCATTATTTGGGTCAGCCCTAAATGCAATCACAAGTATATTATAGGAGAGAAGAAGAGGGAGATTTGACAGGGAACAGGGAAAAAGAGGTGATGACCTTAGCAGAACAAGAGATTTGAAGGCATTCTGCTGAGGGCTTCAAAGACAGTGGAGGAGTCCAGGAGCTGGAGATGACAGATGATCACTAGCAGTGAAAAAGACAAAGAGTTTTCTTTTTTTTTTTTTTTTTTGAGACAGAGCCTCAAGCTGTCCCCCTGGGTAGAGTGTCGTGGCATTACAGCTCACAGCAACCTCCAACTGCTGGGCTCAAGAGAGTCTCCTGCCTCCGCCTCCCAAGTAGCTGGGACCACAGGCACCCGCCACAACGCCGGGCTATTTTTTGGTTGCAGCCGTCATTGTTGTTTGGAGTGTCCGGACTGGGGATTCGAACCCGCCACCTTAGGTGTATGTGGCTGGCGCCTTGGCGGGTTGGGCTATGGGGGCCGAGCCAAGAGTTTTCTTTTCTTTCTTTTGTTCTTTCTTTTTTTTTTTTGACAGAGTCTCACTCTGTCGCCCTGGGGAGAGTGCCATGGTGTCATAGCTCACAGCACCCCCAAACTCCTAGGCTCAAGTGATCCTCCTGCCTTGGCTACTTTTTCTATTTTTAGTAGAGACAGGGTCTCACTCTTGTTCAGGGTGGTCTTGAACTCCTGAGCTTAAGCAATCCACCTGCCTCTGCCTCCCAGAGAGCTAGGATTACAGGCGTGAGCACCATGCCTGGCCCAAGGCAAAGAGTTCTAAAGGCTAGAAAAGACAAAGAAGTAGATTCTTCCTCAGAGTCTCCAGAGGTAACGTGGCTCTACTGATACCTTGGATTCAGCTCCGTGAATGTGGTTTTAGAATACCAGCTGGTATCGCAACTATCCTGGCTTCCTTCAGTACTCTTCTGTACACAAAGCCTGATTGACTTATCCATGTGGTAGTCAGATCTAAACTTTCTGTCCATCTTGGTCTACTGTTGACAATGCCAATACAGTGATGGGGCAATATAATGTCATTTAAAAGCATGTGGGTTGAATGATCCTCTCTCCAATAATTAACTTAGAAAAGTTTGGTAGTGTGTGTTATTAGTTAAATGGTAAGAAGTCAAGATCTGTCTTTGTGTTAGAATTATTAGGTGCATTAAAACTAATATATCATTTAAAATTAAAATGCACATTTTTTACATAAAATAACACACATGCCAAGCAAAAATGATGATGAGAGTGGACAAAAATTATTTAGATATGTAAAAGTGTTCATAATTTTAAAAGTTGAGACATACTGGCTCAGAGGAAAGGCAATGCTATTTCGGGACTGCTAAATGGGTACGTGGGGGGAGGGTAGAGACCTTTTCAACATTATTTAATCTCAGAAACATCTAAGAAAACATCCAAGGGAATATTTCACACAGGCAATTAATGAGATTAGGCTTCAAAATTTTCTTGTACATTTTTCATACAGAAACAGTGCTAATTGCAAAATTGTCACAGTGTACTCAAATTGATGCAAACACAAAGGTATGCTGTTCTTCCACATTCAATGAAATTAAGGTGATTTCAATTTCAGGGGATTTGACAGAAAGTGCTAGTATTGGTTAGTATAATATTCTTCATGTTCACTGTATAATAATAAATTATTCTCACTGGGGCAAATGTACATTCAATCATCATGCTTTTATCTACTTTAAAAGAGCATGGAATAATTTGGAAGTTATTTTAAAATAAGAATAAAATGAAGATTTCAGTTAACAAAAGAACATCTTGCAATGTTAAACTTTATTTTTTAGGATCCCCTAAACTGGCATGTAGGCCAGAAAGATCAGAAAGGGGGAGCTGCCCTTCTGTGAGGACTGGAGAGTCTAATTAACAAATGTAACATTTTTGCACCTTTGCTTCTTCCGGAACTAGAGATTGTATTTAAAGAGCTTCTTAGAAGAATTTTACTTTTCTCCCAGGAAATATGACCTAGTTTGTAAGAAAACACTGCAGCTAATGTTCAAACTTTTTACTGATGGCAGTGATATGAGACATATCACAACTCTTGATAAGCAAAATGCAGATGTTAAATTTAAGGCTGGGTACTGGATATAGTGGAAAGAGGACAGTCACTAATGACTAAGTATTCTAATCACAAAATGTACCTGTCGGAGCTGGGCTCACACACACACTGTAAACCGTATAAAATCTATTAGCCATTCATAACAAGCATCCTTCCAAATCTGTGGAAGGGGATAGGAGAGGGAGAAAGAAAGCCTAATTTCATCTTTTCAAATATGATCTCACTTCTTGCAGAGGCTTGCAAAATCCACAAATCAATATGGGAACCAACCATAGCTCAGGTTCCTGAGACCAACCATAGTTTCAGGAAAAATAAATGAAGCACGTGGAATGCGTGTAGTCCTTCCTGAAATTCAGTGGTGTGAGATCCACTTTGGCTGGAGAATCCTACCCATTGCTCCAATCATGACTTCATGTCTCTGACTTCTCTTCCTTCCATTTGTTGGTAACGTTCCCACCTGGTTGCACAGTCCTCAAGCACCTAGAGTCACTTCAAGCATTTTATACATTAGATTGCTCTGTCACTAACTGGACTTCTGGATCAGTACAGCAGGTGATGGCCCTTCCTTCTGACCTGCCTAAACTAAATACCTAAAAACACTGGGGAAGTATTTAAAAATATGCATTAAATCAAGGAATATATTTAAAAAACATAGTAAACTTTAAAAGCAAGATTTCCAGGTACCTTAAATGAAGTAGGAATTTCTACAGGTGAAAGGAAGTGGAATCTTCACGGGACATGTCTTAGATGCTGGGATAGAATTTTTAAAGGGAACTGGAAATGTGTGCTCACTAGCTCAGCCTGAGGACTGAAAGTGAGCTGTCCACTTTAGGTCAATAGTGTCAAAAAAGACACTTAAACACATCAGTTTTCATATGTGGCTGTGAGGGCCACATTTGTGACTATTGTCATGGCCCTACTTCGGGGACTCGGGAACAGAGCTGATCTTGCAATCTGGGCTCACCTCCATGACATTTTCATTTTCCCTTTATTCTCTGAGTGTGTCCTTTAACCTGTACCCTTCTGATTTTCCTAAACTTTTTTTTCTCTTGCCCGTATAGAAACCTTGCCCTGGATAATTCAGACAATCCGTGGCAATTATCACTTAAAATATTTCTGTCCTCTTTCCTTCCCTACCTGGGCCTGCTGTTATATGTAAGTTGTATGTTTTCATCATTTCCCATTTGTCAGTTACGTGCTTTCCCTGTATATTCTGCTGCCTTTTCCATCTTTGTTTTTACTTTTATATTTTTGACTAAACCATATTCCAGTTTTAATCATTCTTTTCTTTTGTGTGTCTGGTTTACGAGTAGTGACTTCCATTGGGTACTTAACTTCAGTTGTTATTTTTTTTTAATGTTTAGAATTCTTGTTTTATTCTTTTCTCAGTTATCTTAACAAATTCTCCATCTTCTCATTATCTGGCATTAGAATCACAGATGTATAAAATTCCCATCTCTGATAATTCCAACAAATATGTTATCTGTGGCTCTGTTTTTATTCTTTTTTTTTTTTTCTTTAAATCCTCTTTCTTTGTATGCCTGGGATTTTTATTTTATTTTTTATTTGAAAAAATTAAAGGGATACAAATATTTTTGTTACATGGATAGCTTTTATTAATACTTGAGTCAGGGATATAAGTGTGCTGTCACCTGAGTTGTGCTCACTGGAAGGCAGCCTTCATGGTCTGCACACCCAGACTTTTTCTCGAGTGTTTTTCTCAATTTCTAGATTCAGGGTCAGAGAGTGTTGGCGAACTAGTTTTATTTTTAGCCTTCAGCGACATTCTTCAGATATTTTTGTCCATAATAAAATATTTTGATTTTGCTTCTGTTGACCTCTCAGTGGGTTCAGAATGTGTATTTGACACACTGAGACCCCCTACCCTAGACTGTGACTCTGCTAAGCCTTTATCTTCCAGTTTGATTTTCTAATTTCATCTACTGCCTATAGCTTGATCATTGTTCTGTAGTATATCATATAGGTATAACCTCTGCCAATTGCTTTTATTACCATCCTAATGTCAATAATACAGACATGACCATACTCCTCTTGTCTGAAATGAAATTTACTAACAATGGCTTAGGAAATATTAATAGGAAGGTGGAACAATGGCTCATGTAAATGGATAAATAAATGTGATGGGATGGTTTTGGAACAATTATATATTGCATAGATAAAGCATTCACCTGTTTGGTTAATTTTTTTTATCTTTTATCCAAAAGTTGGGTATCATACAGATGTAGGAAAAGAACATTGAATTATATTCCAACAACTGTGTGGTTGCAAGTTCTCATATCTTTGATCAAAACCAGTCCTAGGAATCTGTCCACATGCTGAGATCATTGCCTTTTAGTTTGTTCTTGATCAGCCTTGTATTACTTAAAAAAAAAAAGTCTGTATCCAAACTTTATTGATTGAAAATTTCTCATAAAATATACATGGATATAGTTCTTAATGCTGGTTTGTAACTTCTTGTTTCCTTTCAACCTAGAAGGCAAGTCATCTTTTTTCATATTGAAGAAAAATCACACCATTACGTTTTCATGCTCAGGAGATTTTTTAAAGTTGCTAAAAGGCACTTCTAATTCTCTTCCACTTGCTACCTACTGGTTTGGGAGACTCAAAGATTTTACTTTTCTTTTAGTATATTTTTTTAAGCATCACAATTCAGTATGTTTTTAAATTATATGTTTTCACGAACCCTTATTTGTAATCTGTGATAATTAAATGAAGGTATCAGAATCATTTCATATTAATAAATAAAATATCCATGAATTAATTTGATCTAGGGATCAATAATAAAAAATAAACATGGGGCGGCACCAGTGGCTCAAAAGGGTAGGGCGTCGGTCCCATATGCTGGAGGTGGTAGGTTCAAACCCAGCCCCCTGGCCAAAAACTGCAAAAAAAATTAAAAAAAAAACATGTAAAAACTGGTGATAAAATTATTACTGGGTATTTTTTGCCTTTTTCCTGTTGCTGTTAGGGAAACCAGGTACCCTAGTACTGAAATATTTAATTTTCCTTTTGTTTTTCATATTTTCAGCTGTTTTTTTTCTTTTTTAATTTTTTAAAATGTGACAATTTTTATTTCAAAATATTAAGTGGATGCCAGCGTTTTTGTTACATGGATGAATCGTATAATGATGCAGTCAGGGCTAGCAGTGTTTCCAAAGACAAGGTGTAAATAGTTTTTAAGAGCGTGATGTTTTATTAGTCAGCTAACCGTAGCTCTTTTCCTCTGTTCTTAAAAGTGTGGCAGATAGACTTGACATCTTTTGAGATATCTATTCAGGATGTACCTTTCAAGATAGAAAAAATATTTCAAAGGCAAATATAACACAAGAATTGATAAATCTAGTTTTCTACCCAAGGGAATCTGAAAGCTTAACAAATCCTTTGTTAGCTACTAGTTATATTATGAACTGAAAATAAGAAAACACAGATGAAAGCTTTATGATTTCATGTAAGTCATGACCAGTGTCACTGTTTATTTGGGGGAGCCCTCTTTTGTTCAGGGCACGAGTCTTTGTACTGCATATTTACCTTGGTAAACATGGTATCAGTATATCCGAGAGCAAGACATGATTTTTGCATCCACATTCTCAGATGAACATCACCTTCTTGATTTTCTTCATTTTAATGGGTTTTGAAATAATCACTGAAAAAGAGATCACAGCTGTTACTGCCAAGATGTAATTTGGTCAAAGAAGCTGTTTAGCTTTTATTCTATAATCAGAGCTGACAGTCTAAAAAACATAAAGGTTTCATGTTTGCTGAATTGGGACTAATAAAAACCACCGACAGAGTTCAAGCATCCATTTGCTGTGTGAGTCCATCTGGAGAACTATTTAAGACCCACTAACCAGGTGGTAGGGTAATGTGGAACATCGGGAATACATCCAGCTCACTCTCACGTATTAAGTGTCTTAGGTACATGTTTCTTTTGAAACAGTACAATATTGCACCATTCTTTTGTCTTAGAGTGTCTACTCAACTCTAAAGTATGATTTGGACAAATTAGTATGAACATGGCTAGTTTTCAGCCCTGCATCAGTTTTGGGAGTGACACGTGCTTTTATTTTAGTAAATGCTTTCATTTACATTCAGTACAGAAACTGGTGAAAATTATAGGTGACATTTTGATAGAAAGCTCTCAGAAATAGAGTAATAAGCTTCTGAAATCAAGCAATCCATATACATACATTCTCTCTCTCTTTCTCTCTTTCTCTCTCGCTCTCTCTCATGGGCTTGACAATTAGATTCTCAAAATCACCTAGGACAAGTGCTACATTGCTGAATATCAGGAGGGTCACCTTCAAAGTCCTCCTCTCGGGAAGCTATGCACCAACGCCATTGCCTACCTAGTCCAGCCTTCACAGCAATTTTGGAATTCTTTTTTTAGAATGATCATCAGAGCAGTCGTATACCATCCCCAAACATGCAACAACAATAATGAACACCACTCCGTAAGACCCTGCTACATGTCAACATAAACACAAGTGTGAGACACCGGTGTACCAAGGTTATGAAACCTTATCTAGCTCTTTGTACCATTCTACCAACATGAGGGCATGGTGGCAAGGTTGTTGGTGGCCCTGTTGAATGTTGGTGGACCAAGTCGCTGCTTTTGTAGATCTTTAGTTTCTGTGCCGCCAAACTCAGAAAGTTAATATTGGAAGAGGTCTCTTTTCTATCTTTTCACACAGGCTGGAACTTTGATATAGTTTAAGCTGGAAAGTAGAGGGTGTATACCTAGGGACAAAAATTGCTGCATCATCAGTTAAATGGACATCCCACTTCGGTAGATACTGCCAAGTTCTTTTCCAATGTCACTGTGATTTTACCAGCAGTATATGAGAATTCATTTGCTCCATATCCCACCCCCATCCTTGGAATTGCCTATGCTTTCTATTTTAGCTATTTTTAGGGTTGTGGTGGTATCTTATTATGGGTTCACTTTTCATTTGGGTGATGACTAATGTACCCATTTATATGATAATTGTTCATGTGGAGATATGTGTGTGTATGTATTTTTTCCCAAATCAAGTCTTTTGCTCATTTTTCATTTTTCTTCTCAGTTATTGTTTTTATTAGTTTATAGAAACCATTGGTCGAAGTTCTTTTTTTATCTTATATGTTACAAATATTTCCCCCCACCCTTTATTATCTTAATGGTACCTTTGGATGTAGTCCAGTTTGTCAGTTTTCCCCTTTAAATTTAGTGTTTTTTGAGTCCTCTTTAGAAAACATTTGCCAACATTTGAGTCATGAAGCTGTTCTCTCAGTTATCTTCTGGGAGCCTTATAATTTTATACATTGTTGTGAAAACTGACCTGTGCCTCCTGGCTCTCACCCCTCCCCCTTAAGACTGTGGCCTCCTACCAGCTATTAGGAGTATTGGTGACTCATAGCTCTCAGCTGAGGCCTTTTTTGGGTTTTCCCCTCCTTTAACATCCCAAGAGAATAGCCTTGTCAGAATTTCTGCTGCTTCTCAGGAGCAGCCTGTATTCAGTGATTGCTCAGTGGGTGAATTCTGAGGGTATAACCTAGCTCCAGAGCAACTCACCTGCTTGGAGGAGCCCTTTGTTGCATTGGAGCTCAATCCTCCTTTTGACTATTCCTTGCATTTACTCCATCACTGTTGTTGAACTTCAGAATACGTCCCAATAAATCTTTTGCACAAAACATCTTTATTTCCTAAGGAATCTGGCCTAAGGCACACCTTGAATTGGTATTTATGAAAGATTTCATGTAGAATTGTTTCATTTTTCTCCATAGATATCAATTGACCTAATATAGGCCTCTGAAAAGTTGATTCTTTTTCCCGCTGCTCTGAAAAAAGATCACAAATGAAGAGACCATATTTGCCTGACCTCTAAAGTACATTCCATTGACATTTTTGTCTGTTTAGGGGTCAATACTATACTTTTTCATTGCTCTAAAATTGTGATGTGTTGAATTAAGCAAACCAAACCCAAAGCCAGCAGAAGAAAAGAAATTACTAAAGTAAGAAGAGAAGGAAATGAAATGGAAAGCAAAATAAAACAAAACAGAAATACAAAGCATCAATGAAAAAATGTTGATTATTTGAAAAGATAAACAAAACTGATAGACTTCTTGATAGTTTAGCCAGGAACAGAAGAAAAAGGACCCAAATAAACTCAATTAGAAATGAAAAAGAAGATACTGCAATTGATACCACATAAATACAAAATATAATCTGTGAATGCCCTGAAAATCTCTATGCAGATAAACTTGAAAATGTAGAGGAAATTCTTAGAATTATACAATCTTCTGAGACTCAGCCAATAAGACATAGAACTCCTGAACAGACCAATAAGGAACAAGATTGCAGCAGTAATAAAAAAAAAAATCTAAGGAAAAAGAAAACCCCTAAGCAAACAGATTTATGACTGAATATTTATCAGATATACAAAGAGTTCATACCCTCACTGCAGAATTTTTCCATAATATTGAGAAGGAGAGAATCCTCCCCAACTCATTCTACAAATCCAGCATCACTTTGATGCCAAAACTATGAAAGGACACTACATAGAATAGGACTACAGACCATATCCCTTGTGAATATAGACATTAAAATCATCAGTAAAATATGAGCAAACTGAATTCAACAGCACATCAAAAAAATAATCCACTGTTACCAAGTGGGTTTCATCCCAGGGATGCAAAGATGGTTCAATATACCCAAGTCAATAAATGTGATTCATCATGTAAGCAGAAGTAAAAACAAATATCATCTCATGTGATCATTGTAATAGATGAAGAAAAAGCATTTGATAAAACCCAGTGTCACTTCATGACAAAAAATCTCAACAAACTGAGCATAGTGAATTTCTCATATACTGCTGGTAAAAATCATAATGATATTGGAAAACAACTTGGCAATATCTACTAAAGTAGAATGTTCATAGGTATATATTCTGTACTTTCCAGTTTACACTACATCAAAGTTCCAGACTGTATGAAAAGATAGAAAAGAGACCTCTTCCAATATAAACTTTCCAAGTTTGGGGGGCATAGAGACTGGGGATCTACAAAAGCAACAACTTGGTCCACCAACATTCAACAGGGCTGTTAAGATGTACAGACAAGCAAAGTTCTCTGCTTACCATCACAGATGTCCTGGAGAATCTTCTGATCAGAACAAATTGTCAATCTGTAGCCAAAGAAGTAGATGTAGAATCCTTTGATCCTGACAGAAGCAAAATTGATTGGAGCACTATTCTATTCTTCAAACAACGGCTCTGTTCTTAATTGAGATGAGTCTTGCATCTTAAAGATAAACACAGTTCTGTTTCCAAAAGATGAAGGGTTAATTATGAGAAACAGTGGTGAACACGAACCACCGTCACCTATTGGGTACAGTGCACGTGATCTGGGTGAAGGGTACACTTGCGTGTATAACTTGACTCTGTACAAAAACAAAGGATATAAACGAAACATCTGTACCTTGCAACATTTTGAAATTAAAAAAAAAAAAAAAACTTCTATCATGTACTAACTAGCACATGTCAGTAACTGCTGCTGGGAAACTCAGCTGCAACAGCTCTGTGACTGGAGCTTCCTCTAAACCCATTCAGACAAATAAGTGAGTGATACAACAATGTGCACATACTCTGGGTTAATGTCTGCCAAGTATATATGCTATTAATGAAACTGTAGGTAGCCTCAGCCTAAGCAGTAGCAATCCTAGAATTCTTTGGATGGGACTAGAAAATCTCAGTAACCATCATTTGTAAACCGTACCATTACTTACATGCTGTGAGGAAAGAGGAGAAATGCTGCCAATTGAACACTAGCAGGTCAGCTATTTTCATAGGCATCTAAAATCAGAGATGATAAAATATGGAAGAAAAATGTATGTCTTTGAATGAACAAAACATGGTGCTATCCCTATGGGCCAGACTGGAAGCTGTCACCTACCTTCCCTCCTGGGAGCTGGTATTCAATAAAATGCATTATGTTCTTTCCTTTTAAATACTTTTTGATTGTACAAATAAAATTATAACAATAATTGAAATAACATTCTCTTTACAATTCTGTTATACTTAGGAATTAAATATTTTAATCTTCCCATATTTCCTTCAACTCTGTTAATAGACACAAATCATAGATAAAACAACCATAAATTCTACTTTTTCAATAACCCTTATAGCATCAGTATTTTCTATCACGTTCACTGGATAGACAAGTTTTTACTTACCCATTTCTCTATAGTGAATATTTTGGTATTTGTTGTATTTTGCTTTGACAAATCATGCTGCAATAAAGGAAAATTTTCAGGAAGGCGAACTTTTTTAAAGGATTATTTCTTGAAAATTAATTCCAGGATATGTGATTTACATACTACATATATGGGTATTAGCAGAGTTTGATATGTTCAATAGTGGTTTCTTTAAATAATATCTGGCAAAATGACTCTCTTAGATACTCAGCAATATTTTCTTACAAGAATGAATGGAGCAAACTTCCTCTGTTAGTCTTAATTACTAAAGTTTTACTAATAGTCTTTCAGGTCATATGACTTCTCTGTTACTTCAGTCTTCCTATGTGTAAAATACAACTACAAGAAAAAATTAATTCTTCATTGTAGATTAATGTAAAAACTTCATTGGAAGAGATAAAATAGAGCCTCAGAACTGAAAAAATAAGCAATGGTGCAAGACGTGGAAAAAACAAAGTTTACTATAAAGCATCTTTCCTGAAGTAAATCCTTGAGTTATTTTCTTTCTTTTCAATATCTGCAAAAAGATATCCTTGCAATGAAGAACTCTCCTGATCCTATGACTGCTTAAGAAGCAATTTTTCTTTCATAGGAATCAATTCTGATGTAGTTATCTCTCAAAAGAGAGGGAAAACGGTGCATGAACTTACGATCAAAAGAGTGATGGAGCCTAAGCAATATAGTGACACTCTGCCTCAGTGAAAAAATAGGAAAGTCAGCCAAGTATGGTGGTGGCACATGCTTATTATGGTCCCAGCTGCTTGGAGGCTGGTGCAGGAGGATCCCTTGAGCCCAGGAGTTTGGAGTTACAGTGAGCTATGATGACACCACTGCATTCCTGCCCAGGCAACAGAGCAAGACCCTATCTCAGAAAGAAATAAAAGTAATGGTGAGTTGGAACTTAGTTCCCAGTTTCCAGAAGAGGAGACTGGAACTTGAGTTGTGCCTCACCTTGAGTTGTGGGGAGTAGCTGTATTTCTCTCTTCCCTGCACATGTGACGACTTTATCTGTATCTCCCTTTTCTACAACCTCATGTGGTTACTTGCTAAAGAGGAATTATAAAGAGGAGAAATGTGGTAACTCGTATGATGCTGAAATCCTAGAGGCACGTCTTATTAGCTTTGATGATCTTGTTTTTTAGGATTATAATAGTAACACTTGATGCATTTTGGCTATTGTCATCGCCACTACAACCACTGCTGCTGTCACATCATCATTATTGCTGTTTTCTCCTAGAGATGTGAGAGCATCATGGTGTGCGCTTGTCAATTTACAGTTATATGTTGAGTTGGGAAATGATACTGGTTATTTTTCCAAGTTGCTTTCATAAGAAGGAGCTATGGTATCTGACTGAGAATCTGAGGAGGGAAAAATCAACAACCTTGGGACATACATGATTTAATCATGTATTTGCATTCAGAAGTGTCCATCAGCACTACTCTAAAAAGGGGTATGAAGTAGGCATTTCTTTCATCCTGAAAAAAGGAATTTAGTCAAAGTATCTTAGTTCAAACTGTGTTTGAACCAGGGCTGAAGAAGCTGGGTTGGACACCAGAAAGAACAAAATGTACAGGTAGGTGGCTCCCAGGGGGCTTCCGTCACAGACTGAAACCCAAAAAGGAAGGAATGAAACCACATTGCCTTTAAGTTGTGCCCCAGTCGTGGTTGTAAGGTGTTTATGTCCAATTTAGAAAATTTGGGCTCAGTAAGGCTCTCTGCTGTTGTGACTGTGACTGAGATTTTAGGTTCAGATATTTGTACTCTGTGAACTTGTCTTGTTTATGCCATTTGTGTTTTCCTTATTCATTTCTCCTTTAGAACTATTAGGAAACACCAACTTGTTCCGAGATGAGGAGAAAGTGAGGGCATGGGTGTGGGGTAAACTCCCATAAAAATTAAATAAGATGTGCTCTTTTAATTCCAGAAACTGAATGAAAAGACTTGGGAGTATTGTGCGCTTTTGTAGAGGCCCTAACTGACCTGCGAAAGCACGGTGGGGACCTGCAGGCAAGGCCTAACAACCTCCTACATGGAACCCTGACTGTGCAGTCAAGTCAGCCTGCTAGATAAGGGTTGAAACGGCCCATCTGTGCAGGGGACATGACTCATAGGTTGGTGTGAGTGAAAAGAACACTCCATTGTTAGCGGGGGCCTCCAAACCATAAGAAAATAGTCATGGAGCCTGTTTCTCAGAAATTTAATTGAGTACATAGAAGAAAAAGGTTTTACTCCCCGGTTTATCCTCACCTTTAACTTTAACAATATAAGTCAAATAATGTATAGTTCTTTTAGGTCTTCAGAGAGGAATAGCCTGAGGCTAGTCTTAAAATGGTTGTCTTATTTTCCCAGACTTTCTTTCTTTCTTTCTTTTTTGTAGTTTTTTTGGCTGGGGCTAGGTTTGAACCCACCACCTCCAGCATATGGGGCCAGTGCCTTACTCCTTTGAGTCACAGGCACCACCCCCAGACTTTCTTCCTTTAGGCTAATCATGATGGTTGTCTCACTTTCCCAGACTTTCTTTCTTTTCTATAGTTTAAGATAAGAATAGAAGATGTTAGGATTATTGATCAATGTGGTGTACGTGACTAACTCCCCAAAAAAAGGAGTAGAAAATAAGGACATTTTGCTACATGCCATCTAGGAGTATGTAATTGTTTCTTGCTTTCATAAAATTCTAGGATGGAGCTTTTACCCGTGGTCAAGCTGTCCTTCTCTCGTTATGAGAAAGAACTTCACCCAACACATGGGTCTCTGTATGTACTTGGGAGAGAGATACAGGTCAACCAACAGTTTTCTCAGAGGAGGAAATCTGGGCCCAGTGTGAGAACAGGAATCAAAGTTGGAAAATTCCAGTAGGGGGGAAATAGTTACTTGGGAAAAATGAAAAGGAGCATGCCTTACAGTTCCTTTATGTTCAGAAAGAATTAAAAGTAGTTGTGTCTGAGGAGCAGAGTGGGGTAGTGCAAGAGACTGTTCTCAGCCCCTCTCTGTCACTTGACTTGTTAATCCTTATGCACATACCATTTGAAAGAAAAGAAAAAGCCATACCTTTACTTAATGCTGCCCTGATTACAAATCCAGTGAAACCAGAGATTAAAATCTTGTGTTATTAGCAGTTGTACCAGTGAGAGACTTGGTAAGTGGGCTCACTCTTTTCTATGTTAACTTTCAGTCATCCAAAGTGAAGATAGTCTTTAGAAACAGAATAATCTCAGGCCTTAATTTAAGGCTTTGTTTGCTGAACACAGTGATGAGCAGCATACTAAGGACCAGGATCACCCCCTGATTGTGAGTCAAACAACTTTTAGTGAACATACTCTTAATAATCCCTGAGAAATTGAAATGATACTCACTTCAGTCCTGTTGATAAACAGCTGCCACATTTTAATCTCAGGTTCTTTTTCTTCTTAGAGTCTTAAATCCATCTCCAAAGGTTTTCCTTTTTCAGGTAGGACTGTGAAGTTGAAAGATATTATAGACTTGACTTAAGTCTGTGGGATAAGTGGTGTGGTGTGGTCTAAAAGGAACTGAAATCTTGGTTTCCTTGGGTATGGCTAGGTCAAAAGGAGCTTGAGAAGATATTGGAGGAGGAGGAAGGGAGGAGGATATTGTCAGGAAATGTACTTGGTATGTACAGTAGCTAAAGCGTTGAATTATGTGAATCTCTTTTGCTGATGCTGATTTGGTGATTTTTATTGAACAATTTTTTTGAGCTTTCCTAGAGTTATTTTTATTTTGGTGTTAAGTATGGTTTTCCTAACTCTAATACATCCTGGCTCTTTAATACAGCTTTCATTATTTATATTTTTATATGTAACTATATTATTATATATTTTCTGTTCCAGAGACCATATACAGGTGTGTAGCTTCATCTTTTTAGGAGCAAATAGCTTGCATAGTCAGCTAGGCTGATACAGGCAAGATACCAGAGAACAAGGGCAGTGGTGATAGTGGGTGATGGAAGGGACACCAGCTCTGTGGTTAGAGGGTGACACTGGGTGAATTTCTGTACTTCCCCTGGTATCCATTTTTATAAAATTTGAAAATGGAAATCATGCTTCCCTCCCTCCCTCCTGAGAGTGTTGTGATGGTCAAATGAAATGGTATATATCAGAACATTTGCTAAATTTCCAGGACTAAAAGAATGCTAGAAGTTATTATGCCCAACCATGAAGGTAAGGAGAAATTAGAGAAAGCTTTTCCAAGTCACAGATTAAAAATATAATTTTTGGATCTGTTTCCATTGCTTTGATCTCGTTTGATTTTCCACCATATTCCAAATATCAACAATTATAAAGGATGGTTTTCTGATGATGTAGGAGGGCAGCTTGTGCTTCTACAAGCTGTGATTTGGTAGAGGACTTGGAAAATCACCTTCATCATGGGGATTTGTTTTGATAGCCCCTCTGAAGCCTTAGTACCTGTGCTAGCACTATCTAGGTACTCAGTACTACATGGATAGAGGGGAAAAGAAATGTGTTTCTGGGAATCACTCTACACAGACTACCTCCCACCAACTTGCCTCTAGTAAGCCATTGAAGTTAATAATAACATAGATACATTTTTGTGGCACTCGACTATTCTCAGGAAGTGATTACAAGTGTCTAAAAATGAATCTTGGCCCCTTTGAAGGGGTTTGCCCATTCCCTGAGCTCTGTAAGACTTAATTTGCAATTCCCTTTGATAGTATGAGACTAAAATCAAAGGATCTATTAATGGTTTTTCACAGGTTTTGCCATGTGGGAGCCATTTCTAAATTAGGAGATATTGACCATATAGTAGGTGCCTGGAGCATTGCTTAGCTCTGGGGAGTGAGAGGTTCCTAAGACACAATCTCTTTACTCAGGAAGTTCATGGTTCGATTTTACCCAGAGCCAAAAACAACAACAACAACGACAACAATGATAGTAATAATAATAACAAGGAGCACACAGGGAGCATTTAGGGAAGAGGGGTATGTTGACAAGCAAAGACCTGCTAAGAAACACTTGTAAGATGTGCACCATTTGAAGGCACCTAGCAAGGGTCTGCATCTTTGTGGGATGCTGCCCAGTCTTCTTATGATGTTAAAAATCATTTGACTTAATATTGCATAGATTCTTGGCCAGATTATGCTAATTTTATGTATACTCAGACCATGAAAAAGGGCTTCATAAATCTCTTATTAAACCATGGGCATAAGCCCTGTCAGCCTTGTGTGTTCTGAGCTACCAATTTCCAATTTAGGGTCTGTAAACAGACCAGCGTGTGTCTACCTTTAAGCAACAAGCAGTTCTTTTCGAATATCTACAGTTATCAGATAAGACATGTCTGTAACATTGCTTACACAGGACAGTTGGGGCCATCTGTGTATATTTCAGAGCTTGAAGTCCGTCAGCGGACTGTGCCCTCTCCCCTTCCTTAACGCACTTACTTATCAGTAGAGTTCTCTCAGAGAGGCTTCTGCAGGAGCTCTACCAGCCACGGTACTCCTGGCACAGCCTCATGTCTTTGAACTTCACAGATCTGAAAGCAAGCAAGTTCTTGTGATGTTCAACCAAGAGCTCAGGAATTCTCTTCTGTACTTGCCCAAACTCTTGTGAATTTTTTTTTTAATGGCCAGCCTCCTCAAACGTCAGGCAACATGACTGCTTTTCTTGATGCTTTGCACTTCACAATATATTTAAAAAAATAGCTTAAGATGTGAGGTGTTAGCTACTTGATGTATTATTCAGAACAAGTTCGTTTGAAGGTGCATCAAGACCTGACTATTGGAGCTGCTATTTCAAGTTTCCTTTGTTTTAGTTCACTTGGTGTCCGGGTCTTAGAGTCTGGAATTCATAGTGATGTGCTCAGTGATTTTTTCCTCGCTGAGGAAAAAATGTCTTCTGAAACATCATACAAAGCCACAGAAGCCTTGCTCTCTGTCCTTAATGTGGTTAATGGAGTCTACACAGAGCTCTGTCACGTGGACTGAAGGCTGTGTCCAACCTTTCCACCACTCCCCAGAGACTTGCATCGTTTACCCATCACTGTGGGCAGGGAGAACAACAAGCACTTTGGGATCTCGACATTTTGACCTTTCACTCACTGAAAAGTGGCATCCGGATCCCAAAAAGGTGAAAGTATTTTATGAGACTTTTTTATGCCAGCAAGTTATTTCCTAATCTGGAAAAAGTAGATTCTGTAGCAACTAACAATTTGGGACGGTCTTTGATTCTCTCTTTTGCAAATTTGACTGGGAAATTATTTACGAAACAAAATGAGATGGAGTCAGCATTTGTAAAAGTTCCTGAAAAATGTTAAATTTGACAAAGTGGAAGAAATTACATCACGCCTCCTGGATATCAGAATTGAAGTGTTGTGCAGTCAGACTCAAACAACCTTCAAATGTGTTTTCCTTATGGCCCAGCATAGAGGCGATTCTTTTGACCTTGTCTGTCAGTTTGCAAAATGATGCGTTCAGAGCAGTATGGTAATCGAGGGCAGAAAAAGCTGCTGTATTGGCCCCTTGCTGGAGAGCACAACCTGAGAATTATGCTGGCAAAGTGATGCAGTCCGCATGGCATCCGAAACCGTGCTTCAGTGTGCAAGAGGTGATTGTGAATGGGAAGAACACCAGCATGGTGACACTAGGTGAAGCCATTATTAGCTGACTTCCTGCGTGACAAAGAAAAACTGATGCAAGCTGGTTCCTTTCCCTTCTGCAGTGTGCTTGCCTCCTACTCAGATCGCTGCTTCTTTACAATAACATGTATTCAAGATGAAAAGTGTAGACTGACTCTGCACCTCATTAAGCTCATCCGCTTGTCTTCCAAGCAGAAGCTCATAAATGCTGCGGTAACTGCCTAAAATTATGTCACAGTCCACTGAGAAAGTAAACTCATTTAAAAAATCTTCATAACAGTACTGGATAAGAAGTTTCAGAGCTGAGTTCTGACTTTATTCATAAGGTTACTCTGGTATAGCCTGGAAATAGCAGAGGTCAGTTCTCCCCAAATTTCGTATGTGCGTGTGTGTGTGTGTGTGTGTGTGTGTGTATGTGTGACAGAGAGAAAGAGAGAGAGAGAGAGAGAGGAGAAAGGGTGAAAGACAGTAGTAGGGGCCTAGTGAAAGGGAGGCACTCGGCGGGCAGAGATCTCACAGACCACCAAGGCTTGTATGAAAGGTTTTTATTGGTGGGGGAGGGAGTCTGCAGAGCAGCACCAAGGAGGAGAGAAAAAGGGAGAGAAAGGAGAAGAGAAAAGAGGGGAGAGAGATGAGGAGAGAGTGGGAAGAGGAGAGAGAGAGAGAGCAGAGGAGAGAGGTGGGAAGAGGGGGAAGGAGAGAGAGAGAGAGGGAAGAGAAACATACCCTTATATAGGGAAGTTTTAGAATGGTGATGGGATGGTGGGATAACCAATAAGGAGTCATTGCTTTGGGGAAAGAGCCATTAGGGGAGGGCAGTGGGTAATTGGAACAGGGTGATGAGGTACACGGGCACTCCCTGTGCTTGGGGAGGAGTTGTAACTTTAAGGACAGGAAGAGGCTTTTTGGGGAAGGGGCTTTCTGAGGCAATTATCTAACACCTAGTGTGCCTGGAAGTCATAGAAACCTAGCACAAATTAGCTTGTCAATGTGTTCCACTAGTAGAATTTTACTGAAGGACTTAGTGAGATACTGTAGAAAGAATTCTAGGCCAGACATGGTGTCTCCCACCTGTATTCCCAGCACTTTGGGAGGCTGAAGTGGAAAGACTGCTTGAGGCCAGGATTTATAGACAAAATAGTGAAACCCTGTTTGCAAAACAGCAAACAAGAATTAGGCCCGATGGCATGTGCCTGTGGTCTTAGCTACCAGGGGGGCTGAGGTAGAAGGATTCCTTGAGCCCAGGAGTTTGAAGCTGCAGTGAGCTGATGTTGGCGCTGTAATGCACTCTAGCCCAGGTGACAGAGCAAGACTCTGTCTCAAAAACAGACAGACAGACAGACAAACAAACAAACAAACAAACAAGAATTCTAATGAATTCTAATCTTAGTTTTGTACTTTAACTATTTTGTGACCTTGGATAAGTAACGTGGGTACTCTGAATCTGGAATGCAGTTTCCTCATCTATAAAAAGCAGGCTTGGATTAGAAGAATCTCATCTTCCTGTTAATTCAAAACTACATTATGCTCTCTCTACATTAAAGTGAACAGACACATCTTGTGGAACAAGCACATGCTTGGAAGTCAGACTGACCTGGGTTTTAATCCCTGCTCTGTTTCTTACTTTCTGGGTAACACTGAGAAGCCTTCACTTTTCTAATGGCCTAAATCCTCATTTCAAAAACTGAAATTCTAGGGGTCCTCCAGCATGATTGAGAAGTCCCAAATATGTCAGGGATGGAATATGGTTCCTGGCTCAGAGGAAGTCTTTGATATTGATAATTATAATTATTGGTATTATGATAAAGGCTACTCTTTTTTTCAGTCTGATGATGACAATCAGAAGGAAAGACGTTGGGAGCACATGGTTGAGTAGTGATGTGGCCAAGTGATCCTGGTAACTTTGGTTCAAGGTGCCTTGCAGTGCACTTGGGATTGGAGACCCTGTGTGTTTTATTTATTTTGTTCTCAATTCCTTGGGAAGATGTTTAAAACAAGGCCCTCTGTCTGTCTCCTCTGCTGTTCCCAGCTGTCACAAAAATAAACTCAGGACTGTATGGGGGCCATTCAGTTCCCAAAGCTGTATCAATCCTACTTATTTACCACTGTATGTAGTTCCATTTCCACAATACCCAAGTTTTACGTTTTGGACATATTATTGTTGTTCTATGATTTTATCCCACTACTAAGAAATAATTGTTTCCATTTGTTGAGCTCTAACTATGCCAGACTTAGAGCTTTCGTTCAATGTGCATACGTTTCTACTCTCATCCTCACAAAAGCCGTTGGGGACTGTTGTCATTCCTTTTTCCAATTGAGGCTCATACCAAGGCTCAGAAAGCTTGACGAGCTCACCAAATTTTATTCAACCCAGAAGTGGGAAGAAACTAATGGCTGCTTCTGAAATTTGGATTGTTCTCACTAAAATTTACTACATCACATAACATCAGCCATCTCCAATTTTCTGTGATTTCATGCTAAAATTACAAATTAAATCGAAGCAAAGACAGTTTTTTCCCAATATTTTGAGAATTTTTAAACTCTGTTACCTCTGTGATATCTAAAGATACCCTGAATAGGGTGTCTCCAAAATAGCTTTTACATTGCTGACTGAAATGTTTTGCCAAATCAACTCATTTTCGAGATGAAAGAGCAATATTTTAAGTATCACACAGTAAAGCAGAGACTGAATAAGGCTCCAATTTTGGATTCTGAGTTTCCCATCTGCTCCTTAATCCCCAAGCTACCTGAGTTCTAAATTTATGTGCAATCTGAACCTATAATTGGTCTTGGAATAAAAATAAGAAAGGAAAAAAAAAAAGAGCAGTTTTAATGATGTCCGGGATTAGTACCTTAATTTTTTATTTTAACCTCAAAATGCTTTCAGTAAATTTTGTCCCTTCTTTGCCGAATGTGGGTATTTTTCAGAGTTCAGTTTATCTCTATACATCCTGTATTTTTATTTTTTTTGAGACAGAGTCTCACTATGTCGCCCTCAGTAGAGTGCCATGGTGTCACAGCTCACAGCAACCTCAAAGTATTGGGCTTAAACAATTCTCTTTCCTCAGCCTCCCAAGTAGCTGGGACTACAGGCGACTGCTACAATGCCCAGCTATTTTTTTTTTGTTGTTGTTGTTTAGCAGGTCAGGGCTGGTTCAAACCCACCAGCCCTGGTACATGTGGCCAGCACCCTAACCACTGAGCACGGGTGCCGAGCCACAGTTTGTATTTTTGATGCTAATCAAATTCTTTATGGCTCTTTGCAAACCTTAAAATGACTTGACTTGAAAAATAAACATACAATGCAGCTAAACTTTATTGGTATCACTGTAGCTTAGCATTCACATAGAAAAGGCTATAACCATGTTTATAATTAAATATATTCAGGAAGAGAAAGGTGGCAGATAGGACTTTAGTTATTTCAGTTAATAAAAGAAAATGATCAACACCAATCCTGGGAAGTAACAATAACACTAACCAATCCAAAGCTCCAAAAATCCCAGTGATTTATAAAATAGGACAACTCCTTTTTATAGGAATTTTATTTGATTGCACATGACTTTTCCAAACAGGATACTACTCTTCTTTATATGTATGTCACTGGGTAAAGCACAATGTTTTATAAATCAGAGATTTAGAAAACACACAGCAAGCATGGTAAATTAATTAGGTGCCTGTGGCAGTAGTGTAGCATAAGAAACAACCCCAAATCTCACTGGCTTAAAATAATAATGGTTTACTTCTTGCTCATAGCTCTGCAGGTCAGCTATGTGGTTCTGTCTTAGGCTGTGGGGTAAGTTCTGGTCTACTTCAAAGCTCTTTTGTTCTGAGATCAGTAGCTACCTATGGCTTGTTCTTCTCATGGAAGATGTCACAGATTCAAAACGGCAAACAGAAACACATGATCTGATAGCTGGGAACTGACATGTCAATTCCATTCACATCCGATTGTGGAAGGCAAGTCACAGCCCTTGTCCAGCATCACTGGGGCATTGAAGTTTTTGCTATGGCTCACCCTACAGTGAAGTATGACAAAGACATGAAGAGGTGAAAAAAAGATGAGCAATCTAGCATAAATAACTCAGACTAACATATGTTGTGACTCAGCATTAAGTTTTCTGAAGACACAAAGAAAGTGGGAGCCATGAAGTTTATAAAAACTCTGAGCTGTACTAGTATCCATACTGATTCTTGCCACACTGGGACTTGGCTGCTTAGTTCTCTGGAAATCCAAGGGGAGTAGGGAGGAAGAAGAGAGGGAAAGAACATTTAATGAGAAATTGCTGGTAAAGAGACCACATCTAAGGCAGCCCAGATGCTTTGTTGAGGTGAGCTGTGGAATCAGGTCAGGGCTTTCCCTGAGCCTGACATTTTGCATTGGCACATGTCCTTCCAGAGTGTCTCTTGAGTTCCTGGCACTGGGTTATGTGCTTTGGAGAAGAAGGGAAGTAGTGAATCCAGATAGAAGAAGAAAGAATTTGTGAAGGGAAAGTGATGAGGGAGTGGATGGAGTAAAGAGGACTGATATTCAGGTGCTAAAGTTCCTGAGGAAAGAGGGGCATTAGAAAATGGCTGTGATGAAGATGAGAAGAAATGGTGCAGGATTCAGTGATTCATTCATTTAACAAATTATTTTCCCTTTTTGAGACAGAGTCTTGCTCTGTTGCCCAGGCTAGAGTGCCATGGCCTCAGCCTAGCTTGTAGCAACCTCAGACTCCTGGGGTCAAGTGATCCTTCTGCCTCAGCTTCCAGAGTAGCTGGGACTACAGGCATCTGCCACAATACCAAACAGGCTAGTTTCACTCTTACTCAGGCTGGACTCCAACTCCTGAGTTCAAGCAATCCACCTGCCTTGGCCTCCCAAAGTGCTAGGATTACAGGTGTGAGCCACCTTGCCTAGACACTTAGCAAATATTTATGAGCATTTACGATATTCCAAATAATGGAACCTGCATTCTGAGTGGAGAATTCAAAGGATAAGAAGACACAATGTCCCTCAAATCACTGAGAGGCCTGTGTGTGTGTGTGTG
>NW_003852407.1:31969068-32025218 GCF_000181295.1 Otolemur garnettii | reverse complement strand
AGGGTCGCAGCTCGCCTCAGGAAGGTTGAAGTGCACTCTTCAATCTTCTCTCTTGTCTCTGCTCCAAACCATCAGCTACTTTGCTAAGGTTCTGTCCTTTCAGCCTCCTTCTGGACGGGAGCTTCTGTAAAAAGCTGGCTGCAGTTCGCCATCTTGGCTCCGCCCCCTGAATAGATAATTATTAAGGACCCTTTTAAGTGCAAAGAGAATGGTGAATATAAAGTTCTTTAAGAGTCCAAGGAAAGGTATGTAATTCAGACCTGCCAAGTTAGTGAAGGGTTCTAGGATGCTCTGGCATTAAGCCATAAAGACTTAAGATGATAATATAGGCTTGAAAACAATCTAAATGTAAGTGATGGAAGAGGAACAAGATCTAGAAGTAACAGTGGTGATCAAGAAGTCTACAGCACTCTGAATCTGAATTGGTGAGAGTGGAAGAAGAGAGAGCTTCCTAGGAAAGGGCAGTAGCGCTGGTTGGTGATGCTTCAGTTGAGGTTGTGTAACCAAGACCAAGCTTGTGCCGCTTCCCGCATGACAGCAACAAGTAGAGAGGCAAGTGCTGGGGCAAGAAAAGCGACTTCAATTTGGAGCCAGCAAACCAAGAAGATGGCAGATTAATGTACTACAGAGCTATCTTAAGTTAGTATGAACTTTAGATTTCTTATGTTAAGAGAAGGGGGCAGGAGGTGTTGAAGAGCTATCTGAGGACACCTGGACATCAGTGAGGAAAGAGCAAAACTTCTTTGCTGTTAGTTAGTTACCTTGAATGAGTAGATCAAGTCATGATGTTCGTATAAGTCTCTAATACGGCATTGGTACTTGTGGACAAACTTTCCTTATCTCCCTGGGAGTTAATTTTGGGAAAGGGATGGTCATCTTTCTTCTTGAGTTGAACTACAAACTAAATTCTTCCTGTAATTAGCTGGCCTACATGCAGAGCTAAGCAGAAGCTTTTAACCTAAAGGATATTACTGCAGGGGGTCAGGAGCAAAATGGAGTTGGTCATGTTAAGCCTCCCTTCCACTATTATCACTTGGAAGGGGCAAAACGCTCAGCCAAGAATGTGGTCAGTATGTCAGTAACTTTAAAAGATAGTGGAAAAATCTAAGAGGAAATTCAGGAGAAGGGAAGATACTGTGAGGATTGGTTGTCCTGATGTTCAACCCACTCTTAGACTGTAACAGTAGAAGTAAAGGTCTTGCATATGCTCGTGACACTTCACGTGAAGTCTCGTCTTCAGTTCTAGAGGGGTACTAGTCAGTGTCTCCAGAGAAACAGAACTAGTAGGCTGTGTGTGTGTGCACACATGTGTATAGAATTTCAGGAAAACCAGTGGCATTATTCAGCCAGAGTCTGAAGGCCTAAGAGATGAGATGAGTTATCCCAGAAGGCAGGCAGAAAGCACAGGGGTGACTCTCTCCTTCTTCTGGCTGTCCTGTTCACACCCCAAACAGGTTGGATGACACCATATCAGGGAGGACAATCTATGTTACTGAGTCCACCTGTGGTAACACCCAGAGCTAATGCTTTGGGCACCCCCAAGTTGGTACAAAAGTTAGCCATTACAGAGAGCTTTCTTTTAACAATTGTGTAGATGAAACTAACTGGAGAAGTTCAGAGGTTAGACTCCTCTTGCTGGGAGCTGGGCAGTGGGAAAGTTTTTGTTAAGCTTTGGAGAAGGAGTATTTCATCTGGACAGAAATAGAAACGTAGGAATTCAGTTATCCTTATTGCCAAAACTTTGATTGTACTATAGTTTTCTCCACCAGGAATATATTTTTTTTCTCCCACTGCTCTATCCAAATGCCATTCATCTTCTAGGGTCAGTGGAAAGTCATCTCCTCTCTGGAATGTTATCTGATTGTTTCAGAACACATTCACCACTATTTTCTCAGAGATGCCACTTGGCTTCTGTCACGTTCCAATTTTCTTATGTACTACTTCTTAACGAAGTCACTACCTCATTGAGGTGTACTGTGACCCTTCAAATACTTTGTCTATTCTTCAAAGACAAGGGAGCATGTCATACATTGCTTTCTCCCCTGGGTTTTGAACGTAAGAACTGAACAGCTATTTAGTGAACACATAGGAAAAGAAGGGGGTGACAAAAAATTTAGTAAAGAAATAATGCATGTCTGTAGTTCTTGATACTTTGATATGAAAGGGGCAGCAGCCATTTAAAGTTGATCCAACCTCCCAAGGTTTCTTGTGGGTTGTAAAATGCAGTTTAATCAGAGAGCCCCCACTTTTTTTTGTTCAAATGATTTTAATTATTGGAATGCACATTTTTAGAAAATATGCAAATAAAAAGTTTTAAAATCTGAAAAAACTAAGGCATAGAATTAGGGTCTGGTGGAGGTAACCTATCATAGAAGGCCTTCAACATGTCTTTCCTACAAAGAGAGAGGAAAAATTATTTTAGTGAATTTTCAGCCCCATAACTTAAAATCTCCATCATATTAATATTTCACCACTCTCTTTCACTTCTGGGTTGCTTTTACTTCCCTCTGAGAGGGGATTGTTATGACTTCAAGTTTGAAATATTATAAATACTGTGGTTTTAGTGCTTTTAAGTTCTCTAGCTGTAAGTGTGTTCAGAGTGCTTTTCTATTACGGGATGAATTTGTTGGGAATCTTCTAAATGCTTAATCATAGCTCAGAGAATTTAGTTTGGATTTTGAAAAAAAAAGAGAAAGAAAAAAGCATGAAATTAAAAGTTTTAGAGACACAGGAGGCTGAGGCAAGAGAATTGCCTAACTGAAGAGCTGGAGGTTGCTGTGAGCTGTGATGCCATAGCACTCTACTGAGGAGGACAAAGTGAGACTTTGTCTCTGAAAAAAAAAAAATTTAGAGACAACACAGAAAAGGACATTTAATCTAAAATATTTTTGAACAAATTCTAGAATCATTGTTATACTCGTGCAATGGATATTTTAATAATGGCATCGTGAGCTGGTGCAATTTGGTAACATGACCCTAGAACTTCAGGACGTCTTGTCTCACTGTTTTATTTTAAGATCAGGATAAGATTAGCCTTTTCCAAGTCACAGAACACATAGTGTCAGGGTTCAAATTCTTAACCAAATGCTTCTCTGTTTAATGCAATTAATGCTATTTGTTTTAGCATGAAAACAGTGGGGTGAGAGTCACTTGACCTGAGATATTTACTCACTGTTCATCACATGTTTTTGTGAGGGCTTTTAGGCAAATTGCTTCATATATGCATGCCCCAATGTTCTTGTCTATAAAAATTGACATAATATTTGCCTTCTGAAGCCTCTAAAGGCATTATAAAGATTAATGACAAAATGTTCCCCCATATATTAAATTCCTCATCTGTAAAATTGTAAGGTTTGGTTGAAACAGATATGTAACATCATTTCCAGCTCTAAAAGAGAACCACAATTATTGTACTTCTCCCTGACTTTTCCCTGTGGACTTGAGCTGGTCCTTTCAAGTTCAGTACCAGTGGAACTGATGTCCTCTCATCACTCCTGGCTGGGGGGTGAAGGGCTGGGGATCTGCTCTGTGCTCCAGAACCACCTGCTAGCAGTTTTCTTAGTACATACATGAGTTATCCCTGCTTGATTTGAATGAGTTCATTGAAGTTGGATACTACATTTAATTTTTCTTTGTAACCCACATGTGTAGTACAGCATCTGGATTGAGTTTCAACTTAGTGAAAAATCTAAGATTCTTTTAGCTTCTGAGGCCTAAATAATTGGTACGTGTGAGGTTATAGATTAATAAGGCAAATTTTAAATGTAACCTCTCTAATTTTAGAATTATTGCCCTCTCACCCTCTGGCAATAAAAGTTTGTGTTTAACTTCACTCATCACACTAATCAATTGTTTATGCCTGGAGGTAAATGGAGAATCAGAAAGAGAGAGGACAGATGATGAAGGATAATAGAGGGCAAAAAGGAGGGAGTCCAAGATAATACTGCTTGTCTACTAAATCGGTAATCATTAATGCAAGGAATTTCATGGTAATTATTTGTCACTGGAATGCACCACATTTGATTTAAACATTATTGAAATATTCTTTTTTGATGAGGACAGTAAAAATGTATTTTTGAAAAGGTATTAGCGCAGCTCTGAGTAGTACATATTTTAATCAGTTTGCTAACAGCCAAGGAAATAAAACACATGCTTATTTGACTTAATTGCATTTCAAAAGATTACACTAAAGACATTGAGAAAAAAAGACACTAAATTAATGCCCAATGGATAAAGAAGTTGATGGCATTAAAAGTGGAAATTATAAAATTTTGAAAGCGATGGTTTCTATGGTTCAAATAAAATAAAGGTGGTAGGAGCCAGTGCATAGCTAAAGAGTCAGTGTAAATTGTAGACGTGGCTCTTCAGTGACTGTAGAAATAATTTACTAGAATTTAAAGCAGACTGTACCATGTAGGAAGGAAATTTTAAGACCTCAGGTGGTAGTTGGGCAGCATGACCTTTAGGCTAACCCAAAGATTTTGTAAATGGATGAAAGCCCAATAATAAGGTGCTAATGACACAACATGGTGCCCTCTATTTTAAAAATGAAGACTTTAAATGTCAACCTATTATTTGTTTTCAATTCCTTTAACTTTTATCATAAAAAGGTCCATGTTATCATTCCTCATTCAAGCTTTTAATGATAGACTTGTGACCTTTTTTGGGAGGAGGGGTTTGGGGAGGGCTAGTCTTTCTGAATTCTTGTTATAAAGAAACAATGCAAATATAAAGAGGTTCGATTTTCCCTGAAGGCTGCTAGATGATACCCTCCAATTCTAACTGGCTGGTCTCCAGAGGGTAATTAAACTGCAGATGGTGAATATGGCTCTGATTTATTTTTAGTAGAACAGGTTGGGGAAAATAAACTATAGACGACGTTTCAGTTTTTAGGTTTGTAGGAGAATCATTAATAAAGTTGGTTATGACTTTATATTTTCAGTGTGTGGTGAGAAATTTCAATCACTAACAGCCCTGATCACTCTAATGGCGTTTTCGTGGTAAATGATAGATGTGTAATAAGAAACTACACTGAAGTTGCAAGAAAAATTTATTATAATAACAGATGTTACGGCCTATTTATGAAGAAATGCCCTGAAAATTTGTTATTGTATTGTGCATATTGACAGATAGCGAGAGAAAGCTGATCAAGATAGAAGTCCTTTCAAACTTGGCAAATGGGCAGAGGAGAGTAATTTCTTTCTTTCTTTTTTTTTTTTTTTGTAGTTTTTGGCCAGGGCTGGGTTTGAATCTGCCACCTCCGGAATATGGGGCCGGTGCCCTACTCCTTTGAGGCACAGGTACCACCTGAAGAGTAATTTCTTATGTGAAGTAGTTTTTACTATCTGTTTTTAAGTAACTTTATTATACTAAAAGTATGGTAATGTAATGTTATTGCCTACTTTGGTTGATCTTTCAAGAGAGTTTAAAATGTTTAATACATGTATATATATATACTTGCAATTTGGCATTTCTTCTCCTTTTTAGAATGTAGATGGGGAAATATTTGGTTGAGATGCCAGCTTTAGCACATCCTGTATAAAATCTCTATTACTTTTTTCCTTAGGTGTGTGGGAAGATATCATGTAAATTTGGAAGCAAGTTTTTATTTTACTAAATCCATTACACTTTTCCATTATAGGTTGCCTAGGGGATATATAGGGAGGGGGTTAAGAAAACAGGTGTTTACAACTAAGGACACATTTTATAGATAGCAGCTTGCAAAACTTTTAAATGTGGGTGACAGCTTTGCAAGCTTCATGCTACCAACTCAAATAAGGGGAAAGGAATTGTAATTTTCTGTCCAGAAAACCTAAAACTGTTTAGACACATTTATTATGGGATAGATTAAAAACTGAGCATTGTTCATTTTGAGGTGAAGAGTGACAGAACTCTGATTGTGATGTTTCATGAGTGAGAAGCTGAGTTCATTAGGTAATTATTGCGGAATGTGAAAGATAGAAGAAAGAAAAAAATGTCAGTTTCTCAGGTTACTTTTTCTTTGCAAATAGATGTTGGAAATGAGTAAGAATTAAAATTTAATATTTAATGATATTTGGCCTGCATATGTATGACCTGAGATGCATCAGAGGGAAGGATACATTTTGAAGATGGTGTCCTGGGGTTCTTCAAATTTAATAGCCAAGTGTTCCTGATGGGAGAAAATTGAAATTATCAGAAATAATGTAGAAATATCAGCAATATACAAAATAAGCAGTGAAATTGTGAAATATTCAGTGGTAAAAATGACAAATTTTCCACCCAGCAAGGGGAGAGATCCACCACTAGCTCATTAAATTCTCTGTACCATTTCCTTCCCTTGCAGTTATTTTTTTTCATGCTATCTCTGTGTTCCCCTAAGTATGGATATTGGGATTAAGCCACTGAGGTTGTGACTCCTCCTGCTGCCTGACCTCCTACAAGGCATCTTGCACTTTCTATGTGAAAAGCCTGAGCAAAGCTCTTTACACCAATTCATTCTTCTGATTCTCACAAAAATCTTATAAAGTCAGCCATTTCATTAACCTCCTTCCACAGATGAGGAAACCAAGGCTTAGAAGGTTTTGAGCCAGGCAGTTTAACTATTTAACACACTTCTTCACTCCCACCCCATAATGTTTCCTAGTAATTATGACTCATTTACCTTTCTTTTACTACCACTGTTATTATTTATTAATTAAGCAACTATTTACATAGCTACTATTGCCTGATAATTTGGGGGACTCCATAAGCGGATAACACCATAGAGAGGGTAACCTGGCATAGAGAAGGAGAGGTGGGAGAGACATGAAAATATCCAGCAACCAAAGTTACCACTTTTGTCTATTTTCCCTTCAAGACTTTGTGGGTGTGACATCCAGACTATATTTTGCAACTGCTCTGCTTTAAGCTGCTTATGCTTTCCTGGCTTGACGTTTTCTCTTCCTCCTGCAGCTCTAGCACTGAATTGAGATCCATTTGTTTATTAAATATATGATTAACTATGTAGGAGTTTTAGGAAACTAATAAATAATAGTTTTTTCTCCTTGTTTTGGGAACCAATTGATAAAGAAATTGGGAGTCTGGTAGCTGGAGATAAAATAATATTTTAGAATAACTACAAAGTTACTTGGAGATTGTGGCTGAGGTCAGTCACATGGGTTTGCTAATACACCCCCTTCTACAATGCAACTGGCAGCCCTAGAAAACCACAGACCCTGGGGCAAGTCCTTGCTACTGCATGGTAGAGATAAGACCATATGCATTCTCTCATCTTCTTTGCTGATCACAAAGAGAAGAGATAGGAGAAGAACTGGGCATGGTTGATTTATTTTAACTCACCTGCCAGTTAGGAAGAGTGGGAAGAAGACCCAGAAGTGTCACTTTAATAGAGGTCCCCCACATGGACAATGAAGAGCAAGGAAGGAAAGTTCCCTCTGATGGAAACAGTATCCCCAAATGAAGGTCTTTTCTGACTTTCCCTTGTCTTCTTGCCTCTCAGTCTCATAGAAGAGGGTCTCTGAAAAGCAAAAAAAGCAGCCCCTGTCTATTATTCAGAGGGACTCTGAATAGCAGGGAGAAGCCCTGAGGTAAACAGAAATGAACAACATAAAGCTTAGTGCCAGAGCAGATTAACATAGGAATGAATTTATCTAAAGGCACATGGAACCAGAGCAAGCAGAGGGCACTGGTGCTGGTTGAGAGATGGGGTCATGGGAAGGAGGGGGGAGTCATGTTCCCATAGAGTGAATGATGCTGTGTTTGAGACTGATTTTAGAATCCACAAGAGGTGTTAATCTTGTCCTACGGTCTTATCTTGAGTGCTAGCCAGGACCAGAGTAGGAGATTCTGATGTTCTCCAGGAATACCAGCTTTGAAAGATTTACAGGAGGGTGGAGGGGGGATTGCTGGGATTACGTAAATTAAGAAAACATACCACATTAAAAAAGAGTAGCTTTAGGTATATAAGAAATAAAGATCTGAGCAGAGGTTGGTCAGCCGTTTCTGCCCCCTTTTACTACTAAGCCTTGTTTCAACTGTAAAGCATTTTTTTTATGTCTTTCACTAAACTCTAAATACTTTAACTTAGTGTGTACTCTTGATTGTCTGGTCTGCTGGGAAGGGGTGTATCAATTGACAGCCTTTGGCCACAGTGCTCCCTGGTGTGGTTTGAAAGACTTCCCTGGTGCTGGTGAGGGCGGTGAACAGACTTTTTTCCAGCTCTCTTTTCACAAGGGACCATCACTGATCCTAATCTGTTTTTGTGGCTCTGTGTTTGTTAGTAATGTGTTTTTCAATTCTTTGTTTGACCACCCAAGAACTTGCGGTTTAAAACTCCAGTACACTTTCACCATTCTTCCCTGAGAATAGCCATGGAAACTAGAATTCTCTTCCCCAAGGTAGGTCATAAAAGAACCTTCTTCTGTACTCCCTCACTCCCAAGCCAGCTATAAAACCTAAAATCATTACATGTAAAAACTGGCCATAAAGTAATGTCTGACCTACCTTGTCCGACTTTATGACTTTAAGATCCTCATGACAGAGAAGGCACTGTCCCACACTCAGAGAGCCCCAGAAGAATCGGGACAGGCCTTGTTGGGTTCCCCCACTCACTCTGATAGCACTGGATCGTACTCTTTTATCCACGTTTCTACATGGCTTTCCATAATTTGTTGAACCTAAATATAAGAATGGACAATTTCTCCTGTATCTTCATTCTGACTGGTCCCATATACATGTTAAAATTTATTTAACATGTAAATAACATGTATACATTAACATGTTAAATCAATTTTAACATGTATACATGGAACCTTTTCTCCTATTAATCAGTCTGCTTCAGTGTTAGTGATTTTTCAGCAAGCTTGAGGAGGGGGCAAAAGCTTAGGTTCCACTCTAACACATTAAATTAGATTAAAAGACATGGTTAAAAAAATTTCATTCAAATGCAAAGCCACATGCAGAAGCAGACAATTCTAACAGAGGGGTTAGTTTTATAATACAGGTCTGGATGTTTCAGAGATAGAGTCCCAGAGGAGGTTGAAAGGCCAGACAGACCCCATCTTGCACTTTCTTTTCCTCTCCCCTCCTCATTACTACCTGCCCCTGAGCACATATGCCTTGCAGAAATGCTTTGTTAAGCAAACATACCCTGTGGAGACAAGGAGATTAGCTTAGAGTTACAGACCCTTGTAAAACAACATTCCTATCTTCATGTAACATGTGGTTCCACTTGTGACTACCCAACTTCCTACCCTATAGATCTAGCTTTGCAAAGTCTTGCTCCTGTAAACTGCTCCACTATAAGGAATTCATCTCCCCTCCTTTGTTATGCATTGCTGAGAGTTCTTTGGGTGTGAACCCCCTTTCAGTCAGCCAGCCAATAAAAGAGCCCATATTCAATTCAAACTCAGTGTGCTGGAGTTTCCTCTATAATTCCACTCATGGTAGGTACAAGGCAACACTAGCAGGCTCTTGAAGAAGGAGTGGGAGTCTTTCAGGTAGAATGGGGGCCCTATGAATATGCTTTAGCAGAAAGATATCACATGCATGATTCCTGAGACTGACATGTTTGGAGAACCACAACTGTTTCAATATTATCAGAGTGTGAACTCCCAAAGGTGCGATAAAAAGTCAGAACAGGAAGCTAGATGGTAGACACAGAGGTTCACTTCCCATCCCCTATTTCTGAGGGTGGCTATATTAGGGGGCTTTAAATTTGTTCCTCTGAAGCTCTGCCTATTGTCAGACCATTGCGCTAGCTTTGAACAGGATCTCATGGCATCTTTGCTTCAAGTATAGGCAGACTTCATTCTTCCTTTTTTCATTGTCTCAGACTCATGGGTCTTAAGATTTTTAGATTTGAGATTTCTTGTACTTTCAGAGAGGTCAGATGTAATTTTAGAAAAGATTAAAATTAGAAATGATTCCCAATATTTTAGGAATACTAGTCTTTTCTAATTTAGGCTCAATGTTTATATTTATATAATAAGTTAGAAAATTGCTATTGTTTTGACAATTAACAGTGATCACAGATCCTGGGTCCAAATGTGGTTGGCTGTTCACTGCCAATGGTACATGAGTAAGTTTGTGAGTTAGGTGGATGGTAATATCACAACTTTTCAGATTCCAAGCCAGGCTGACCTTGGAGAATGGTGATAATTTACTTAATCTCTGGAGCATGCTTGCAGACCATTATCCTGTTTTTTGAAGGGTTCATCCACCACTCCACCTGTCAGAAAGGCTTGTTGTGCTGAGCATTTCAAATTCATACAAACTGAGAGCCTAGAAGGACTTAGAGGGCAAGACCACATCTCTCAGTTTTGTTTTTCACATTACAATGCCAAAGCATCTGAAAGTTACATCTACCACCTTGATTAACTATAAAGAATTTTTCATAAGAAGTTAGTTAGTTTTCTTGATAGTCATATGTACTTATATAGTGTGCAGTAGTTTAAAAAATATCATAATGTCTATATTACAAAAAAAATCTACAAAAAATTGTAAAGTGTCTACACATTAGCTCATTTTTTTGGACAATGAAACAATGAGATAGGACAGTAGCTATTTTATCCATTTTACAAAAGTATCAGCTAAGGCTTAGAGAAGGTAAATAGCATCTCTTAGTTTAGTGCTATCTGAAACAAATATAATGTGAACCATGTATGTAATTGAAATTTTTTAGTTGCCATGTAAAACAAAGTAAAAAGAAGCAGGTTAAATTAATTTTAATAATCTACATTATTTAACTCAATATGTCTAAATGTTATAATTTCTGCATGTAATTTAAAAATTATTGAGATACTTTGTATTGTACTTTTCTTACTAAGTCTTCAAATTCTAGGTTTATATATTAGGAAAGAAGTTCAACTTAGGGCTAAAATGTTTATATAAAATGCTTTTGTGTATGAAAACTTTGTAAATGAAACTAAGATTTCAATTTAATCCTTTTCTAGTATCTTTACTTGCTTTGGCACTACTATTTTAAGTCTGGCTAGGCCAAAATTTCATTTTTATTGATTGTTTCATGCGGGTGGAGTAGGTAGTTGGACATTTTTATTGACTAAATAAAAGATATGCTTTTATGAGATTCATCTTCTGTTTTCCTGAAATAGCAAGTGTACATTTTTCAGGTAGCTAAAAGGAAAAATCTCAGCCCTCTAGACAGTTGCTGCAGAATATTATTTCCACAATGGTTTGAAAATCTTCCCTCAGTAGGAACAGAGAGTGTGACACTGTATGCTGCATTCTAGGAGATGCCACTCTTTCCCACCAAATACCTAAACCCAAACCAAACAAACAAAACCCCAAATAGTTTTGTAGAACAATACCTCTGGGGAGAGAACATTTGGAACTGCTAGGCAAAGTGAGACCATCTGCTCCACCCCCTAAATCCTTCTGGAGTTAGCTTGGAGCTGTATGACCTCTAAGTATGTTCATATAAGCTGGTCCTTTGTGCCACTGACTACCATCTTTACTTGCCTGATAAAATTGATTCATCAAGTACAAGTTTGTGGTCTTTCCTGAAATCTTCTCTAATTCTCATTAGTATTTTCTTTTTCTGGGTTCTTATAATAATTTGTAATTCCATTATTAAAAATAATTACATTGTCTTCCATCATATACAGTTGACTCAATGCTTTTTGGTAGATAAAAATGTTCGCTTCCATATGCTTCAACCTACTGTAATAAATTTGGAGAGTTCTGAATACAGGCATGCTCACATGTATCCATGAGGTTGACTCTGCTCCTGGTTCACTTCTGAATCTCCCATAGCATCTTGGCCACAGTAGGTATTCAATAATGGCTTGTTCAATTGAACTGAATGAAATAAAAATGGAATTCAAGCTGGGAAAGTAGAATCACGTACATCAACTCTCTTCCCCAAATACCCCTCAGATTGCATGTGCCTTGTGGGTCAATTGAACAGGAGTAAAAGATAAAGAACTCTGGATAGGAGGTATTGAATTTTAGAGAAATTCAGTGACTTCAGTCTGGTGCTCTGATGGTATGTTAATTTAAATAGAGAGGGTCAAGGGAATTTGTATAACCAAATGTCAGGTTTTTAGATATGCTCGTTACAAGCAAGGATGCTATTGTATTGTGCAATGTGCATATGTATAAGTGTGTACTATTTTTGCTTTTTATAAAATAGAATTAAAATTTAGTTCATTTCACCAACTTGGGGTGAATTCTTTAATAATTTGGGAGTGAGACAAAGTCTCCTTAAATTCAGAACAATTGGTCTGACTGATTTGGCAGACTGAACTGACAACAAATAATGTTTTGCTCTTTATTTTTTGTTTCAGACATAATAGGGAAATCATATAGTATCTTCATGTGCTGTTATGGTCTATTGAGATTTAATAAAATCATATTCAAAAAGCCAGGTGCCATTTCAAAATTGTGGCAATAGAAAACAGATTGGTTATTTTCAGGGGTTAAAGATGAGAGAGAGGGTGTTGTTTATAAAGGAGTAATATAAGAGAGATCTTTGTGCTGATGGGATAGTTCTGTATCTAGTTCACAGGGGGTAAAGTGGCATAAAACCTTACACACACTTTATGGCCATTTTGATTTCCTGGTTTTAATATTACAATATCGTTATTGAGATATACCCATTTGGGGAATTGGGTAAAGGCTACACAGAACCTCTGTGTACCATTTTACATCTTGCGACTCTATAATTATTTTAAAATAAAGATAATTAAAAGAAAAAAGCCAGGTACTTCAAAATCAACAAGCTATTCTTTGAATTTGTTAACTTTTCTCATAGACTTGTTCAGCAGTTGCAACTGGGTCTGATGCAATTTGCATTTTTGTTACATATCTGCCCCCAAAACAGTTGCATTAGGAATTCAGAAAGAAGGAGCTTGTATGGATTTGATGTATCTGACATGAATTTCAGATATGAAGCTACCTAGTCAGTTTGAAACTTAAAGTCTCTGAATTCTCACTTTAGACCTGGATCTCAAACTGTGACTAAAGGACAATGAGTCAAATTGTGTAAGATAACAGTTCATGCTTTGTCTTGGGGCAGCTGCACCTCCTCCCACAAGGCCATGGAAAGAATCTTGCACTACGTCTCAGGAGTAGTCTCTGGAATATGCTGTCCCGATTTTCCTTTAGGAATGAAAGACTCATTCTCCAGCTTCTGGAAGTGTTGTGAGCAGACACACCTCACCTCATAGCCCTCTATAAAATGTCCCCTTCCTGGAAAAGCCTGCATCCTACCAGTGTCAGTGCAGAGCACAGAGCCTGCTCTTAGCTTCACTGCCCTGCTTTGGACAAGAAGGGTCACTCCAGAGTTCCCAAAAGGGGTTGGTCGACTGTCTGCTGAAGTAGCTTCTGCCTCCGCCCAATTCTGTTTGTCCCCTCCTCTTCCTTACACATGCATTGATCCCAAGAGCTTTTGTCAGTAAATTTCATATATGCCTATTTCTGTCTCAGCAGCTGTTTTTGTGGTGTTCAATGTCAAATTAGGAGAGATGAGAGATGTTCTGAACTTGACCAAGATTTGAAGCTAAAGAAAATTTACAAATTACCAAGTCCTGCAGGACTATGGATGAAGAGGCCCAGAGGCTGTCAGCCAGTTGCCCAGAGCTGCCCGATGCCTCAGCTGCGTACTGTGTGGGCTGCAGAGTGGATTGGAGCTTCTGCCTGCCCTTTGTGCTCCTGTCTAGCTGGTACCAATGTAGGGTCACCTGAATATTTGACCCAGACTTGCTCCAGCAAATCAGTTCCAGTGAATGATTTTCCAGATTCAGAAAATTCTCTGTAGGCAATGTACACATTTTAACTTGAAAGTGTTATGAAATAATCTGAGTTGAGCAGGGGTGGTTGTGGTTTCCTCTGGCTCATGAAATTTATTGCAAAACACTTGACATCCCAGAGGTGTTTCAGAGTGTTCTTGTGGGAATATCTGAATAGGAAGAGAGTCATACTTGAATCATTTCTTGCAGGCTGAGTCCTCTGGGTCCCTCTCTGGAAAGATCCAACTCCCTTGGCTTGCTCTAGTGGTTTGCTTCCAGATTAGACCCTTACAGTTCTGTGTATGTGTGTGTGTGTTCTGTGGCTTTGAATAATCTTCACATGACATGGAACAAGTAATTCTAGGCTAGTTCTGTCCTCAATGCAGCAACTCTGTGTGCAAATCCACCTGTCAGCCTAATTAGAGATGCTTGTCTTTTTTTCTCTTTTTTTCCCCTTTATTTTATGTTCAGTCTTTTATAATTATCTTGGAAGACTCTTTATTAGTTGTTGTTTTGAACATTATCCCAACAATGTTGAATGGATCAACACTTGCGTTGTAAATGAACTGAAGAGAATTGCCAAGCTTATCCTAAACAGATGTGAGATATCCATTGGCATTGCTAGTTAGACCAGTCAATGAGAAGAAAGTGGGAATGCTGAGGCCAGAAAACAGAAACGCGGGCTCTTGGAAGAGCACAGAGAAACATGATACCCTCTTTATATTTTTTTTTAGTTGTCATCTTTGGAAAGAGAAAGGACATCAGCTTTTTCCTGATTTTTTTTTTTTTTTTTTTTTTTGAGAGCAGGAATAGAATTAAAGAGTGGGAGTCGGAAGAGGCAGAGGGAACACTTTCTGGTAGATTCTGCCTTAACTTTCAATGGGCTGTTTGAATGGGCTGATTAATGTGTTCAAGGATAATTGTATTTTGCCTACTTATTTGAGGTATTTTGCCTTGGATAGAAGACTCGTTGGGATAGACTGCTATGATGGTGCTCCCAGGGATCACACCACCTGCTGTGTGCAAGCCCCTTTCGTACTGATGCTGAGCTCAGCCAGGGGACTTGCTCCGGCCAATGGTCTTTTAGCAAGCAAGACGCAAGTGGAGGCTTGCTGAGTGCTTGCACTTGAGCTTTTTGTCTTAGAACACTCCCTCTTGGAAGTGAGGTGCTGAGCCCTAATGGAGCGTGGGCTAAACTACTCAGTGATAGGGGGCTCTGGAGGGAAGCTAAGGTCCCAGCTGAAGCAGCCATACAAGTGATTTCAGCCTCACCACAGAAAGCAGAACTATAGCCCAAGTGTGCTCAGAATTATGAGGAATCACAAGTCATGATTACAAGCCACTTAGTTTGGGGTGATTTATTATGCAGCAATACATAATGGACACAGTAAATTACATCATTTCTGGGATCCTCCCCAGCTCTTTCTTTCCAGCTAATTTTAAATAGCTAAACAACTTGAATAAATGAAAAAGCATATGGTTATAAACCACCCTCTGAGATGCTGTGGTTCATTCTTTGCCTTGGGGAAATGCACATTTAAATTATCTCTACTTAGTGACAAGCCACCAAGTAAGTACATAAATATCTCCCTCCGAGGAACACCTCATCCATCTTTCCTTGGTGACCAATCCTGATTGTCTGGCAAACAGGGCGGCTATGGGGTGATATCCTGGCTCTGAGATGAGAGTGAAGATTTCAAAAGCTATCCCAAACCTTCCGCAGGTGTTAAATGCAATTTAATTAACATTGATTTTTTTCATATATGAAATAGGGTTTCCACAGCCATTTAGTGAGAGAAAAAGAAAACTTACAAAGAATATAAATCACGGTATACATTTTAATATAAATGTAATCAGATTTTGCATTTGCCTTACAATTAAAAAAATAACCAGTGCCTATTCTTCTTTATGAAGAAATTCTTGATCATCAAAGTTTATTTTTTGCCATTTTCACTAGAGTTTCAAAGCAGGATTATAAGGAGAAGACACAGATCTTTCTTGATGTGTTTGATTTGTTTTGAATATTGACAAATTCATAGCTCAGAGCAGCAGTGTGATTTCAGCTTAGCCTCTAGGACATTTTATATAAAACCATCAGAAGGACAAAATCAACACACTGCAGATTCCTGTATATTCACCTTCACTCACTTGTTTTTGGGGCTGTAGCGAGAAGATATACTTGTTTTTGTTGTTAATTGTTTACTTAAGATTAGGTGATTAATCCTTTCCCTAGCTCAGTCAGTCCATGTTTGGGGGCTCTTTAAATGTTTTGTTACAAACTGGCCTTCAAAATAGTAACACGAGTAGTATCTGTGTTTAGGTAACTCATGGCTGGCTGGTCAAGATTCCGAGTCCAGCCCCATGACCCAGCCAGGCAGCACCTTTTCCTGACTTCCAGTGGGACCCACCACATGAGTGGAAACAAAAAGAGGAATCAAAGATATCTCAGGGCAGGGCCGTCACTTTTTCAGGAAAAGTACCTCAAAGTGGAGGCCCTGGATCAAATTTGAAGGTGCTTCATTAGATAAACTGAAAAAGTACGTTATAGCGCATCTCAGGAAGGAAGCGTGTGGGAAGCGTTGAAATGGTGGTAGGAGGTTGCTGGCTCATTTTTTCACATGACGGTCAAGGACTTCGGTGACATTGTCCTACGCAGCTGACATTGGCAACATGAGACTCTGAGGGGTTACTCACAGAGCAGGGGGCTGTCCAGCTGAGGCCTCAGCAGCTCAAGGCATTCAGGACTAAGCCACAGCAGGGGTGAGTGGGAGTCTGATGGAGGCCCCAAACTGCTGGGGGTGGCGAGTGTAGCCTCCTAGCTCCCTGGTGCTCAGCCTGCACTCTCCAGAGGTCCTGGCATTGTTTGGAAGTTCTTACAGACAGAGTTAACTGTGCCCATGAAGAACTATGTTTTCTGTAGTGGTTTTTTTTTTTTTTTTTAAAATAAGCTTACCTCCTGAGCCTTATCAAGAGTAACAAAAAACCCATGGCTCTCATTTTTTTTTCCTCAGCTCCTTTACAATTGACCATGAACTTCACCTTGTTTGCCAACTCATTCCTTGGGTACAGAGTGAAAAAAGTCAGGGCTTTGTCACTCAAACAATTTATAGTTTAGGGGATGGGGAACTTGAGGGCCAGGAGCCATTTTTGGTCATTATAAAAGTGGCCAAAGTCTGTACACTCCCCACGGAGACACCAGATACCATATTCTCTGCTATCACGTATTATTAAACTCCAGTTGATCTGTGTTTGAGAGAAATGTGCTACTTTAAATGTGGTGGTTGATAAAAGGGAATACTAAAGGAATATTAGAAATGGCTTGCAAAGAATAAAACAGCAAACATTTATTATTTTCTAGACACTTTACTTTTATTAACTCATTTATTCTTCTAACAAACTTACCTATAAGGTGGATCCTGTTGTTATCCATACTAGAGGCTGAGGAACTGGAGAGGTAGAGAGTGCACAGAGCTCATCCACGGACACTGGCAAGTTAAATGTATCTACAAAGCCTTTGACACTCTCTTATTGAGAGGAGTTTCCTCCTGTTGAACCTGGTAGCTCTGGGTCTCTTTGCACTAGTAAAATAAGGCAGAAGTGATGTGTTGCCAGTTTAGGGTCAAGTTTAGGCCTTATGGGTTTGGCAATTACCTATTCCTGACTCTGAGACCCTTATTTCTGGAGCCCTGAGATACCCACATCAAAGTCAGAGTTCGTCACATTGGGAGGAAGCCCAAAGTAGCTAGTGGAGGAGCTGAATGCAAGAAAGAGCGATGGCATGAGAGCTCTGGTTGTCATAGCTACAGCTCTCAGATGGTGCAATCACTCAGCCGAGGCCCCAGACATCATGGCGCACAGATGAGCATTTTCTGTTTCCCCTGTCAGAACTCCTGTCTCACAGAGTCACGAGGAAAATAAATGTTTGAAGCCACAGAGTGTCAGATAATTTGTTATGCAGCAGAACAGTTGCACAGCTATTATCTGAACACAGGGGATTCAACCCAAGTATTCAGGCTCCAGAGTGCGTGTGTGTGACAAGTATTCTAGAGAAAGTGTGCAGAGTCACCAGAATGTTGTGCCCTCTCAGCCCAAACTGCGTCTGTCCCACCCTGGTGGGACTTTCCCCTGAGCTTGCTTTGTTTTCCTTGGAAGTCTCTGATGCCCTCGGGCATGTTGTGTGTGGGGGTGTCCAACATGCTGGGCTATTTTTTGAGGGCTATTTTGCATATCTGCAGTGTCAGATATCTTGAAAAGCCTGCTCAGACCTTCTGTTTCACTTGTCAGCTATTGTTAGTGTTGTGGATTCATACGTGGTGCAAGGCAACTCTTATTCTTCCAATGTGTGACAGAGAACAAAACAGTTTGGAGCCCTCTGGGACCGTGTCCACCTGTCCCCATCCCTTCTTACCCTCTCCACCCAGATGGATGCTGCGCAGGGCAGAGGGGTGCCTGAGCTTTCCTCCCGACGTTCCCAGCATCTAGAGGGGGTCCCGCACGAAGTCCACACTCTAAAGATTTGTGAGACAGAGAGGAGATGATTCACATTTTTAATTTGGGGGTGAGTAAAAGGGAAAAGGCCTTTTGCTTAGGTTACTTGAGTCATTTTCTGGGTGGCCATTCCGGTTTACTCTTCAGGGAGGAGAAAAAGATCAGAGAGAGAGAGAGAGAGAGAGAACGAGCAACAGGGAGAGAGACTGCACGGCAAATAAAATGGATGATATATTAACCTCATAAGAAAATCACCTCAGTTTAACTCAGGCTACAAAAAGCCAGAAGGCCAAATGGTAAAAAAGCAATTGGGATAAGCCACATGTTATTGAAGACAATATTTTTTTCCGGCTACAAATCTGATAGTGAAATCTGCAGTGAGTTGCACAGGGGAGCATGATCCCACAGAATTGAACTATCCCTGGGGAGAGGGGCCCCCAGCGTGGACAACAGACAGCCCTTGGAAAAGTTTGAGTAATGACTGCCTGGCCTCCAAGAGTTACGGCGGCTGAAATAACTAAATAGGCCCAAACCAATCACACAAGAAAAAATATTTTGTTGGTTATAGAAGAAAGAGAAGGTAACCAGACCTTTCTAGGAACACTGGAGCAAAGAAGGCTTCTTCAGAGTCTGGGGAAGGATGATGAAAAATAAATCTATATGATAGTATATATTTATATTATCTATACGATAATATATATTTAGTAAGTTGAAAGTATCACATAAAATAAGGTCCTGTTATTATAGCATAGCACCAAAGAGATTTTAAAGATGACTTAGAAGAAGTAAACTGTTTGATATGGAGATGATGACAGGTCAGAAAATGCCTCCAAATATAGCCTCTCTTAGTGAAGGGTTTGCTGACCGCTTTGAGTGTTACGTACCCATCTGGTTTCCAGAGGAGTGAGTTAAGCCTGAATGGTGTAACAGACGTAAGTGCTTTGATGAATGACAGGAAGAATAAAAAGTGATGTCACTGAAAAGTTATCAGCTTCTAAATCAATTGAGGAGGCTGAAGTCAGACAAAACCTAAATATATTCAGGTAGGTGTACTACAGTGGGAACAGCGAGACTGTTCTCCAGATGGCGTGGGTGAGCATTAAGCTCCCCCAGGAAATTGAAACAATTCTCTGTGGGCGCATAACTCATGCTTCATAATGTGTTTTAGAATTGTTTCCAAAAATTGGCAGATAAAACCAAATTTGTAGTGTTAGTCTAGAACAAAGGGAAGAGTTGACTTTCTCTAAGTACTGATAGCCCAGTTCAACCTTTGTGAGAGAAGAGAAATTGGATGTTATTCATTTGGACAACTCGAAGTCTAAGTGTTACAGTTACTTTTATTCAATGAATTAAATTAACTTTTTTCTAATTAAATATGTCATGTCAGATAGTATAATGTCAATTATGAAGCATAGCTTGTAAATAAGAAGTGCCATATGTTTGCCTCATTTCAGTGGTGTGGATAAGCTTTGGTAAAATGTAAACATCACTGAATTGAGTCAAGAGTGAGGAATTGATTTATCAGACAGCCTCTTTAGCAGTATTTGTTTATTTATTGCCATCAGAGTTTCTTAACAACCCTGATTCTTCTCATTCATTTCATTTATTTTATTTAAAGTCCAAAAGACAAAAGCCAATGCGAATGTTTTTTTAAATGAAGATTGTGAAATTGTAAAGCACATCTTTTCATGAATCTCCTACAGTATTGGTGACTTGTGGGGCTTTTCATTTGCTAAAAAGTAAGACCATTTCCCTAGTGTTAGGCTCTTGAGGAAAAGAACACCAGAATTAAAATGTTATGGCTGGCTTGGAAGAAATGGATTCCTTTAGGTTAATAAGAAGCTGAGACAGGCAGTGAGGCTGCAGGTGGGTGAGATGGCTCACCCGCAGCAGCTCTCGATAAAGGAGGTGATTCAGCGTGATATTTAGAGTGTCAGAGTCTAGTTTTTTATGCTCCTGCCACCTGTAATGAGTGTTAAGGAAGGAAAACTAAGTAGGCCTATTCTAGAGTCCAGGCTATTTTATGAAGCTCTAAGGAATATGGATAAAATAAAATATTACGGCTATTTCACAGATGGGGAAATTGCAAAACAGAATTGGTTTCAAAGTGTAAAGAGAAATCAAAGGCTGAGGTAGATTGAGAAACAAAAAATTAGAGTAATATAAAATTAGAACTGGAGACATTATGAGATTATATAGTGTCCCATTAATCTCTTTTTACAGATGAGAAAATGAGGCTCTGTGTTTATGTTTATAGGTTTTCTTTCTTTCTGTTGTATGTATGAGGTCTGACAATTAAGTTTGAGAACTTGTCCTAGCAAAGGCACTACATATCTCATCACTGAATACCCCTCAGGTCACCTTCCAAGTGCTCCCCCCCTTGGTAAGTTATGAACTGATGCCAGCACCTAGTCCACCATTCAAAGCAATTTTGGAACTCTTTTTGTGGAATGACCATCAGAACTGTCATCTAACACACAAAAAGACGTAACAACAATAATGGACACCACTTGGCAAGACACTGCCACATGTTAACACAAACACGATATGAGACACTGACATACCAAGGTTATGAAAACCTTACTGAGTTGTTTGTACAGTGATGCCAACATAAGTGCATGGTGGCAAGTTTTTTTTCTTTTTTTTTTCTTTTTTTTTTTTTTTGGCAGCTTTTTGGCCAGTGCTGGGTTTGAACCCACCACCTCTGGTAGGGGCCCTACTCCTTGAGCCACAGGCACCACCCAGGTTTTTGAACTTAATTATCAGATTTTGTGTGAATGTACCTATGTATACCTTGCCTTATTCTCCCAAACCCACAAAAACAAATATAGTGCTGTTAGACTTTTATAAGTGAAGAATTGTGGTGAAGAGAAAATAAAGGTTGGAATACAAAAGTAATAACAGGTAAAGTTAGAACACAAAATGCACATTATGAGGAATCCAAACACTGTTAGGGGACTATAAATTTGGCCCTCAGATTTCTAATAGCCAACACAAAGAAGAAGCATTAGTTACAGTGCCCAGGAGATAAAACATCATCTTTTTTCAGAATATGCATGATTATTACTGGTTCTGAGGCCTAAGAAAGCTTATTTTAAGGATGTCACAGACCTGTTGATAAAATGAACAACATCCTTAATAAATAAATAACACAAGCTTCACAGGATTGTCTCTTCACTATTACTCCATGAAGACTGTTGCCAGAAAAAATCAACAAATTTAGCAGAAGAATTATATGAGGGGCCAAAGCAATACAATCCAATATGAGGGTATCTCAAGATGCTCTTGACTTAAACTTAAGGATACACTTTCAAATTTTATTTTTTTTTAAGTGTTGTTTTTAAGGTTTTTTTTTTTATTAAGTCAAATACACATAGATCATGAATACATTTATGCATATGTGGGGTATAATTTTTTTTATACAATCTGATGTGGTTACATCAAACCAATCAACATAGCTTTCACCTCATTTACTTTATTGTGTTAAGACATTTCTGTTTTATACTTGACAGATTTGACTTGTACCCTTGCAATATGCTCCATAGGTGTGGTCCTGCCTTTTATCCTCCCTCTATCAAATCTCCCCTGTCCCCTCCCTTCCCACTCCATTTCTCTCCTTCATCCTGGGCTATAGTTGTGTTCTATCTTTCATAAGAAAGTGTGAGTAAATATAAGTAGCTTCATAGAAGTACTGAGTACATTGGATACTTTTTCCTCCATTCCTGAGATACTTTACTCAGGAAAATATGTTCCAGATTCCTCCATGTAAACATGAAAGAGGTAAAGGCTCCATCTTTTTAAAGGCTGCATAATATTCCATGGTATACATATACCACAATTTATTAATCCATGCATGGATCGATGGACACTTGGGCTTCTTCCATGACTTGGCTATTACAAATTGAGCGGCAGTGAATAATCTGGTGCAAATATCTTTTTTGCAAAGTGATTTTCAGTCTTTTGGATATACTTCTAGTAGAGGAATTACAGGATCCAATGGCAGGTCAATTTTTAGATCCCTGAGTATTCTCCAAACTTCTTTGCAAAAGGAATGTATTAGTTTGCATTCCCACCAGCAGTGGAGAAGTGTTCCCTTTTCTCCACATCCATGTGATCCCATTTCACTATGGGCAAGAGATCTGAACAGAAGCTTCTCCGAAGAAGACAGGCAGATGGTATACAGACACATGAAAAAATGCTCATCACCTTTAATCATCAGAGAAATGCAAATCAAAACCACTTTGAGATACCATCTAACTCCAGTAAGAGTAGCCCACAGAGTCAAATTTTAGGGGGTGAATAGATAACATAGGATTCAGGTAATTCTATAAAAATATATATTTTTCCCTCAATACAACTTTTAGTTAGTATTGAGTTGTAGTGTATGACATTATTCATGCCAATGATGGGGTTTAGATGTGTTTCCTGTGAAAGGCAGAACCATACATCTATAAGTGTTTATAGTTCTCTGAGCTCTTGTGTTCTTTGCACATATAGTCCCTAACCTAATATTTATGCTTCATCTTTTTGATAATGTATTTTTCCATGTGGAATTATGAATTTGCACGTCAGAACAGGTGGCCACTCCAACTTTACAGAGTGATGGGTTGAGCATGTACTAAAGAATAAACCACGATTTTCTCTAAAAATAATTTTGAGTTTATTCCAGCCTAAGAACAGATGGGTGACCAAGGCCCTCAAAGCATGGCCACAAGAATTTTAGTTTGGAACAGTTTCAAAGTGGGTGTTAACAAATGCCCACAATAGCCATAAAAATAACTGTCAGGAAGAGAACATATAAACTTGGAGCAATGTAACTTCCTACAGAGTGCTCTAGAACAAAATTATTACAAAATATATACCCCTAATGCCTGAATGAATTATAACTCTGTAAAACCATATATAAGTCCATACTGGATGTACCTATGCTGGCTGTTTACTCTGGTTGTCTGGACAATTCTGGATACTTCCTATTGCCCTGGCATAATTGTCAATACTACTTCTTGTATTGTCAAAGTGTTCTAAATCTTTTAATACCTTTTGGTAAGATTTCTAATTATAGAAGAAGTATACCAAAAAATGTTAAGCTAATGTGAGGGTTTTTCTCAAGAAATTTTGCTTCCATACTAATTGGTCTTGCCTCCTGCATTTTGGAGAAACAGGAATGATCACTAAGATATTATAAAAGTAATTGAAAGTTTAATTTTAACCTGATGTTGAGTACCTTTAATTTGTGTTTGTGTGTGTGTGTGTGTGTGTGTGCATGCCTGTGTGTATGTGTTATATAGATTTTAAACGTAGGAGACATTATTTGTGTTATAAAAATCTACGACCTTGTAAAGGTCCTGGAATTGTTCATTTCTTTCTGCAGAGGGCAGATAACCAAATAAAGTACTTCTATTAGAACACCTATACCAATCTTATAACTATATGCCGGTCCTTCACGTGTGAAATAAAAGTATAACTCTAGCATATGCACGGAAAAGGTATCCTGGCTGGGATGATAAATAAAATAATCACATTACTCTGACCTGATTCTTATTGTTGGTGTCAACACCAAGTAGAAGTTTGTTCAAGCTGTGTGAATTATTGAACAATGTCCATCAGTAAAACAATGGTCTGTTGCATCTTGTGCAGAATACTAGCCGAGAAACCAAGGCTTACGCCTTACTGATTACCATACTTCAAACTGTACTACCAGGCTATAGGCACTACAATAGTGTGGTATTAGTACAAAAATGGAGACATAGAACAAAGGAATAGAACAGAAAACCCAGATATAAAGCCATCTACCTACAGTCAACTGATCTTTGACAAAGCACACAACATCATACACTGAGAAAAAGAAACCCTATTCAATAAACAGTGCTAGAAAAATTGGATAGCCACATGTAGAAGAATGAAACAGTACTCCATCTCTCACCACTCACAATAATTAATTCAAGATGGCTAAAATAGTTAGATCTAAGGAATGAAACCATAAGAATTTTAGAGGAAAATGTAGATAAAATTCCTCTAGATATCAGCCTAGGCAAAGAACTTATGAAAAAGATTCCAATGGCAATCATGGCAACAACAAAAATTAACAAATGGGATTTTAATACAAACTAATAAGCTTCTGCACAGCTAAGGGAATAATCAACAGAACAAATAGACAACCTGCAGAATAGGAGAACTTACTTGCAAGCTACACATCTGATAAAGGGCTAATAACTAGAATTACAAAGAACTCAAGTAAATCAGCAGAAAAATCCAGACAGCTCTATTAAAAAGTGGGCAAGAGACAGGAACAGAAGCTTCTCAAAATAAGAAAGAGAAATGGCCAATAAACATATGAAAAAATTCTCTACATTACAAATCACTGGGGAAATGGAAATTAAAACCACAATGAGATATTACCTTATCCAACTAAGAGGAACATTTATCAAAAAGTCTAAGAGCAGTAGATGCTGCCATGGATAAAGAGAGAGAATAACATTTACGCACTGTTGGTGGGACTATAAGTTAGTGCAGCCTCTGTGGAAAACAGTATGGTGATTCCTCAAAGAACTAGAAGTAGACCTATCATTCAATCCAGCAACCTCACTTGAGTATGCAAAGGAAAAAAATTTCATCAAAAAGACACTTGAACTCTAATGTTTATTGCAGCACACTTCACAATTGTAAGGATAGGAATCAACCCAGTGCCCATCAATTCATGAGTGGATTAATAAGGTGGGGTACATGTAGACCATGGAGTATTACTTGGCCATTAATAAAAATGAATTAATACTTGGTGCAAAAATATGGGTGGAACTGGAGACCACTCTCCTAAGTGAAGTCTCTCATGAATGGAAAAGCAAACACCACAAGTAATCACTATTAAATTGGAACTAACCAATGAACACACATGTGCATAGAGGGAAGGAAAACTCAGTGGAAATCAACCAGGGGAGAGAGGAGAGAAGGGAAAGGGCAAAAGGGCACCTAATGGTTCTATGAACACTATTTGGATGATGTGCGCACTAAGCCAGTACTCAAGCATTATATAATATCTATGTAACCTAAAACATTTGTACTCTCTTAATATTTTGAAATAAAAATAAATTTGAAAAGAAAGATTGCCACACATTTAAAATAAGTCATTAATTAGTGGATAGAGTGGGTGACTTCTTAAAACAATAAATTACTTTCTGGGTATTACGAGATCAGATAACTATATGGGGAAGAATTTAAGCCCTTCTTTATTTGGAGAGTTCTTTGAATGATTCTGAAGGAAAGAAACCTTCCCCAAGAGCTTCATGTAGATTGAACTTTTAAAAAGTAATGAACTGCAGTATTAGGAAGAAGTGTTCTGATAGAATCATAGCACTGGCTAGGATTCATGACATTCAATTGTTCAGAGCAACTGACCTTGATTTGTCCATTTGGGACAAGAATGTGGCTTAAGGATAAACTTGAACCTGACTTCATGACCCATTTTCTACCAAGTTTTTGCCTCTAGTAACTCATTTCACATTAAGCCCTACTCTAGTATTTAGGGGCCTCAGTCAGGCCCTTCCACTAGAATTTACTTACAAGTTCTTGCAAGGCAAAAAGATTTGAAATTAGAGACTGATCCAGCTTCAAATATTTTGGCTCACTTTCCAGGATACCATTTTTGGTAAAGAATATTGGTCCCAGCTTATTTCATAGCTCTGAAGCAATTGTCTTTTTCTGTGGGGTGTTAAAAATCCACCTTTTTTTTGAGACAGAACCTCAAGCTGTCCCCCTGGGTAGAGTACCGTGGCATCACAGCTCACAGCAACCTCCAACTCTTGGGCTCAAGCGAGTCTCCTGCCTCAGCCTCTGAAGTAGCTGGGACCACAGGCGCCTGCCACAATGCCTGGCTATTTTTTGGTTGCAGCCACGATTGTTGCTTGGCAGGCCTGGGCTGGATTTGAACCTGCCACCTTAGGTGTATGTGGCTGGCACCTTAGCCACTTAAGCCATAGGCGTGGAGCCAAAAATCCCAACTTTTTGCCCCTAGCACCTAGAGCTACATCAAAGTCGGATATCCCTCCCAAGCTATCAGAGTTCCCTTTTATTATTTTATAATTCTGACTTTAAGTTACCTTTCATTTCTAGTACTTGAGGATATTATGGGCTTATTTAACAATTTTTTATTGAATACCTACAATATGCCAGGTATTGTTCTAAGACTTGGATTATATCTGTGAATAAGTAGACAAAGATTTCTATTGTGATGGAGTTTTGATTCTAGCAGACAGATAAAAATAAACATATAATGAAAATAGTAAATGATATAAAATCTTAAAAGGTGATAAATGATATGGGGATGGGAGTGGAAAAGCCCCATAAAAGGAACAGGAATGGTGGAGGAAGGGAAACAATCTGAAATATAAAGTAATGCTTTCAGAGTGAGCTTCATGGAAAGGAGAGATTTGAGCAAAGGCAGAAAGGGAATGAAGGTGTGGTGTAAGGCAAGCAGCTTCTAGGGAAGGGCTATTCCAGACAGATTAAAAAGCAGAGTGGGGGCCTGCACAGGCGAGCATGCTTCGGGCTATCTGGGAGCAGCACAGAGGTTGGTGTGGCTAGAGTCAATTAGTTAAGAAGGGAAGTCCCAAGGGATGAGGCCGAAGAGGTGAAAAGAGAGGTCAGATCAGAGGACTTGACAGCCATTGTAAGGATGGGAGCTTAAAATCTGTGCTTTCAAGAAAGCAGTAACATGATCTGTCATGTTTTAAAGCAATTGTTTTGGCTATTGATATGTGGATACTAGGTCACAGGGCCCAGGGGTGGAAGTAGAGAGGACACTACAGATATCCAGGAACTAAAGGATGGGACCTGAGAAGTATGGTAGCCACAGAAGTGGCAGAAGATATAGCCAGCATCATCTTATGAATTGGCTGTGGCAGAAAGAGAAGAGTTAAAGACAACTCTTCTTTCTTTCTTTCAGCTAGTACAATATTTATTGTTATTTTCTTTTCTTTCTTTTTTTTTTTATGAGACAGAGTCTCACGTTGTCACCCTCAGTAGAGTGCTGTGGCACCACAGCTCACTGCAATCTCAAACTTTTGGGCCCAAGTGATTCTCTTACCTCAGCCTCCCTAGTAGCTGGGACTATAGGTGCCCACCACAATGCCCGGCTATTTGTTGTTGTTGTTGTTGTTATTGTTTTTTAGCAGGCTTGGGCCGGGTTCAAACCCATAGTCCCAGAGCATGTGGCTGGCACCCTAACCTCTGAGCTATGGGCGCCCAGGCTTATTGTTATTTTCTTAATTCTAGATTTCAGTGTGATCTTAGAGGAAGGGTCGGTGATGTTACTTTAACCATACTTTGGGAATGGAAGCTGATAAAACAATTTTAAATATCTTCTGTTTAATATATCTTTTAAAAAAAAGTTTTATCATGATACATGCCTAGGAGTTTTAGAAGGTTCAAACTCTCTAAAGAAACAGAGCTGAGCTGTTTCAGCTGCTGAGGAACTGCTAAGGGCGCATTCACTGTAAATGGCTCAGAAACAACCGCAGGGGGCTGGGTGGTGACAGGGGGTTCTTAGGATCCCTTAGACACCTTCTGGAAAAGAAATACTAACTGGAAAAATAGGCAGGCAGATTTTTCATTTCAACAATTGGCATAAAGGCCTCCCCGCCCATTAGGTAATAGAGAAAAGCAGCAAATATTTTGTGAGAAAATGTTCCATAGTGATGAAGACTTTCATATTTATTGTGGTGTAATCTCTTGATAAGTGTTGTATGAGGAAACCAAGTGGTTTGGATTGAGAGACTATAACTAAGAAGTGTGGAAAAAATATGAAAAAAAGTTTCAAATCTTTGGTAGTGTTTGTCTTTAAAATTCAAGAAAATTCCTGCTCACAACCTAAGGCATGTGTAACAAGATGATTATTTATTACTTCCATGGTATCCATTTCCTTTCTGTTTGAGAAAGCCATTTCTAGTTGTGGACTCAAAGAAGTCGGCAGAGTCAAATTGTGAGCGTGGTGGCCGATATTCACGAGCACCCTCTATTCACGAGCATGGGTGTGTATGACACCCCTTTTCTGTGGTCATGCCACAGACATTGATTCTGTCACCTGTGGCTCCCAGCTTATCCTGCAGTACTCAGTTTCGGCTTCCCTATTGCACTGTAAATGGAAGGGACCAGAAAAAGGATCTCCTTCGCCAAAGTGTTACTTACTGCAAGGGGTTAGCAAATAATATAACGTTTTGTGGGGAATGGGCTGTGAGGTGGCAGGACCCCCAAAGCTTGGGAAACACTCAGGGAGCCACCCCAACCACTTCTCTTCCTTTGACAACATTCTTTTCACCTGCCAGAAGTCACGTAGCCCATGCAGACTTTCCTTATTACTGGCAAGCACGCAGTTTTTCCTCTTTTATGGGGGTCCTCAAACTTTTTAAACAGGGGGCCAGTTCACTGTCCCTCAGACAGTTGGAGGGCTGGACTGCAGGCCCCTGGACAAGTTGGCTGCTAAGCAGGACAGGCAGTGGTGGCGGGCCAGATAAATGTCCTAGGCAGGCCACATGTGGCCCGTGGGCCATAGTTTGAGGACACCTGCAGGTTTATTTCTACTGTATATACTAAGATTTATGCACCTTTTAAAGATACTGTATAAATAAAGCTGTTTCCATTGTTCAGGTGCTGCCTGCAGTCATCAGCTGTGTTAGCCCTCCCGATCCCATCCTATCTCTCCTCTCATGTGTGTTTTATGTCCTTTTTCTTCATTTCCCACAGTTTTCACTCAGGTTATTTCTTCTTCCTCACATTGGTTCACAAGAATATTTACCAAAAATATTCACTCTTCTCAAATGCCTGATTCACCAAAACCTATTGTTTGTTTAAAAAAATATTTTGATGCTTATATTACCTGTAAATGACCTATTAATATCCTTTTATTTTTCTTCAAAGACAGTAGTTTCTAAACTCCACCATGGGATAGCCCCACTACCCGTTGAGTTCCTATTCAGTGGTTTTGGGTGGGGCTCTAGATTTGCATCTATAACAAGTTCCCAAGTCTTGCAAACACTCTTTGACTATCTCAAGGCAATGGGTTTCAGGCTTGACTGCACCTTCAATTACTTGCAGAGCTTTTAGAAATTCTGACTAACTGATGCACTCCAGACCAATTAAATCAGAATTTTGAGGCTGGAACTAGGCAACTGAATTTTTAGTTTCCCAGGTGATTCTAACATGTGGCCAGGCTTGAGAACCTTTACACTACATCTTCTGACTGGCTAGATGTGTTTGGCAGAATCACGGCCCATGAGCTGCATGTGCTGGTTTTCACTAAATCTCCACAAATTCTCTGGAAGCAAAGTCTTACTGTGTGAAATGAGAAATAAAGCACTATGCAAATATAGAACTCTTATCAAACTTTTCAACAGACATTTTGACGTCTATGGGTTTTACAAAGAGTAGAAGTTTCTCTATGTGTCACTGAGTACAAACCTAAACGTTAATTATCGGAGCTGAATTTTCTAGGCTGGCATAATGAAGAGGGGAAAAAATACTCCTATTTTCAAAATGTCTTTTCCGGTTATGAAACATTATAATATGATTCAGAACCCCAAAGTTAATATTTTGTGAATATTTATACACTGTTTTTTTTGGATTTTTTATTATTAAATCATAGCTGTGTACATTAATGCAATCATGGGGTACAATGTGCTGGTTTTATATATAATCTGAAATATTTTCATCAAACTAGTTAACATAGCCTTCATGGCACCCTCTTAGTTATTGTGTTAAGACATTTATATTCTACATTTAGTAAGTTTCACATGTACCCTTGTAAGATGCACCATAAGACAAGTGATCCCATCTCAGGGTGGGCAAGGGACTTGAAGAGAAACTCTGAAGAAGACAGGTGCACGGCCTATACACTATTTTGTGGAGAACCAAGTTAATGTTGACAAACTGATAACTTGACTTTATTTAAAGACCATTCTGAGCATAATTTGGCAAGGGCTTATATAGTTTTTGATGACACAGAACCCAAGTTTCAGAGAATGAGCTTGCCCATTGGCTGTGTGACCATGGGCAATTCACTTAAATGCTTTAACATTGCTTTTTCTTGAGACAGAGTCTCACTATGTTGCTCTCAGTATTGTGCCGTAGCACCATAGCTTGCAGCAATCTCAAATTTGGGGGCTTAAGTGATTCTCTTGCCTCAGCCTCCCAAGTAGCTGGGACTACAGGCACCCACCACAATGCCCAGCTTTTTTTTTTTGTTGCAGTTGTTATTGTTTAATAGGCCTGGACCAGGTTTGAACCCGCTAGCCCTGGTGTATGTGGCCAGCACCTTAACCACTGAGCTATGGGTGCTGAGCCAATGTAGCATTTTTTATGATCTCCAAATCAGGGTTCATGATATCTACCTATGGGGATGACCATAGTAATTCTATGAAAGTGCTCACTAAATTGAAAAATACTATAAAATACAAAAGTACTTTTACTGGAATTTCTTTCTTCAGTAGGTCCTTGGTCTCAGGGATTTGAAGAATAAACCCATGGACCACAGATCAGTGGTAAGATAGGATTTTATTATACAGAAAGGAATACAGAGGGAGTAAAAAGCACCAGAGTTTCTGGACAGAAAGGCTAAAAAGCATGAGAGCTTCTGGCAGAGGGAAAGACCCAAGAGTGGGAATGAGAAAAGTGGACAGAGCCAATCAGTACTGTGGATATTATGGATTTACCAGGAGGTCCTATAAACCATACCAAGTGAGAAGTCTCCATGAGGGCCCTTTGTCGTCTACAGGTATGAGGTCTTGAGAATTACATTTGGCCAGGGTTTAGTAGATGGAAACACATTTTCAATGTTAATGAGTGTTATTGACAAATGATTGAATGCAGTGCCTCTAGCTTGGAGCAAAAGGTCAGGGAGTTCCCTTCATGAAATTATCCAGGCCTAGGAAAGCTGGGGTCCCCTGTCCAGCCTTGAATGGGGGAATCCTGCATCAGTATGTCACATTTAGGATAAATCACACTAGTAGGATGATTGTTTTTCAGTAATGTTAATAAATTGCACTGACTATTCACTAGGGTGCAAAATAGTTGAGGATAAGGGTTGTATTTTATTTATATTTATATCCTCCCTGTATTGTGCTCAGCTGAAAATACAAAAGAAGTTCAATGAATGATTGCTGAATAATCCACCATCTAGACAAGGGGCTGTCCCCTCTATGCGTGTCACAGCTTTATGTAAAAACAGGACAGCCATCTGGGGAGCAGAGCTCTATGTGTGTGTGAATACAGGTATAACTGGTCTCTGGAGACTGAAGTTCTGCATTTCCCTCATTAGCACCAGACTCTAACCTTCTCAGTTAATGGGCTCAGATACAAATTTACACATACATAAAGCTACATTTTTCCCTTTTATGCTATGAACACCAGTAATTTAAGAGCCAAATAGCCAGTAGAGAAAAAATAACTGTTTCCTATTATCTAAGGGATTGGCAGTTGACAAGTCTCATTATTCCCATGGCCATTTATAATAAATTAGGTCACTGGGTAGAGAATTACTAATCTTTTTAGGCCTCTCTTCCAACTACATGACTGAGAAAATGCAGAGAATGATCACCTAACAATTAAAGAGTGATGTATTCTTTGTAAAACTCATTTTTTATAGCACCTGAGAAATACTCAGAAACTAAAGAAACCCTGGATCATAATCATCTCAGGTACATATCTTTTCTTTGGTGCTGAAAAACAAAAGTATGTGTGGATGGGGGTGGGCAGGAGAGGAAATCAAGCTGATTCAGAAATGTCTGGCCAGATATGGGGTAGAGTAGGGTGAATTTATTCAATGAGGAGTAAAGAGTCTTGTTCCTAATTTAGCCAAAGGAACAAGGAATATTAAGAGGAAATAAGCTATGCTGGAAGAAAAAAATGAGGGGATATAAACTGGGTCTAACAGTAATTAATTGGTTATTTGAGGGAATGGGAAATTTGAGGTACCACCCATTATATGGTCTTGTTGGTCCAACCCTGTTACGGACTAAACTGTGCAATCTCCTCCCCTCCCCATTCATATGCTGAAGACCTAACCCTACCTAACCTCCAAGACTGTATTTGGAAATAGGGCCTTTAAGAAACTGATTAAGATTAAATGAGATTCAAAGGGTGAGACCTAATCCAAAAGAAGATTGCTGTCCTTATAATAAGGGAAAGAGACACCAGAATGTGCTCTAGCCATCTCTCTCTTTGCCCTATGACGTGCTCTGCAAGCCCAGGAGAGAGGCTTTATCTAAACCATAACTGTGATACCTTTGTCTTGGATTTACCAGTCTCCAGAACTCTGAGAAAGTAAATTTGCATTGCTTGAAACCCTTTCCTGTCCTAGTTTGGACCTCATCTGACACAACAATATTCCTGTTCTGCTTTGATGTCGGAAGATGTGTGACACTTTTTTGTTGTGTTTACATTTGTCAATGTGCCTCTCATTCCACAACATACGGTTAATGACAATGCTGAGTGCATTTTTTGGTTCTCACATACCCTTGACCACTGGTTATAGGAAGAAACAGCCTGGTCAATTTAAAAAACTGACAGTTATTTTACAGTACACAAAGTTTATGGGAAGAGTGGACAGAACTGATCAGTACTGTGGATGTTATGGATTTACAAGGAAAATGATGAAAATAATTATCCTTTTGGCTGATGGAAGTTGCAGTTGTGAACTGCTATGTCCTGTACTCATTAGATAAGAAGAGTGGAGATAAAGTGCAGACACACCTTTCTTACAGGAGAAATCTCATCACTCAGCTTGTGAACAATGTGAGGAACAAACAGAAATTCAAGAAAAAGGAGAAGACCATCATCTTCTGACATGGAGGGAAGGCTAAATGGTAAGACGCATTTTATAATACAAAATGAAAAAAAATCAACAAAGGATTGGAACAGGGGAAACGAGAAAGGGGGAAGAAGAGAAACCACTGTCTACTGTGAGACACTCAAGAATAAACCTGGAGATTGCTGATCCAAATTGGGGTCAAAATTGATCCCAGTGGCATTAATAAAATCATTGAGTGAGTTTATGTTTACGTTCTTCTTTTTTAAAACTGTAATATATTTACAAGTAATCTACCAAACTCTTTCTTGCCCCAAATAAATAGGAGCTGGGAGTATGTGGGTGGCAGAGAAACTGGATTGGATTAGGCCACCCAGTGTGCGATATTTTGTTAGGCAGCCTTGGGAGAATAATACAAGGTGATATTAGTTTATGATTGGACCCTAGAGCAAAAGGGATTTATTATTATTATTATTTTGTGAACGAGAAGAGCTGTATTTTTTAAAGTCTCTAATACAAGCTAACAGAGGGTAGCACAAAAGTAGGAATGTGAAGAATTGTTTGCTTTCTAGTCTGAGCATCTTCAGAACCAAAATTGATGCCAGTGGCATCAAAGGGAGAGAGTACTAGAGTCTGCACCGTAAGCAGCATGGCCTTGCACCCTGGCACGTGAGACTTACCACCGGGCAGTCAGCTCAGCACAGCACATCTTGCATCGATACTAGTTGCAGATCAACCAGTTTCAGTGGGGTGTCTGCAAAAGGGCAAGTTGTCACTCTAGGAGACAGAAACCCAAATCTGACGTGAACATAAGTAATTGAGAATTAATTATTCTCCTGGAATACATGAGACACCTCCTGAAACTCCTTAAAATAACTAGAAGATGAAGAAACTTAAAAATAATTTAGAATCCCTGTAACAGTAAGCATGAGATTATTTTATTAGCTCGGTGGAACCATCTCATGGAACATATAAAACGGCAATATTAACATTAATGATGTAGAAATAGGCATCAGGCGTAAACTAACCTCTGTAGGGCCCCTGTTAAAGACTAGGCACTGGGATGTTGTCTAAATTGTATCTCATTTCCTGAGGAACAACTCTGTAAGCTGGTGCTATCGCTCCTATTTTCCAAACAAGGTAATTGGGCTGCAGAGAGGTTATAGAATTTGCTCAAGGTCACCTAGCTAGCGCCTTTGGAACATAAAGTAGGTATATTGACTCCAAAGTGTACATTCCACACACTGCTATTCATAGCTTGAGAACAATTTTGAGAATTTTTCACATCCATACAGAGGAGGAAATACTAAGAATCATTTTAGTGAAGTATAAAGATAATTTGATTCCCATGTCTCATGTCTCCTAAACTGTAGAAGGAAGCAGGTTGGCCACGTGCAGTGCCAACCAAACAGGTATAGGAACATCAGTATTATTCCTTTTTCTTGGCATTATTGAGTATCTACTGTGTTACTGGCACTGAAGATACTGTAATAATAAAATATACAGAGACTTTCTTCATAGAGCTTAGAAATGTTAAGCAAGTTATTAAATCAGTAAAACATGGTTATGATTGCTCTCAAAAAGGGTTAGGGAGACATAAAAGAATAACAGAGATGAGATTTAGATGGGCTTCTATGTAATACTGGTATCTGAACAAAATCCTGATGAGTGGATGGGGTCAATTAGGCAAAGCTTGAGGGAAGCAATGCCCCAGGCAGATAGAAGGAGACCAAATGAGGAAGCATGGGAGGGAACGGACTGACCTTGCTTCAGGGCCAGCAGGTGTGTTGGAGTGTGGAGGAAAGATGGGGGTCCAGATGGAAGGAGGGGTGTGTTATCTGGGGCTGTGAAGCCGATGTTGAAGACTTCATGCTTTTTTTTATTTTTATTTTTGGAGATTCATTGAGGGTACAAGATACCAGGTTACACTGATTGCAATTGTTAGAATAAAGTCCCTCTTATAATTGTGTCCTGCACCCAAAGACTGTGTTACACACCAACACCCCCACCCCTCCCTCCTTCCCTCTCTCTGTCCTTCCTTTCCCCAACCCCCTACTTCCTTCTCCCTCTCTCTGATCTCCCCTTCCCCCAAGTCCCCTACCATGTACTAGGTCATAAATTGTCCTTATATCAAAATTAAGTACATAGGATTCATGCTTCTCTATTCTTGTGATGAAAGCACATCACAAGCACATCACACTAAGAATAATGTGTTCCACTTCCATCCAGGTAAATACAAAGGATTTAAAGTCTCCATATTCTTTAATGACTGGATAGTATTCTATGGTGTACATTCACTACAGCTTGTTAATCTGTTCCTGGGTTGGTGGGCATTTAGACTGTTTCCACATTTTGGTGATTGTAAATTGAGCTGCGATAAATAGTCTAGTGCAAGTGTCCTTATGGTAAAAGAATTTTTTTCCTTCTGGGTAGATGCCCAGTAATGGGATTGCAGGATCAAATGGGAGGTCTAGCTTGCATTCTTTGAGGGTTCTCCATACTGCCTTCCAAAAAAGTTGTATTAGTTTGCAGTCCCACCAGCAGTGTAAAAGTGTTCCTTTCTCTCCACATCCATGCCAGCATCTGTAGTTTTGAGATATTGTGATGTGGGCCATTCTTGCTGTGGATAGATGATACCTCAGGGTGGTTTTGATTTGCATTTCTCTAATAATTAGGGACAATGAGTATTTTTTCCTATGTTTACTAGCCATTTGTCTGTCTTCTTTAGAGGAAGTTCTAGTTATGTCTCTTGCCCATTGATATACGGGATTGTTGGCTTTTTTCATGTGAATTAATTTGAGTTCTCTATAGATCCTAGTTATCAAGCTTTTGTCTGATTCAAACTATGAAAATAATATCCTTTCCAAGTGTGGTAGTTGTCTCCTTAGCTGTACAGAAGCTTTTCAGTTTAATTAAGTCTCATTTGTTTATTTTGTTGTTGTTGCAATTGCCATAGAAGTCTCCTTCATAAAGTCTTTCCCCAGGCTGATATCTTCCAGCGTTTTTCCTATGCTTTCTTTGAGGATTTTTATCATTTCTTGCCTTAAATTTAAGTCCTTTATCCATCTTGAATCGATTTTTGTGAGTGGAGAAAGATGCAGGTCCGGGTTCAGTGTTTTACATGTGGATATCCAGTTCTCCCAGCACCATTTATTGAATAGGGAGTCTTTCCCCCAGTGTTCTTGTTTGGTTTACTGAAGATTAGGTGGTTATAAGATGTTAGTTTCATTTCCTGGTTTTCTATTCGATTTCAAATGTCTATGTCTCTATTTTTATGCCAATACCATGCTGTCTTCACCACTATGGCCTTGTAGTACAGCCTAAAATCTGGTATGTTGATGCTCCTGGCTTTGTTTTTATTACTAAGAACTGCCTTAGCTATATGTTTTTTTTTTCTGGTTCCATACAAAATGAAGAATTATTTTCTTCAAGTATTGAAATTATGATTTTGGTATTTTTATAGGGATGGCATTGAATCCGTAGATTGCTTTGGGAAGTATAGACTTTTTCACAAGGTTGACTCTTCTCAGCCATGAGCATGGTATGTTCCATTTGTTAATATCCTCTGCTATTTCTTTTCTTAGGGTTTTATAATTTTCTGATAGAGGTCCTTCACCTCTTTTGCTAGGTATATTCCTAGGTATTTCATTTTCTTTGAAGTTATGGCAAAGGGAGTTGTGTCCTTAATTAGCATCTCATCCTGGCTGTTTATTGTTGGGAGATTTTTTATTGTTTCTTTGATCTCAGTGCTTGAAATTGGTCTGTTCCAGAGATCTATTTCTTCCTGGCTAAGTCTAGGGAGAGGGTGTGATTCCAAATAGTGATCCATTTCCTTCACATTGTCAATTTCTGGGCATAGAGTTTCTGGTAGTATTCAGAGATAATCTCTTGTATCTCTGTGGCATAAGTTGTCATTTCCCTTTTATCATTTCTGATTGAGGGTACTAGAGATTTTACTTTTTATTTCTAGTTAGTCTGGCCAAAGGTTTATCTATTTTATTTATTTTTTCAAAAATCCAACTCTTTGCTTCATTAATTTTCTGAATGATTCTTTTGTTTTTAATTTCATTAATCTTGGATTTGATTTTGTATATTTCTTTTCTTCTTCTGGGTTTAGGCTTAGATTGTTCTGCTTTTTCCAATTTCATAAGATGGTTTGTGAGTTTGTTGATGTGGTCTTTTTCTGTTTTTCAAATATAGGCAACTAAGGCAATAAATTTTCCTCTCAGGACTGCTTTTGCTCTATCCCATAGGTTTTGGTAGCTTGTGTCTTCATTGTTGTTATGCTCAAGGAAGCTACTGATTTCCTGTTTTATTTCTTCCTGCACCCAACTGTCATTCAGCATAAGGTTGTTTAATTTTTATGCCTTTGTGTAGGGTCGAACATTTTTGCTGAAGTTGAGTTCCACCTTTAATGCCTTTTGGTCTGAGAAGATACAAGGTAAAATTTCAATTCTTTTGATTCTGTTGAGGTTTGTTTTGTGTCCCAGTATATTATCAATTTTGGAATGTTCTATGGGCTGATGAGAAGAATGTATATTCTTTAACTTTGGGATGGAGTGTTCTATATACATTTACCAAGCACGGTTGTTCTAGGATCTCATTAAAGTCCCTTATGTCTTTGTTTAACTTCTGTTTAGAGGATCTGTCCAGCTCTTTAAGAGGAGTGTAAAAACCCCCTGTTATTATGGTTTTATGGGATACCGTATTGCTCAGACTGAGTAAGGTCTGTTTCAGGAATCTGGAAGCATTTAAGTTGGGTGCATAAATATTTAGAATTGAAATGTCTTCTTGTTGTATTTTTCCCTTGACCAATATTAAGTGACCTTCTTTGTCTTTTTTGACTTTAGTTGCTTTAAATCCACATGTATCTGAAAATAAGATTGCAACCTCTCTTTTTTTTCTGAATTTCGTTTACCTGAAAAATTGTCTTCCAACCTTTAACTCTGAGTTTTACTTTGTCTTTTGAGGCAAGGTGTGTTTCTTGCAGACAACAAATGGATGGCTTGTGTTTTTTAATCCAATCAGCCAATCTATGATTCTTCAGTGGGGAATTCAAGCCACTAACATTTATTGAGATTAATTGATAAGTGCGGTAACATTCTTTTCATCCTATTTTGTGAAAGTCCATTGCTTAGTTTTATTGTTTGCGTCATTATGGTAGCTAGGTTCTGTCCTTTAATTTCTGGGTGGTTACTTTGCTGGTGGCCCATTGTGATGGTCAGTGTTGTGAACAGGTTGAAATATTTCCTATGCATATAGGAAATAGGAAATAGGAAAATATTTTCCTATGAAATATTCCTATGGTCTTGTTGTAGCAAGATTTCATCAATGTTTGCATATCAGTAAAATATTTGATTTCTTCATCAATTGTAAAGCTTAGCTTACCAGAATATAGAATTCTGGGCTGGAAATTGTTCTGTTTAAGTAAATTAAAGGTAGATGACCATTGTCTTCTTGCCTGAAAAGTTTCCTTAGAGAAGTCTGCAGTCACTCTGATGGATTTGCCCCTGTAGGTGAATTAGCACTTATTCCTGGCATCTTGTAGGATCTTTTCTTTTGTCTTGACTTTAGGCAAGTTTGTTACAATGTGTCTTAGAGAAACTTGGTTAGAGCTGAGGTGACCTGGGGTCTGATATCCTTCTGAAATGAGTGTGTCATAATCTTTGGTGATGTTTGGGAAATTTTCATTTATAATATTCTCTAGTATGGCTTCCATTCCTCTGGGACATTCTTCTTCCCCTTCTGGGATACCTATAATTCTTATGTTTGAACACTTCATAAAGTCCCATAATTCTGTCAGTGAACATTTTACTTTTTCTCTCTTCTTTTCTACCTCTGTAACTATCTGAATTATTTTAAGAGCTTTGTCCTTCACTTCTGAGATTCTTTCTTCTGCATGGTCTAATCTGTTGTTGATACTTTCTATCGTATCTTTAAGTTCTCTAATTGACTACTTCAATTCCTTCAGCTCTGCTATATTCTTTCTATATTCTTCATATTGTTTATCTCTTATTTGATTCTGTTTTTGGATTTCCTTTTGGTTATTTCCCGCTTTCTCAGCCATTTCCTTCATTTTTTTGGTTATTTTCTACTTTCTCAGCAATTTTCTTCATTGTTTTCATCATCTGTATTTTAAATTCTCCTTCTGTCATTTCTAACATTTCTTTATTGGTAAATCCTCTGCAGTAGTGACCTCATGGGAGTGGGGTGGTGGCGGGGGAGGGGGTTGCTCTGGACTGATTTTTCACATTGCCAGGATTTTTCTGCTGATTCTTCCTCATGAGTATTTTCTTTTATATGTTTACTTGCCCCAATTTTCCTTTCACTTCAGCTTGCTCTTTAAGTTACCATGCCTCTGGCCTAAGTTTTTGATGAGTCCTTTTTGTACAGGAGCAAAAGGATGAGAATATTGAAGAGCAAGAAGTGAAAAAATATTTTTAATAAATACAAAAGAAAAAGGAGAGGATGTGAGTAAAAGGGAATAGTGACAAAAAGAAGAGAGGCAGAGAAAGAGGGAGTCAGGAGTAATAAAAGTGTACAGTAGAGTTCTTTGACCCAACCTTAAAACTCCCCAACCTCTGCAGGTGCTGGGTTCAGTGGTTCCCTTGAGGTCAGCAGCTCTTTACCACCCTGAGCAGACATGGTACCCCACCTCCACCAAATATAGAGGAAAGACAAAAATTCTGTAAATCAAGCCAAAACAAACAAACAGGAAAACTTACAGGATAAAATTGGGAGTAAAACAAAATGGTAGGGGCAGAAACACTAGCAAAAATGAAGTTTTTATTATTTAAGAAGAAAACAATGGAAAATTATATTTAAACCAGAAAAGCGAAGAAGGAAAAGAAAAAAAAAATCTAGAGGAAAAATATTGAAATAAAAAGAAAAGGATAATAATAATAAAAAGAAACCCCAACCAAAGATGTATATATATTTTGCTGAACATTGTCTGAGCAACAGGTGATCTTCTGGGGTATGAGATGTTAAACACAATGCTGATACAGCTGTATGAGATGGAGACTGGAGACCTCTGCTGATTTCTCAGACCCCACAGAGTAGAGAGCCTAAATCTCTCCTCAGCTTGTTTAAAAGACAGTTTAAACTGTTAACTTTGGCTAAACAGAAGCTTTTCCAGGAAAGCACTTGTTGCTGGGATCTCTCCTGAAGTGGCTGCCTGCTTAACCAGTGCGCCAAAACTGGTCTCACTCTATGCCTCTGAAGGCCAAGACCACAAGCCCTCCTACTGCCAAACCCTGAAAGCTCTGCTCTTCCACAGCATCTCAGTCCCAGTCTTTTTTTTTTTCTTATATATGTAAAGTTTGTTTGTTTATTTATTTATTTGGCTGGGGTCAGGTTTGAACCTGCCACCTCTGGTAAATGAGGCTGGTGCCCTACTCCTTGAGCCACAGGCACTACCCTCAGTTCTGGCATTTTGCTCTGCTCAGTCACTAGATCACTCACCCAAGGTCTCCCAATCCGAGCCTTTCTCTGAAACCCTGAGGGTGGATCCGGCAGGGGCAGTTCTCCCACAAACAATATTAACTCTGTTCCAGCTCAGTGGCTCAGTCTAGGGCCCTGGTCAACTCTTAAAGTCATCCACACTCTCACCAAAGTTCTCCCAAGGTAGTTTAACTGAGTACCCAAGTCCAAAAAAAAAAAGAAGAAAAACCTTCCCTGTTTGCAATTTTTTGCTATTGTACTTACAGCTGTGGCAGCCATGGCCTCAAACTGAGTGAATGCAACCACTTGCCACTTCTTGACTGCTTTTGTCCTCCTCCTGGGGCCAGAAGTCTCTTGTTGTCTCTCTGCATCCCTAAAGGGATATTTTTGAGAAGAGCCCACAAGCCAGAAATACCTGGAGTTTTCTCTCCCCAATCTCACCACGCCTGGTTGTAAAGTAGCTCTTACTCAGTCGTCATCTTGCTCCCTCCTCCAGGGTCAGTGTTTTTTAACTGTGCCATAGACAAGTCTAAGATGCAGACAGCATTGAGAACCAAAGTGGTACTCCAATTTCTTCTCTTTCAGCAGAGTTCTCAGGCCCAGGAAAGCAAGGCGACCTCCCAGAAGTAATGGGGAGAGTTGGTGGCTGCACCAGAGCAGACCAGGGCTCCCAGAACCTCACTCTGCTCTGTGTCACTTCATGCTTTTGTTTTTTTTCTAAATGAAATGGAAGACATTCGAGATTTTTGAGAGTGGAGGTACATGTAGGCTATGTTCAGTCTGGATCTAACCTGGGGAATGAACTGAAGTAGGTGAAAGAAGAATTGGATGGCAAGCAAAAGAAGTTGTCAAGGGAGACTGAGAAGGAAGTACCAGAAAGAGAAGAAGTAAACACAAGCTAAAGAAGTCAGCTCCTGATAAAGGCGGGCGTGGTCTGTGGCTAAAGGAAGTAGTGAAAGGCACGAAGCTAAAAGAGATGGAAACAATCCAAGCCGTCTAAACTGGGTGAGCAGAGGTACAAAGACTGGAGGGACTGTGAAGAGAAAGTGAAGGGTTCCAAGGCTCTGAGGCTGCTGGAGAAGGCACTCTTGAGCAAAAGAGGCAAGAAGAAGGATCTTACAGTTGTGAATTTCAGAAGCGCTTTGGTTGTGCTGTGTCTGTGCTGTAATTTTGGAAGTAGGTCCTTGGGAAGAAGTAGAAGAAAATATAATTGGAAATGAAAAGGTCAAAGAACTGAGGTAAGGGCTTTACTAATGTTGTGTGGTGGGCACTGGGTTGCCTGGGACAATGGAAGGAAGTAAAGTCTCCAATGAGTGAGGGAGAAAGAAGCATGGGAACCTCAAATTACTACTTTGAAAATGAAGATGAGTTGATATTGCCAAATAGTAAGCTCAAAGGAACAAGGGTTTTTGCAATGTAATGGTCTGGAAGAAACAATTGAGAGTAAAAGAGATATTGAATCTCCTCTTGACCATGGACATGGTGAGACATAAGAGAGAAAATTGCCTTTATTTCAGAGGATTTAGGAGGGGCAGTGTACTCGACTAAGATCTGATGAAGCCAAGAAGATGGTGAAGGAGAGGGTGAAGATGTGGAGGAGCCTTTTGGTTACATGCTAGAGATCAGAAAGGTAGAAAGTCTTGGCTGGAGGAATAGAGAGAATGCACAGCACTGAAGTGAGTGTAGAATTGGCTGGTGGTAAGAACGGGGGTGGGGTGGGGTGAGGGGGGAGGGCTTCTAGGGACTGAGCATGGGAGTGGCTAAATACGCTGTGTGTGGGTTGCCACATCCCCAGTTTGAGCAAGTGCACCTGAGGCTCTCGTCATAATCCCAGTTGTCTCCAGCAGGCCTGTCCTTTGTCTAGAAGTTTGAGAAGTCAGATAAGCTTTCATGTTTTGAAAAAGAATCTAAATGCCTCCTTTTGGACTCAATGGGAAAACTACATTCTACCTAATTTTTATCATAAAGGAAGCCAGAAATTAATGCAAAAATAATGCTATTTTAGAGTGTTTACAGCAAAAGGAAATCAACTTTTAAGTGGTAAGAGAAAGCACTGGATGACTTAGAACATGGCTTAGAGACGCTGAGCCCTCTATTGCAGCTCTCAAGTTCACTATTCCAATTCCTCTGTATTGTAATTGTAGAACATTTTGTTCCAGCGTGGGAGACAGCTATTACTGTCATTCCAACAGCATAAAATGTAGGTTCCATAAGTTGTCTTATATACACACTTCGTTTAATTCAAAAGGAGTGTTACAGTTTAAGAAATAATTTTCCGGGACGATTAGAAAATAGTTCCAGGCATACATAAAAACACATCTAAATAAACTTCAGAGTAATTCAATTAGCATTTTGCTGTTGTGAATATTTTCTCATGAGCTGTTCTTTTATTGTTTAAAATAAAGCAGTTATGTGGTAAAATGGAATTGTAATTTTGAAGGCAAAAGAAAATTTACCCCATCCATCACCATACTACCTTGTGGGTAGATGTGAATTCTAGATACTTCAGAATAAGGGTGAGAGAATGCATAGGGTGTTCAGGGGACTAGAAGTTATTTGGTAGGATGACAGAACAAGTTCAAGTTGAGAGGAGGAGGTGGGTGAGAGATTAGGCTGAATAAGTAGGTGGGTGTAGATGATAAAGACAAGAAGATAGTTCTTGCTGAGAAGTTTAGACTTATTACCTGGACAATGAGGTATGAATCACGTCTACTAGGAAGAGGTATAGCATGACCAGAAATACATATCTTCAAAAAATTTTTTAGAGACAGCATGTTGCTCTGTCACTCGGGCAGGGGTGCAGCTGCATGATGATAGCTCATTGCAACCTCAAACTCCCAGGCTCAAGTGATGTTCTCATCTCAGACTCTCAAAGTGCTGGGATTATATGTGTGAACCACCATACCCACCCAGAAATACCTTTTTAAAAAATCTGTTTAGTAGCTATGTGGAAGCTAGCTAGATAGATAGATGGAGAGAGACTTGAAGAAAGACCAATTAAAATGTAGTAACTGAAGAGAGAAAGGGTGAGGGCATAAACTAACCAAGGGTGTCAAGGGATGGACATAAATTTGACACTGATTGGCAGTCAAAGTGAGTGAGACAGAATGAGTAATCCAGCATGACTCTGAGGAATGTCCCACCACTTATCTGAGGGACTCAAGTGAAATGCAGAAGAGTTTTTATCCCCGAGACTTTCTGCCTTCTTCTTTTCTTTCTAGGACTCCTCTCTTCTTGTACATAACCCTGGATATCAGATCTGGAAGCTTTTTGTATTTTTCTAGCAAATTCTTCTATTGCTTTCCCTGGGATATCTATAAATACCATGGATTGTCCCATTGATTTAAAAGAACACTGGCATTGCAGGATTACTGCAGCCTAGAGGTCAATGCTTGATTGAAAATAGGGTGAGATGTTTCTACCTTTGTTGAAATTTTATGTAATATTCCTGGGAAAGTCTAAAAGTGCTTAATTTATACTTCTCTACTACGTGTGAAAAAATTGGGCAAGTATAATAATAAGAAGCTCTTTACTTTTTCAGGGTGGAACTATATTGACTCCCTTGTTTTGAGTTCGCATAACAGTTCTATGAAAGAAGTGCCATGACAGATCTCTTTGTACAAGTGAGGACATTGAGGCCCAGAGAGGGTGTGTAAACTATAGAAGGTCACTCAGGGAGTAAGTGATAACCTGTCTAAGGTGAGCTTGTAGGTAGCAGAGCCTGGATTTGAATGCAAGCGTGTTCTCACAGGGCTGAGGCCTTTACCTTCCACATCATGCCCCCTCTCAATACTTGCAGCCTACTATAGTAGCTAGGGAGGCTGGATTTCTTATAGAGAAATCACCACGATGTTAACCTGCTAGTCAGAGATGAAAACAGTATTTCTAGGTCAGGGCCTCTGGAGATTGGTGATGTTCTCATTGTCATCATGGGGGAGGAGCTGGTGAGGGAAGTGCTGTTTTCTATAGTTGCCTTTGGTCTCCTGCTGTAAATCCTCTAAGGTTGCCATTTGGGACACACATATCAGATAAAGTCCCCATTATTGTTGATGATGATAAACAATGATGATGATCCAATGGTCTCATGTTGTCACAAGAAGGAGATGGTTAATAAGAGGTGGGATGGGAGTAGAAGCATCTGTCTGTAGTCTCTATCTATTCATTATCTATCTATCCATCATCTATCTATCTCTGTATCTACCTGTCTCTCGTCTATCCTGTGTATTATCTATCTATCTATCTATCTATCCATCCATCCTATCCATCATCTACCTGTTATCTATCACCTATTTATCTATCTACCTATCTATTTATCCAGCCTATGTTCTATCTATCACCTATCTATCTATTATCTATCTATCTGTAATCTATCTCTATCCATCCATTCGTCTCTCTCTGTATTTGTCTGTATTATCTCTCTAGCTATCATCTGTCTATCTTCCAACCATCCATCCAGTCCTAGATACTATTTCTTGGCTTTTCTGTACCACATAGTTTGACTCTTTCACATAATTAGATGATTTAATACTTGGAGGCTGTAATACCTCTATTTTACAGATGAAAAAACTGAGTCTAAGAAACAATACACCTTTTTAAACTTGAAGTCAGAGTTTATAGTCAGATTATTCTGACCCCAAAGTATGTGCTCTTTCTCTTCACCACATAGCTCTCATGCTGGGTCTTTCAGCTTTGGGCTAGATCATTCTACATGTTAGCCTTGACTATTATTGTTTTAAGATTTATACAGATTATCTCTGTAATTATCTCAACAGAATATTTGCAAGTTAGTCTTTCTCTTTCTCAATACTGCTTCTGAAAAATGTAGTACACGAAGAAGAAAATCTATTCAGTGTAGGCAAGTAAAAGCACAAAACTTGAAGGAGATGCCAAAGATAAAATTGGCTTTTATTTCAGATGTGCTATAGAGTCAAATGCCATTTCTCCTGTTCTGTGAGAGTTTTGACAAAAGCAGTATACAAGAGACTGGAGTAGCAGTGCTTTTTCCCTATATAGTACAAACTTAGCATATAAAGATAATTTTAATGATAATATGCTTATTCTACAGTCTATAAAACTTAATTGTGGGGACTCATCCTATTCGCCCACTGCCCAGATGTTACCTTATTTAGAAGGTACGAGCTAGGGAAGGCATCTCAGCTTTTGTCTTGTATATTTCTTCTTTACCCCATGTACCTCTCATACATCTGAGAGTGTCTGTTACTGTGGCAACAGAACATATCAAAATTTCATCTAGGTAAATAGATGCAGAGGCAATAATGATCTTGATATACATACATTTTTCCTTTGAAATCTGTTTTCTGCCCAAATGGTTAATTAAACTAATTTTACCCATAAACACCAAGATGAGTTGTGTTGTCTTTACGTGCGGTGCCCATGATGAGTATAAATTACTTGGCCAAAAAGAAATGATAATATAAAAATGAATGCACTCACTAGCAACAGGCATTATACATTCCTTACCACATTGATTCCATAGATCCTAGTTGGGGGACTCCAGATCTTCCTTTTTTTTTTGGAGGGGGAAGGGGAGAGCAAAGTTCCCGTAAGTTCCATTGAGATTTATCATGTGCTTACTCTTTAATAATAACCTTACTGTTGTTAATAGCTTGACCTGTAAATTTCATTCTAGAACTATGATATTTACTAAAATTAATTGTTAGTTCCAAGTGTGTAAACACATCTCGGCCAGGGCATTTATATAACTGTTCTTTGGCTCTGCTTGCTTACTGATATTTATGTTTGTTCACTCCTGCTAATTGGTTAATGTTTGTAAAGTGCTTTTGAGATGAAAAAGCTAACGGTCCCTGCAGGGAGGAGGGTGTGGGTGGCTGCTGTGACAGCTTGCTAAGGGTGTCTGCTGGGGGGTTTGAGTGCTAGGCTTGCTTGTGGGCTCAGGGATAATGAGGAATCCCTCACGCCTTTGATGTCCCTGCTTCCCAAAGCGTTTTCCATTCCTTTTTCTGGCTTTGCTAAGTCATTCCCTGGACAAAATTAAAATCATCATTCCTACAAAGCTGAAAGACTTTTTTACCCACTTACCACTAGAGTTTGCTCTAAGGCAAACTCCAAAGCCTCTATGTGCCTTTTAAAAAGAAATAATGATAATAATAAAAATACATAAGCAAGTACAAAAAAGTTGTTACTCTTAACATTTATTTCTTTTTTTCTGTACAATAAACTTAAGGGAGCTGCATTTTTATATCTTTACTTTCATGTTTTGAAAGGTAGGACATATCTTTGTTAACAAGTTGGCTAAGAAAAAATGTAATTGTGAACTGATAAAAATTTTCCACCAATTTCTACAACCAACATATTAACAAGGAAAAGAGGCTTTTAAAAAAGCTACGTAACTTCCTTTTTTTCTTTTTTGCTAAAGTCATTGAATTTTTTTTTTGGTCATTGTACAGGAATACTTAGAGTCTCCATGCATTACATAATTCTCTTGCTGTGACTATTGTTTTTAAGTAATAAATATTAAATGATATTACTGATTTTTTGTGGGCCTATATGCCTGCTATTTATAAGATTTCATTTGTTGGCTGGGCACCATGGCTCATGCCTGTAATCCAGTATTTGGGGAGGCCAAAGAGGGTAGATCACTTGAGCTCAGGAGTTCGACACCAGTCTGAGGAAGAGTGAGACCTTGTGTCTACTACAAATAGAAAAAAATTAATTGGCCATTGTGACAGATGCCTGTAGCCCCAGCTACTTTCGAGGTTGAGGGAGGAGGATCACTGGAGCCCAAGAGTTTGAGGTTACTGTGAGCTATGATACCACAGTACTCTACCCAGGGTGACAAAGTACAATTCTGTCTCAAAAAAATTCATGTTTTGAATTTCCTGTGTCTACATATCAGCAATATACAGTCACATCCTTGGTCACCTATCCAGGGATTCAGCTCCTGTGAGGTCTTTCTCCTGGGGTTTGTGTAATCTGTCCTGCAGAAGAAAGTGGCTTCTAGAGGGACCACACAGTCTCTGGATTACCCCAGGGAGGCAAAAGACTTTCCAGCTATTTATTTTTCATCAGCTAGTAATCACTGAACTACTTAAGAGTTTCAGAAGCATAATCAGAAATGCAGAAAAGCTCAGGACAAAGATATCCCTTATATTAATTGTCATAATCAAGAAAAATTAGAAAAACGAAATGTCCCCAAATGTGGGCTGGCTGGATAAATAATGGTACAATCACTTAATGGGTTGTCATGCCATCATTAGGACAAAATGGGGAAAGCTTATGCTATTATATTAAGTAAACAAAAGTAAAAAAGTGGCAATAAAATGTTAAAAAACACTTTAGACAAATTTAATTTAATTGAGCAGAGAACAATTGACAAATTGGGCCGCCTCTTACCACCCTTCAACCAGAATGGTTTCAGAGTGACTCTGAAGTGGGGCATAGATAAAAGGATTTATGGAAAGAAACATGAATGTGATGCCTGCAAAACTGAAGCGAGGTTCAGAAATAGCGTTGCTGTATTTGAACACTGAACAGTTAATTGACCACCTTGGATTGGCTGGAACTCGGTGGTTGGTGCAAGATTAGATCACAGTCTATTAACACATCCAATCAGGTTATAGTTCTCTCTGTGGAGAGAAACCTTTAGACAGGACTTAGAATATGTTAAGGAGGCAGCTTAAACCCAATTTAGCAAAAGTTCTTAACTTCGTAAAATATGCGTAGACACCACCTATAAGGAAATATAACAAAACTTTAAGATTGATCATTTTCTTCTTAATGATCATTTTATATGTTTTGAAATTTTATGATGAGCAGGTGTTTTACTTTTTTACTCATTTTCTTTTTAAAATAATGACTTAAAACATACGAAAAGTACAGAGAATAACATAAAAGATATTTCAGTCTCTATATGAGATTTTGCAAACTAACTTTTTGTCTCATTTACTTTTATATGTTCAGGGTTTTTTTCTTTTTTTCTTTTTTTGAGATTAAAATGATTGATTTATCTGTCTCTTTTCCTGAAAGTAATTCACTATTCTGAGGTTTGTGAGTTTTATATTTTTGCCACATGTGTTAAGCATTCATAAATGATGTATGGTATTATTATGTATAATTTAGGGTTATATAAAACAATGTTTTTTTTGTACACATCATTCTACATTTGACATTGTTTAATCTGGTTTGTTTCAATCTTCATTTTTAATACTTGTTCATGATGTCTTATGTAGAGTCAGCTTGTTTTCAAATACTACATACAGGATCCCATTGTATTAATACACAATTTGTGGTAACTTACCTGTTCATTCCTCCAGTAATTCTCCAAGCAAAATATCCTTCAAAGTTATTTTAGATTTTTCGTTCTTATAAAATTTTACAACTAATTTTTTTTTTTTTTTTTTTTTTACAATTGTTCTTGTACATATCCAGTTGAGTTTCTTCAGGATATAGCTAAGAGCAGCATGACTCTTAACAAATTGTTTCTCAATTTATACTCCCAAAAGCAGAACGCATGAATTACTATTTCCTGTCATTCTTGTCAACACTTGAAATTAGTCTTTTATCTGTCAAATAGATAAATATAAAAGGACATCTTTTATGGGGTTTTATGTGCTTTTCTTTGTTAATTAGCTTTTAGGCTTTATTTTGATGTAATTTGCTGGTTTCTTTGCTTGTTATTCTATTAGGTAATTTTCCTTCTTCCTTTTGATTTTTAGGCATTTATGATAAAGTTGGGACACTAATTCTTTGTCAGCTGTATGCATTACAAATATCTTCTTCCAGTCTTAGACTGTCTTTATATTTCAAGAATTTCTCTTGGCTGCCATGGTGGCTCATACCTGTGATTCTAGCACTGTCAGAGGCCGTGGTGCTTAAACTCAGGAGTTCAAGAGCAGCCTGAGCAAGAGTGAGATCCCATTTCTACTAAAAATAGAAAAACTAGCTGGACATCATGCTGAGTACCTGTAATCCCAGCTACTTGGGAAGCTGAAGCAAGAGGATCTCTTGAGCCTAAGGGTTTGAAGTTTTGCTGTCAGCCCAGGACAACAGAGTGAGACTGTCTAAACAAACAAACAAACAACAACAACAACAAAAAAATAAAATTCCTTTTGAAGAATAGAAGTTTTAATTTTTAATGTAGTAAAATGTATTAACATTTTCTATACAAATTTAAGACAAATTAGTTCTGATTACTAAGTTTACAAACTCACCCTAGAAAATGTGCTACATACTTTACTGCTGAATATCACTATTGTTACTTTCAAAATACTCCTCTTGGGAAGGTCTGCACCAAAGCTAGTTTCTAGTCCACCCTTCAAAGCAATTTTGGAACTCTGTCTGGAATGGTCATTAGAGGTTGTTGTTATCACCCTTGATGTCCTGAATGTCATAAAAATATCTTCCTTTCAATATTTCCTTTACCTTTGAGTTAAAGAAAAAGTCATTGGGAGGCAAGATCAGGTGAGTAGGGAGGGTATGCTAATATAATTACTTTTTCACTGACTAAAAACTCCCTCATAGACAGTGCTGTGTGAGCTTATGCATTGTTGTGATGCAAGAGCCATGAGTTGTTGGCAAAGATTTTCAGTTAAGATTTTCCTGTTTCTCTATTGACGTGTACTTGGTCTGCTATGGCTCTCATGTCAGCTCAGTCGGCTGAAAATTTTGATGCATAATTTGATGAACTTTTGCAATGTTTTCATCAGTTCTGCTCATTACTAGCCATCTTGACCTTTTCATCAGTGATGCTTTCTCTCCCTTCAGAAAAATAGTTAATCTATTTCTACACTATTTTCTTCAGAGCATTATCCCCATGAACTTGGACTAACATGTCCCTGATTTTATTTCCACTTTTGCCAAGTTTTACAAGAAATTTAATGTTAGTTCATTTAATGTTTGCTCTAATTCAATCCCCAGTTCTCCCCACAACACACATAAACACCCAATAATGATAATAAATGCCACCCCGCAAGACATTGCCACATGTCAAACACAGCTGTGAGGCACTGATATACCAAGGTTATGAAACTTTTGTACAGTGCTGCCAATGTAAGTGTATAGTGACAAGTTCATGAACTTGATTGTCACACCTTGTATTTCACCATCTTGTGGTTACAAATACATTCAATATTTCCTCCTATAAAAATTTGTTTGTGCATGCTGTGATGTAGAAATCTATGGCTATTTCTTTCTATGTACCTAACCACTGTTCTCACAGCATTTATCAAATTGTCCTTTGTTTTCACACTGATTTATTATGTTGTTTTCATCTTATGCCATTTTTTTCAAATATGAATGAGGGTTTGTTTCTGGATTCTTTGCTTATTTTGCCTTTTGGGTCATTCTTATTGTATTACAACACAATAATAATTACTATAGCTTTAAAACATGCTCATACTTGTTGGAGTATGTCTGTCTACCTTATCAATTGTTTTTTGATGGCTCACAGCAACCTCAAACTCCTGTGCTCAAGTAATCTTTCTGCCTCAACCTTCTGAATAGCTAGAAATACAGGAGTGTCCCACCATGCCTGGCTAATCTCTTTCCTTCCTCCCTCCCTCCCTCCCTCCCTTCCTTTCTTCCTTCCTTCCTTTCTTTCTCTTTCTCTTTTTCTCTCTCTCTCTCTTTCTTTCTCTCTTTCTTTCCTCATCCCTCCCTTCCTCCCTTCCTTCCTTCTTTTCTTCCTTTCAATCCTACTATGTTGCTTAGGCTGCTCTTGAGTTCTTGGCCTCCAGGGATCCTCACACTGCATCTGGTCTATTTTGTTTTCTTAGTTACTGCCTTACTCATCCTGGGCATTTTATTTTTCCATATAAATTTTATTATCATCTTATAAAGTTCTTTAAATAATACTTTTGGAATATTGATTGGACTTTTATGAAATTTATAAATTAAATTTGGGGATGATTGACATATTCACTATACTGAATTTTCCTGTCTAGGAACAGTTTATTTCATTACTTAATTACATCCTGTATAACTTTAACATGTTTTTATTTCAAAATATTAGAGGAGTAGAAATGTTTTTGTTACACAGATAACTTTATAATGCTTTAGTCAGGGCTATATAAGTATGTTTATCATCTGAATAGCATTCTGTAAGAGGAAAGGTAATTTCAATTATAAGTGCATCTTATCACCTTTGTTCTGTCTTCTTTTTTGAATCTTATAACATAGATGTGATGTTTGGAGCTCCAGTTTCTATTTTGGGATCATGAAGTACCCCTGAGATTGCAAAGGAATGTTATGAATGATGGAACAGACATAAATAAGGTACCTGGGAACTGATGAATTTATGGAGCTGCAATTTTAGATCAGCATTGATTGTATCAGGATTTCCTTTAGGCAAGAAAATTAACTAACTCCTACTTTGCTTAAGGCACTATGGTTTATGTTTTCTTGAATACATAGCCAAATATAATCATAAATGTTCATAGTACATATTTTCAGTAGCATTTTAAATAGAAGGAATTGTCTTTTTCTTAAATTCTGAGTAAAATGCTTCTAATTTTTACTATTAGGTTTGTTAATTGTTATGTTTTTGTAAACATCTTTTTTCAGCATGTGTTTCCTCTCATTTCTACTTGTCTGTTTTATCATGAATGGTTGTTGAATTTTATGAAACTCTTTTGTGTATCTTATCAAATGATAAAACAGATTTTCCCTTTGTATTTACTGTGTGATGAATTATATTAACAAATTTTTAAAATATTAATCTATTCTTTCACTTCTGGGATAAATTCAAAGTGATTACTACAGCTTGTCTCTTAATGTAACACTATTTTAAAAATATATTGCTTGGCTTAATTTGAAAATACAATATTTAAGATTTTTGTATTTAAATTAAAAAATGGGATTTGCCTACACTTTTCTTTTCACTTTTAAAAGAATCTTTGTCTGATCTTTTCATTGGAAACTATATTCCTTCATGAGATGACTTGCAAGGCAATTTAACTTCCTATTTTCAAGAACTGTTTGTGTATAGTATTGAAGTTATTTTTACTTGATTGTTCATTTAATCACATCTGTAGAACTGCCTAAGTCAGTGATTTTATTTTAATTTTTTTTAGGAAAACTTCAAATTCTTTTTGAATTGTTAGGTAAGATTCCATTTGTTTGGTGGTCCTAAGTTTTTTCATTTTCTATTTCTGCATGAGATAATTTTGCTATTTTTAGTTTTTCTTAACTTTTTCTATGCTTTTAACTATTTATATTAGCATAAATTTGTTTCTTATAGCATCTGACATTTTATTTCCATTTTCATCTGTTCTCATTTTTATTGCCAGTATTATTTATTTATGTCTCACTCTTTTATGTAGGAAGACATTTAGAGATTTGTCTATTTTTCTGACTCTCTTTAAAAAATAATTATTTTGTTCCACAATATTTTTTGTTTTCTATTTCATTAAGTTCTGCCAATTTTGTTTTAATTTTTTTTTGTTTTATATGTCTCTTTTTTTGTTTTAATTTTTTAGGACTTATTTTGTTGTTATTATCTGCCTTTTTGAGTTAACTGTTCATTTTTTTCCCCTGAAATATGCATGTAAGCAATCTATCTTACTCTATAACTGCTTTGGCTGTGCTCCACAATTTTATACATAGTTTTTTCATTCTAATTTAATCCTAAATTTATTCCAATTTACATTGTAATTTTTTTCTCTCATCTGCAGATTACTTTGAAATGTATCTTTCATTTTTTTTCTTTTAATTGTTGGTTATTTATTGCAGGTACAAAGAACCAGGTTACACTGATTGCATTTGTTAGGTAAAGTTCCTCTTATAATTGTGTCCTGCCTCTAAGAGGTGTGTCACTCACCCTGACCCCTATGCCCTTCCTTTCTTTTGTTTCTCTGCTCCCCCATCTTCCCTACCCCCCTCCATGTACTACCATCAATTGCCCTCGTATCATAATTGAGTACATTGGATTCTTGCTTCTCCATTCTTGTGCCACTTTACTAAGAAGAATGCATTCCACCTCCATCCAGGTTGATACAAAAGATGTAAAGTCTACATCATTTTTAGTAGCTGAATAGTATCCCATGATATACATGTACCACAGCTTATCAATGTATTCCTGGATTGGTGGGCATTTAGGTTGTTTCCACAATTTGGCAATTGTAAATTGAGCTGTGAAAAACAGTCTTGTGCAAATTTCCTTATGATAAAAGGATTTTTTTTTTCTGGGTAGATGCCTAGTAATGGGATTGCAGGATCAAAGGAGAAGTCTAGTTTGAGTTCTTTGAGGATTCTCCATAGTTCCTTCCAAAAAGGTTGTATTAGTTTGCAATCCCACCAGCAGTGTAAAAGTGTTCCCTTCTCTCCACATCCACACCAGCAACTGGAGCTTTGAGTCTTTGTGATGTGGGCCATTCTCACTGGGCTTAGGTGATATCTAAGAATAATTTTGATTTGCATTTCTCTGATGTTAGGGGCAATGAGCATTTTTTCATATGTTTATTAGCTATTCATCTGTCTTCTTTAGAGAAGATTCTATTGATCTCTCTTACCCATTGTTACAAGGAGTTGTTGGCTCTTTTTATGTTGATTGATTTCTCTGTAGATCCTGGTTATCAAGCTCTTGTTCAATTTATAATATGCAAATATCTTTTCTCATTCTGATGGTTGTCTATATGTGTTGGTTGTTGTCTTCTTAGCTGTACAGAAGCTTTTCAGTTTAATTAAGTCCCATTTGATTATTTTTGTTTTTATTGCAATTGCCACTGAAGTCTTATTCATAAAGTCTTTCCCTCAGCTGATAACTTCAAGTATTTTCCCCACACTTTCTTTGAGGATTTTTATTGTTACATACCTTCAATTTAGAACTTTTATCCATCTTGAATCAATTTTAGTGAGTGGAGAAAGGTGTGGGTGCATTTCAGTCTTTCTCTAATGGTCATCCAATTCTCTCAGAATCACTTATTGAATAGGGATTCTTTCCCCCAGTATATATTCTTGTTTGGTTTATCAAAGATTAGGTGGCTATAAGATGTTAGTTTCATCTCCTAGTTTTCCATTTGATTCCAGATGTCTATGTTTCTATTTTTGTGCCAATACCACACTATTTTGATCACTATGGCCTCTTAGTACAGCCTAAATTCTGGTAGGCTGATGCTCCCACTTTATTTTTATTATGAAGAATTGCCTTAGCTTTATCCATACACAATTAAGAATTATTTTTTCCAAATCTCGGAAGTATGATGTTGGTATTTTAATGGGGATTTCAGTGAATCTGTAGATTGCTTTGGGAAGTATAGACATTTTCACAATGTTGACTCTTCCCAGCCAAGAGCATGGTATGTTCTTCCATTTGTTAATATCTTCTGCTATTACTTTTCTTAGAGTTTTGTAATTTTCTTTATAAAGTTTCTTCACTTCTTTTGTTCTTCAGTTTAAGAAATATGCCACCTATGACCATATTCTTAAGTGTTCTAATTAGAAAATGATGCCAAATTTTATCAAATCCTCTTTCTGAATCTATTAAGAGGATCATATATGGTCTTTCTTTTTGTTTCTGTTGATATAGTGAATTACGCTTATGGACTTGCATATGTTAAGCCAGCCTTGCATTGCAGGGATGAAACGTACTTGATCATGATGTATAATATTTTTAAACATGAAGTTGTGGTCTATTGACTAGGATTTTATTGAGAATTTTTGCATCTATGTTCATTAGTGAAATTGGTCTAATATTTCCTTTTAAGTTGGATCTTTTCTTGGTTTTGGTTTCAGGGTGATGTTTGCTTTGTAGAACATGATGGGAAGATTCCTCCCTTAGTTTTTTGGATAATTTTTGCTGTATAGGTATAAGCCCTTCTTTGCAGGTTTGATGGAATTCTGGTGTGAAGCCATCTAGACCAGGGCATTTTTTTGTTAGGGGGTTTTTTTTAAAAAATTATTTCTTTGATCTCAGTGCTTGAAATCAGTTTCTTCATGAGATCTATTTCTTCTTGGTTAAGTCTAAGTGTAAGGGTTAACAACTATATTACAGCACATTCAAGAGAAAGTGCATCTTAGAAGGAGGTGCCAACGACCTTGCTGATTAAGAAAAACGATACAAAAGACCAGATGTGATTTAACACTGTGCACACATTCCAAAGAAATTTACTCATATCACTCTCCACCTTCTTCCTACTTCATCCTCACAATACTAGCCTATCACAAACCAGGACTACATACATAATCAAATCTAAAAGTACCCCTCGTTCCCCCACTAACTAAACCTATATAAACCCCTACCTATTACAATAAATAGCTTCGGCTCAGTCCCTTTCCCAGTGTGTCTGTCTTTGTCTTATTTGTCAATCCCCTTTCATACGCCGACTCCCCAAACTGCTGCCGCCCGCCGGGAGGCGGCATCTAAGGAGAGGATGTGATTCCAAATATTGATCCATTTACTCCACATTGTCAAATTTCTGGACATAGAGTTTCTTGTAGTATTCAGAGATAATCTCTTCTATCTCTGTGGCATCTGTTGTTATTTATCCTTTATCATGTCTGATTGAAGTTGGTAGATATTTTACTTTTCTGTTTCTAGTTAGTCTGGCCAAAGGCTTATCTATTTTATTTATTTTCTCAAAGAAAACCAACTTTTTAAATTGCTAGGTCATGGAAGAAGCCCAAATGCCCATTGACCCACAAATGGATCAATAAATTGTGGTATATGTACACCATGGAATATTATGCAGCCCTAAAGAAAGATGGAGACTTTACCTCCTTCA
>NW_003852407.1:31935479-31968985 GCF_000181295.1 Otolemur garnettii | reverse complement strand
GGGTCACCTGTATGGTTCATCTTACAAGGGTACAATTGAATCTTTCTAAAAGCAGAGTATGAATGTCTTAACTCAATAACTAAGGAAATGACATTAAGGTTATGTTAACCTGTTTGATGACAGTGTGTCAGAATGTATATGAAAATAGCACACTGTACCCCATGACTGCATTAATGTACAAAGTTGTGCTATAAGAAATAATATAGGAAATTTGAATGGAAAAAAATCCAACTTTTTGTTTTGTTAATTTTCTGATTTTTTTTTGGTTTTCAAATTTATTAATCTCTGATTTAATTGTGTTTATTTCTTTTCCTCTGCTGGGTATAGGATTAGATTGTTCTTCTTTTTCCAATTCCATAAAATGGTTTGAAAGTATGTTGATGCTCTTTCTTAGGCATCTACTGTGATAAATTTTCCTTTCAGAACTGCTTTTGCTGTATCCCATAGGGTTTGGAATCTTGTGTCTTTATTGTTGTTATGTTTCAGGAATTAAACAATTTCCTCTTTTATCTTTTCCTGAACCCAACTATCATTCTGCATAAAGTTGTTTAATTTCCATGCTTTTGTGTGGGGATCAATGTTTTTGTTGGAGTTGAGTTTCACCTTTATTGCCTTATGGTCTGAAAGAGACAAGGTATATTTTCTATTCCATAAATTTTGGTGAGGTTTGATTTGTATACTATATGATCTATTTTGGAGTATGTGCCATGGGATGAGGAACAAAATGTATATTGTTTTGCTTTTGGATGGTGTGTTCTGTATATGTCTATTAATCCCATTTGTTCTAGGGTCATGTTTAAGTCCTTTGTATCTTTGTTCAGTTTCTATTTAGAGGATCTGTCCAGTTCTCTCAAAGGGGTGTTTAAATCCCTGGCTATTATGGTGCTATGGGATATCATATGGCTCAGATCCCTCATGGTCTGTTTCATAAATCTGGGATCATTTAAGTTAAGTGCATAAATATTTAATATTGAAATGTCTTTTTGTTGCATTGTTCCTTTGACCAATATGAAGAGCCCATCTTTGTCTTTCTTAACTGTAGTTGTTTTAAATCCTCTTGTGTCTGAGTTAAGATTGCAACTCCTCCTTTCTTCTGATTTCCATTTGCTGGAAATACTGTTTTCCAACCTTTAACCCTGAGTCTTGATTTGTTCTTCAAGGAGAACAAAGTGTGTCTCCTGGAGACAGCATATGGATGGCTTGTGCTTTTTTCATCCAGTCAGCCAGCCTATTCCTGTTTGCTGGGAAATTCAATCCATTGACATTTATTGAGAGTATTGATAAGTGTAGTAGAATTTTATTCATCTAATTATGAGAACATCTGTTGTGTAGTTTTACCCTTTGTACTATTGCAGAAGCTAAGTTTTGGCCTTTAGTTTCTAGGTATTTACTTTGGTGGTGGTCCATCGTGGTGTTCTGTATTGAGAATAGTTCTAAGTATTTCCTGTAGAGCTGGTCTTGTTGTGGCAAATTTACTCAGTTCTTGTATATATGCAAAAGATTTGATTTCTCCATCAACTTTGAAGCTTAGTTTAGCAGGATACAGAATTATAGGCTGTTAATTGTTTCACTTAAGAATGTTGAAGGTGGATGACCATGCTCTTATAGCTTAGAAAGTTTCAGTTGAAAAATCTGTTGTCATCCTAATGGCTCTGCTCTTGTTGGTCAGTTTATACTTACTCCTAGTTACTTGAAGAATTTTCTCTTTCATCTTGACTTTGGACAGGTTTATTACAATGTGTCTTGGATAAGCTCTGTTTGAGTTGAAGAGACCTGGAGTTTGAGATCCATCAGAAAGAAGTGTGTCAGAATCTTTAGTAAAACTTGGAAATTTTTATTTATGATAAGTCTCCAGTAGGGCTTCCTTTCCTTGGGATAATCTTCTTCCCCATCAGAGATCCCTATTATTCATATGTTTCAATGCTTTACGGAGTCTCATAATTCCCTAACTGCCTATTCTGCATTCTTTTCCTTCTTTTTTGCCTTTGTAACTACTTCAGTTAACTTGAACCCTTTATCCTCTAGCCCTGATGTTCTTTCTTCTCCATGGTCTAATCTATTTTTGATACTTTCTACTGCAACTTTACATTCTCTGATTATCTCCTTCATTTCCTTAAGCTTTGCCATTTCCTTTCTTTATTCTACATATCTCTCATCCAACTTTTGGTTTTGTCTTTCCATTTTCTCATCTATTTCCTTTATGTCTTAATCATTCAAATTTTAAATTCCCTTTGTATCAAATACATTAATTCTTTATGGGAGAAGTCTTCTATAAAAGCTTCCTCCTTGTCCCTTGGAAGAGTTGGTCTATTTTGGTTTTTCATAGTGCCTGAGTTTTTCTGTTGGTTCCTCCTCACGTGTGCTTTCTTCTTGTCCACCTCCTTATGCCAATTTTTCCCTTCTCACTTCCTCCTTTGCTTCAAAATATCTTGTCTCAGAGTTTAGATGATGAAGAGGCCTCTTTGTATGGAAGCCAAAAAGAGGAAAAGGGTAAAGAGTAAGCACAGAGAAACAAGAGGAAAAGAAAGAAAGAGAATGAAAGAAGGAAAATGGAAAATAAAAGATAAAGAAAAAAATAAGGGGAATAACATAAAAAATATTGAAGAACAAGAGAGAAGGAGGACAAGAAGAGATGATGAGAGTGATAGAAGAAATGGTATTGATCAGCATGATGTTAAGGCCATGCCTGTAACTCAAGGGTTTTGAGAGGTTGGGCTGGGTGGGTTTCTCAAAATCAGGCATATCTTACTAGCCTGAGCAGAGCCAGATTCTTCCTTTGCCAAAAATAGGAGGAGAAGCAAAAGAGCAAAAACAAAAAAACAAGAAGGAAAAATTATACAAGGATGAAAAAAAAGTAGAAAAATTCTGTAGCATGACCTTGCCAATACTTTATTCCTAAGACCAAAGGTCAAAAGGTCTCTTGGCCTCTTTGAGCCAGGGTACTGGTGTGGCCTACTTGCTAAACCACAGCTGTGCTACTCCAGCTCTTAGCAAAAAAAAAAAAAAAAAAAAAAAGAAAAAGAAATAATTGTAAAATAAGAATAGATAAAGGAAATTTAAAATACCATTGCTTCAAATAAAGGAGAGAGAGGCAAGATGAATAAAGAAAGTAAGAAAAACAAAAAAAAGGGAGGGGATATCTTAGCTGTTGCAGAAGGCATTTTTTATGTGAGAGAGATGAGAAAGGTAGAAGAGTTTCTATCCAAAGAGAGAATGTAGAGGAGTGAAATAGGGAGAGAGAATAAATGAGGCTAAAATACTGTAACCAAAAAGTACAGGAGTCCTTGCCTTTGATGAAAGTAAAAATGGAAGTTAAGAAAAGAACCAACCAAACAAATTAGCAAAAAAACTCCACACAAAACAAAAATTTAAAAAGAAAAAATTGGTAACCTCTCTCAAGTTCTGGGGCATAGACCTGTTTCCCAACTTAGGGCACAGACCTGTTTCCCAACTTAGTTGTCTGTAGTGATTGCCTGATTATTTCCTCAGCATTCATACCCCACCGGGTTGGGTTCTTGAAGCAGTCCAGAATCCTTCAGAGGTAGGTCTCACCATGCCCCCTGACAACAGTTCTCAGTGGTATGGGAGTCCCTGAGCCTGTTATGAGTGGAGGTCTGATCCCAGCAGGTGGAACTACAAAGTCTGTGTACCCATAAGAGGTCCACCCTCACTACCCTCTTGGAACCTTCCCACATTAGGCACCCCCTGGCTGGCGAGACCTTCCCAGTGTGGCTGTCTTGACTGCTGCCAAACCAATGCCAAATCCACTCCAACCAGCACTCAAATCTGGCTGCTGTATAGTTTAGGTGTGCCCACTCTTCCAAGCTTTCCACTCAATGCTGCTACCTCTGAGAACTGAAAACTGTGAAAATGCTTCCTCCTGTCCCAGACTTCTGTGAAGGGGCTGGGTGCTCCCAACAGCTTGCAAAAACTTGTGTAGTTTGTCAGATCTCCACTGCTCTGGTTCATGCACTGTATCCAGTATGTCACAATCTCACTACACACCCCTAGCCACATTTCCAGGGTCTCAGCACCAAGTTTGGGTTAACTTTCTCCCCTTCCCCAGTTGTACTGGGAGAGCTCAGCCAAATGATCCTTCTGGTCCGCCATCTTGCTCTGCCCTGTGCCTTTCATTTTTAAGGGCATTTTTTTGGTCTGGCTTTTAGTATCAATGCAATCTTTGATATTATTGTTTAATTGATTTTTATGATGGTATTAACTTTCTAAATATTTAAAATACTCTTTTAGATTGTTCTGTTGTATCAGATTGTTGAGAATGCTAATTCTTTTCTCTTTCTTTGTTTTAATATCTGTTAGTACACTCTTGATTGTTTTTTTGTTTTATATTAAAAAAAATTTAAATGCTTATTTAGTGTTATTATTTCCTTAACTGTGGGAGTTTAGTGTATTCTGGATTATGAAACTGATTCTTTAAAGTATTACTGGCATTGCTTCTGCTAAAATTCCAAGAAATTCTCATTAAACTCATGGAAGTATTGATGTTAATATCTCAACTTGGGAATCTTATACAATTTATGTAAATAAATATTTCCAATATTCATCTAAGTTGTAGATTTGGAGTTTTTTTCTGATAATAAAATTGATTTTTTTGTCAAAGTCCTGAACAGAAAGTATTTTTCCTGTTTCCCTGGAGGAAAATCAGTAAAAGGGTTTCTAGACCCATGTACATAGAGGGGTCACTCATTCTAGGGTCCTGCCTACCTGTGGGGTCTCACTGCCCATACTCTGCTTTTCCAGACCCCATGGCCCTGCACTGATACATTTTCCCCCAGGAGTTAGAGATTGTTTTAGGAATGATATTTATAGGGAGTCACAGCACAAGATTATTGCTGTGACTTGGAATTCTTGTTTTATTTCTGGCATAGGGAAATTTCCTTTTCTTTTTTCTAGGTGTGCCTATATAGTAATCTCATTTGGTTACATTTAGCCAGCATTTGTATGTGGTTTAGCTGACATTGTAAATTTGAAGTCTCAGGGAAACCAGTGTTATTGGAGAGGGTGGAGAGGGTGAAGAGGGAGGAAATAATTCAGGAATATAAAAGTGCTAGATAAGGACTAGTGATAGAATCCTCCAGAATGTCAGTAAGCATCTGGCACCTTTTAGGAACCCCCATGGGGATAGCCTGACCTGTTTTACTTTTTAGTCATGGCATACTAAGAATACAGCTCTGGGCTGGTGTCCTAATAGAATGGGCATTTTTGAGGTGGCTTCCAGAGGTTCCTTGATCCTGTTGTTGAGTTAAGTGCCACTTAAGTAGTACAGGATTATAACATAGGAGAAAATCATGGTGGTGCTTCTTTGCCTGTCCTCACACTGAATAGAAGTGAAATTGTTGTTGTTCTGCCCCTAGGAATCAAATGGTAAGGGGACAGCATGAAAAGTAAACTCTCACGATCAGTTATTTTTAAAGTAATATAGAGGGGCAAGCAGCTTCACATGCCAATCAGGCAGCAAGGAGGTGCTGCTCCTAACAAAAACCTCAAGGGTCTTTTATTGAAGTAGGAAAATGTGCATGTGAGAGACATACAGAACATACAAAGGTCATTATAGATAGAAAGAAAATGCTAACTGCATTGCCAAAACAACGATGTTTTGCAATGTCAATGAATTGAGGAAACAATGAAAAGAAAAACAGAAGACATTATCATAAGATTATAAAATGAAAAAGATATAGTTACAATGCTTTGGGGATAAGCTCTAATTTCCCTATTCTATGCTGCTAATATATCTTAACCCTTAAGCAATTTCAACCTTTGCCCCTTTCCAGCATGTGACCCACAGATCTATTACTAAACTACAGAACACTCCTGACCCCTTGGGTGGTGACCCTCAGCTACTGTGTTCAGTATAGGGCCAGGGTGGAGAAATCTGGTTCTTGCCAGCAGATTCTCTGGAACGTCAGCCTGCACTAAACTGGAACCCACATGAAGTTTTATATCTTCTAAATGCATTAGAAAATGATTAAAATCACAGATAGCCCTCTCTGAATGTGACTCTCGTCTAATTCAAGACACATTCAGTAATTGCTTGCTATGTTCCACTAAGAAAGAGAGAGGTCATTGGATCTCTGCCACTGTCAGCTTAGCAGAGTAGGTAGGAGCACACAGCCATACCCAAAACAACAATGAGCTTGTTTTAAAAGTGGTGTGAATAGATGCTGTCTGAGCAAAAGCAAAAAAAGAATAAATTGGTTGATTTAAATGAAGGGAAGTGAAGTTAGGGAAGCCTTCAGAGAGGCAATTTCTGAGCTCTGCCAAGAAGAATTAATAGGATGTTACCTGTGGAGAAAGGAGTAAGGGAACTTGAGTAAAAGAGCTCAGACCTCCTTTTCAGGGGTTTCAAACTACTGTTGCATAATCCACTGAAGCTGGAACCCAGAATATATTCAGAGTAGATGAGACTGGGTGCAGATAATACAAGACCTTGACTATAATATATACCTTCATTTGTTTGGGAGATGTTTTTTCCTTTAAGTTAGAGAAAATGACATTTTGCATCAACCCAGTCGATGCCTACATTGGATTATATTTTGATTCCTTAAAGTCCTTGCCATATACCTAATTTTTTTTAATACTTGACTTAGCTAGCAAAATCATAATTGACTTAATTGGTTTACTCTAATATAATATTGCTGGGAGAAGTAAGGGGTTTTGAAAGTATGTTACACAAAAATCACTTGGTAATATTATTTTTAGTGATTATTATAAAAACAATGCTGGGAACTTTATCCCTGAATGAGATAGATATAGACTAGGACGGCTATGCAGTTTTGCAGTGATGATTTCACATCACATGCTATTTATGCTACTTGTGATTTTCCAAGATACCACTAAGACTTGCAAATTAATGTGCCTGGCATTTTACTCAAAAATAATGATTTTCTTTCTCATCTTTATTTATAAACACTGCAAAGTTATAAAAAGGAACGGTGTAGGGAGCTTTCACTAAATTGGTGAAGCTTATTAGAGTACTTTCTAGACTAGCATGATGTAAGAGGAAAGATACTGGGAAACACTGGCCTGAAGTCTCTTCATATTTATTTGTAATTATGAATATGTTAGATCCCCAAATTCATAGGAGAATATTTATTATACTCATCTTAGTTTTAGTTAAAAATAAGAATAATTGTGACCTTCTATTGCATGTTAGTCAGTTTTACTTAATGTTTTGTTCCTTTCTTTAATAAATTTATCTTTCTACCTATTTATCTATTTAGCACCTACCCTTACTCCTAGTCACTGAATCAAATATGATGAAACACAATGCTTGGTGTCTTTGATCAGCACCTTGCTGTTCTGTACTTTTGTTTGCCTGGGTTTTAGTTTCTATGTCACCTCCAGATGGATCTTCCCTGGTTTGAATTTGTCAACTACAGGTACACTCTTCGCAGTCTGAGTGTGGGGGTATTTCTGCAAATGTAAGTTAATGGGGATTAAATTCATGCCACGCACTGCAATGATATCCTTTGTAGATTGCAGCTAAATTGCAGAAGTAGGTAGGTGATGTATAAATATAGCATAATAATTTTTTCATATCTCTTTGTTTTCAATGCTTGTAAACATGAGTATTTCAAAAAAATGCAAATTATGAAAAACATTAATATTTTTTCTCAGACTATTTTTGGTAAACTCAGGTTTAAGCCTATGAGTTTACAAAAACTTATAAAAACAACTTATGTTAGAAGGAAGAAATTTCAATTGTTTTACTGAAGTTGTTCAAGCTTTACAAAAGATCATGTATACTAGATAGGATTCAAGGAATTGAAATGTAATTGTTCACTTAAAATGGAAATTCCAAACAGTATTGTGTGGTGGTTCTAAGTTCTGAGAAATGAGCAGAAAGACCCCTTGTCTCACATAAAGCTATTTCACTAAATAGGCCTTTACATTTTAACCACTTACAGTAGCAGAACCAGAAAAAACATTTTTTAAAAAGTAGAGGAAGAATGATGTCTCAGGGGAAGAGCGACAAGAAGAAAACTATGAGAAATTATTACCTGAAGGCATTAAACATAGTGAAGTTAGCTGGCATTTGTCACAGTAATTTTAGGGTTGGGTACAAAAGAAAAATTAATTAATTAATTAATTAATTTAGACAAAGTCTCACTATGTTGCCCTCAGTAGAGTGCTGTAGCATCACAGCTCACAGCAACCTTAAACTCTTTTGGGCTTAAGCAATTCTCTTGCCTCAGCTGCCCAAGTAACTGGGACTACAGGCACCCACCACAACACCCAGCTATTTTCTTGTTGCAGTTGTCATTGATATTTAGCCGGCCCAGGCCAGGTTCGAACCCATCATCCTCGGTGCATGTGGTCAGCACTGTAACCACTGTGCTATGGGTGCCACCAAGAAAACATATTTAGCTACTGGTTTCAAAACAGAGCGGAATCACCAAATCTAAAAGTTGTAATTCTTAAAATGTTTTCATTCACTTAACCAACATTTATTAATGTGACTGTTTGTCAGGCACTAAGTAAAGCAATTCTTGTTTTAAAGAGCTCCTAGAAATAGCAGGGAGTTGTTAGCAGGTGGGGCAGAGCAGTGAATTCACTTAAGGTGAAGGGTGTGGCAGATGGGCAACCCCAACTGCCAAAGTTGCTGCAGGAATTGGGGTGGGATAAGAGCTACATTCACTGGGTTGGCTTCTACTAGTTTGGCCTTTCCAGATCATTTACATTTATTGTTGTCCAACTGTGCAAGACGTCATACGTGCTATGAGACTTCTCTCAGAGCCAGGTGCAGGGCCACTGCAATGCACCTACCTCCGAGAGTGCTGGAGAGGGGACGGAGAACTTGTACAGCTGCAGTGGTGGAACTGATGCCTGTCTTAGTGCACCATTGGTCTCCCTAAGGGCTGCCAGGGTATTGCTACTCGCTTCTCTCCTGAGCGGGCTGCATGCAAATTAGCTAGACCTAATGGGCTGTGATTGGCTATGCTCTCTCGCCTAAGCTAGACCTAAGGGGCTGTGATTGGCTCTGCTCTCCCGCCTATTCCCCCACAGCTTCTATGGAGATGCAGATTAGAAAGCCCAGTCTGACTGATGTTAAGATCCAGACAAGGGGCTGTGCAATTACCTGCACCAAATCCTCTGAGAGTCTCTAGGAATAAATAGATCCCTTGCGACCTGAGCCCTGAAGGACAGCTTGGCAGATCTGGGCCAGGGCAGGAGAGGCAGATAGACTCTAGCAAGCCCCAAGGAGCAGGGCATATTAGAGTATCTTATAAAGAATTACCAGAAGCTCTGTATTGTCGCCCAGAAAGTGAGAGGGGAGACTCGATGAATGGACCGAGGCTGAAGGGGAATGCAGGGCTCAGCATCATCTAGGGCCTTGCATGGGAAGCAAGGATTTGGGATTCTATTTGGAAAGTGATGGAAACACACACACCAGGGTTTTAAGGAAGGGAGTGACAAAATTTGCTTTGTGTTTTAGAAAGACTGATCTGGAAGGAATATGGAGATTAGAAAAAAAATAGTTAGAAAGTTACCACAGCCTGCAAATAGGAAATGGTGGGAGCCTGGGGTGAGGGAGCTGTGTGGGGTGACAGGAAGCTCTAGATGAGTGCGGCCCAAGCTTAGGTGGCGCAAGGACAGGACACAATCAGCAGGCAAGGGGGTGGTCCAGCACTGCCGGGCTTCTGCCTGGGAGGCTTGGTGCTGCCTACATCACAGGAATGTAATCAGGATTAAGTTTTGAGTCCCAATAAGACAGACAATGAGGTTATTTTTGGATATGTTAATCATGTACTATTGGGGACATCTACTGTGCACCGAAGTTTACCGTCATCCTGGAGTCTTAGAATTGGGCAAGTGGGGATGCCTTCAGCAAAGGATCTTAGGGGGCATCTCGGGGAGCTGGAGGGACAGACCCAGGATATCAATACTTAACAGACACTTTTAATAAAAAGCCATAAACACATTCCCACTAAATGAATTCTCTTCTTTTCATTGCAGTATAGTCTGCTTGAGAGAACACTGAGCTGAACTGTTGAACTTGGGCATGAGTTGGGATGTGTTTCTGGCAGGGTGATGGTAAAAGTCACTTTCCCTCACCTGCAAAGACTCATTTTCACAAGAAGGAATTACACTGCTTGATCTCAAAGTTTAAAGCTTTAGAACTATAGGACTTCTCATGAGGCTGTTGGAGGAATGAGAGGAGGGAGCCTTGGGCTTCTTTCTTGGTTTACTCTTGTTTCCTACTTCGGGTTTCAGGGGTTTTATGCTCAGTGACAGTAAATAATAGAAGGAAAGTCACTCACAGGGCAGAGGAAACTTTCCTCACGTCAGGAATAATCTCAAATGTAGAAGAGTATAAAAGCGGAGAAGCTCGGAGATGAGCGTCCACCCTTGCATCTGCCTTAACTCAAAGCATCCCTCCCTGTGTTTATATTTGGACTGAATGTGCCTACTCTTTGATACAGGGAAATGCTTCAAAGGACATTTTCTCTGTGCTCTGTCTCTCTCTTTTTAAACATTTCTTTTCTTGGCCCCACACCCCTCCCCCCTCAAATAGACTTTTAAAGAGCAGTTTTAGATTCGTGGAAAACTGAGCAGAAGGTACAAAGGCGCTCCGTATACATCCTGTCCCTGCACGCCCACAGCCTCCCCCACTCCTGAAATCCCCTGCCAGGGTGGTCCATTCATTACAATCAGTGAACCTACATGGACACATCTGTGTCACTCAAAGCCAATAGTTCCCACCGGGCTTCACATTGTGTTATTCATTCTGTGGGTTTGGACAAATGTGGAATGAACATGCAGCAATGATTATGGTATCATACAGGGGCGTAGCTTCATTGTCCTAAAAATATTTCCCGCTTCACCTTTCAGCACTCCCTCCACACTATGCTCTTACATTTTAATTTTAATTTAAGTTATATCATGTTTTGTGGTTAAAAATATCATTTATGCTGCATTTTGAAAGTGCATTAAAATATGTGGAGAGTATATTTAAAATCTAGACACAGTAATATGTATTATATTTACCAAGGGTACAAGCTTGATGATGTAGATAATTATTGCTGTTTTTGGTAACAATTTATAGCAGTTGGAACTGCTATTGAAAGTTTTCTAGTTTGTTTAGGCTAGCCCCTCAAGTTATTTCAGGAATCTTCAGAAGTAGAGGATCTATTAGTAAATCAATACTACTTAATAAAGTAAACATACAAACCTGTATCAGTTTATAGGACAGATCATTGCTGTTATAACACTATAACCTCTTATTATTTGTCATAAGAAATATTGACCTGGCATGTAGGGCCCAAAGTCTTTACTGGAGGGCCACCAGCTTCATTAGTACTGAAACATTCTGAGAGCTCTGTGTGTGTGTGTGAGTGTGCATGCGTGTGTATGCGTGCATGTGTGCACACAAGGATGTTCAGCACATTCCAGCATTTGAGATGGAAATAAGAAACAGGAAAACTAGCTGTGGAGTGGGCAGGAGAGGATTGCAGTGAGCTTATTTTTTAATGATAGCAAAAAAAAAAAAAAATTGGTAATGAGATGACAGAACCAAATGCAGGAGAAGGAAAATAAGTTGGGGACAGCAGCACACAGGTGCAGGGGAAGCAGATCTTTGTGGAGGAATGTGAAGCAGAGTAGCTAATGGCAAACACACTTCTTTTCTCTCTAATGAGGACCTGAAGAGCGCAGAGCAGCAGCGAATGTTGCTGTGACTCGTTGACTTTTCTCCCTCACCATGAAACAGGGGATTCTCTGCTCATTGCTTCATTTGGATTTTAGCCAAGGCCAGGAATCTATTCCTTAATATAGATGGTTGAATTTTTGTTAGCTTTCTTTAACTGATTGTAGGGCTACTGCTGCTTTCAGCTTAAGCAAATCAGTCCAGGGTTCTCAGTTTAGGCATCTTGCTAAGAAATCCTTTGTGAGTCTCTCCTAGTTGACAAAGCAGTTTGCTGGGCTCAATGTCAGATGGCAGTTTATGTGTTGTTTATGGCATAAACTTGTTTTCAACAATAAACATTTTCTAGGGTCCAAAGATAGTGCATAAGTTATGAAAAAACAACTAGAAATATTAACATTTAACTACAAACCTGCCACATCTTAACACAATCTATTTTTAAAGAATACTTCTATTTCTCACAATAATCAAATTAAATTTTATGAGTCCCTTTGCAAACTTATACAACCTGCCTTTCTACTTTACCTGTATTTAGGAAAGAAGCTGTTCCAGCAAGGAAGATAATTAGATAATCAGGATCTATGGCCCTGGTGCTAGCAGCATGATCTCTTTTGAGAGATGAAGGGTAAAAAAAAAAAATTTAACAATATATGTGAGTGTCTGTTCACTTGATCTTGTTCTTCACTAGACTATTAGCAATAGGGCTATCTTGCTTTTTAAAATCTTTGATACCTAGTGAAGTCCGTGACTCATGTTAGACATGAATATCCTTTCTTGGATGAAAGAATGACAGCAGAAAAATCTTTGCATCAAAAACAGAGAAGGCAATTATAACAATAATAATGCTAGTGGTAAAGGTAATAGCTAACATCATCAAGAGTGTGCCATGGGCCTGGCCCTCTCTCATTCATTTAATTCTGACAATAATTAGACACTATTATTACACCAATTTTATAGATGAGGAACCAAGACATAGAACTATAATTTCCACATGATATCACTACTAAAGAGTGCTGGAATCAGGATTTGCATCCTAAACACCTAGCTCCAGAGATGATGCTCCTTCACCACCAGGCTAAGCAACCAACTCACCACCTCCCTCCCCATTTGATGTAGGTGGTTGTGATACAGTAAACACTACTCTTGGGGAGAGCTATGGTCAAGTCTGTGGTGGATCTGAAGACATGACCATTGGCATTTGTAATGTGGTACAGGAAAGACTTCAGTTGTACAGTGGAAGGGAGACCCTGACAACGAGCCCAAGCTCCTGGGACTGTGTGGCCCTCACTTGGCTGTTTCTGCCCTATAGTCTGGTCGCAATGGCCAAGAGCCTCTGTGAGGACCTAAGGAGTCAATGGGGGTCATATCAATTCTAATATTCTTATCCCCGTATAGTCTTTGCACCATTTCTTTGCTAGTCTGAAAGCAAGCTGAAGGAAAGGTCACTTGCAACTGACTTTGAATTATCATTCTCCCCAATCTTCCAGCTTTGACTGGGCTTAATGTCTGCCCTTCATTTCCTCCATTTATAAAATAGAGATGATAATAATTCCTACCTTTCAGGACGGTTGAAATTAAATTACTTGCTGCATGTACATTTTTTAGAAAAGTCCTTTGCACATAGTGGGAAAAACATTGATCTGACAGGTCACATCATCAGCTTACCCTGACTTGAGCTGGAAAAAAAGTGAAGGATTTAAAAAGGGAAGGATTTTATTTTAGAGAGAAAAAATGAAGCAGAGTAAGATTAATGGATTTGTTTAGCATCATGCAAATTATCAGTGTATGAATACAATCAAGTTAGGTAGTCCCTCTAATTGGGATGAGCTTGTAATGTGTGTACATTGCATTAGCGCTAATGGTAATGAGCCTGGTGAATTCCTGGAAAGTGGACTTTCTCTGAAGGGGTCCCAAATGGCCAATAGCCCAAATTCTTTCTTTTATCCTTTTTTCTATTCAGATTATCAGAACCAACAATAGGCCAAATTCGCATATAGCTTGTAGCAAAATCAAGCCCTATTTTCCTATGGATACCCCCGGCTAATGATCACTAACATAATGCTTTCCCATATGAGGCACAGGGAGAAATGATTTATTTTTGTGACCTGCCCAATTTTAGCCTCTGGAGTGGGTAGTTTTATTGACTGGCCTTCTTTTTGAGAAGGAAATCCTATTTAACCAGACATTTGTCTAGGAAAGTTAGTTCTAAGTGGGAGCATCTGCTGGCTGGTTCTCATGCAATGAAAGGATAAGAGCCAGGGAGTGTTTGGAGTTCCATGAGGTCTTAGGGTTAACCAAGTCCAAGTCAAGTTCAAGTCTCACCCTTGGCTGTTAAAGGGGCTGAGGGAGGTTGAGGGACTTGTGCAAAATCCCACAGCTGGTGGGCAGAGAGAGGCTGCAGCTCAGCCTGGTTGGACTCCAGTTCCCATCGCCTGGATCCTTTACACTGGTGTCTGATAATCTTTCCACATGAGACTGGGAAATTGTCCCAGTGACCATGGCAGTGGTGTCTGGAGAGTAGTATCCTGATAGCTATGTGATACAGAGAACTTCTCATTTCTTATTCCTTACCTTAGAGTTTAATACCTTTAATTGACCAAATATTTAGATTATTTGACTTTAAAATTTAAGAAGTTTTTTTTTTTTAACCTTCCCCAAATGGGTATTTTGAATAGTGACTGTAGTTTTTAAGAAAGCTAATTGTATTTTGGACATTTTGAAGTAAGACAAAAAAGAGCATTATTAGAAGCTCTGCTTCTTATTTGTAGGGTTCCAAGTGACAGCCTTTTGCATCTGTGCCATGTGTGACACTCAAATGTATTTGAGTAGCTCCTCCTGGCAAAGTCTGAGAGTACATATTTTCCACCCAATAATATTTGAGTGGAAGGCTGGAGTCCTGGGAGTGTGACTCTGATTAGCTTATACTTCCTGGGCAGTGAGAAGGATTTTAGAGTGTTGATTAGGCTTTGGAGATAATGAATAAGGTGATACTTGAATGAGGAGAAGGCAAAACCACCTTTAGAAGAATGTTTCAGATTAGTTGGGAATTTAACCCCAAAGCTAGGAGAGAACTGAATCCTCTAGGTTGAAACATTGGTTGAAAATTTGATTGAAGTCCTGAGAAGAATATGCTTGGTATCTCATTGGTGTGTTATGTCCGGTTGGAAGAGTCAGACTGGCAGGTGAGAGCTCGGAGGGACAAAGTTAGGACACCCTGGTTAGACAAGGGCAAATGCAAAACAGAGAAATAAATGAAGGGGACAGATGGAGCAGCGCCCTCTTGTGGGCACCAAAAATGACTCAGTAGACATGAATATCCTTCCTAGACACCATCCAAGTGCCAATGAGGGGAAAAGATCATCACCAGGGAAAGCATTTGAGTCACCTAAGATGTGCTCAGTAAAAGAGACATGACTTGGAACCTCAGTATCTTTACTGGATAGGGCAAAAATGTAAAAGTCCTTAATTCTTCCCAAAGCTGGTGTAACCTGGCAAGGCAGGCATTATCTGTGGGTGACGTGGTGGGGCAGGACGGGCTACACCTGCCCCTGGTAGAAACAGCACCTCCTTCTCTCTGGGTCCTGCTCTCTCCCCTCAAAGGGTTGTACACGATTCCCTTTTTTGGAGCTTGCTGATCAAATTTAATGTAGTTCTACTGAGAAGCTTCAAATTTTAAAAAAGCAGACTTTTACCTCTGTGACAAACCTCTAGAAGAGTGAACAGGGTTTGCAGTACATAAAATAAGATTGACTTATTAGGTTAGATTGCTGCCTTACAAAGGTTGCTCTCCCTTCCTTTTCTTTCTTCACTGAAAAGTCATTTAATCACGTACTTGGGGGCTGGGGAGAACCTTTCATGCACCTCTGGCTGACGCCCCCTTCCTGTCCCGTCTCATTTCCCTCACAGCCTCCAATCGTTCACTCTCTGCATCAGGCTAATCCGTACTGGGCAGGGAATGAGTAGGTCTCCATCATGGTCCTTCAGGAATCCCCAACGTTTAATCGTGTTTTAACTAATATGTGTTTGGGAGCTTTGTTTACCTCTTCAAAATTAGAAATAATTGCCCCAAAGTCTTAATATTGTAATTTGTATTCATGCAAATTATAGAATCTTAGGGCCAAAGAGAACAGACATACTTGTTATGTTTAATCTGCATGTTAAAATGTTTCTATTTATTGATTTTTATAGTTCATAACTTTAATAATGGTAAATAATCATGATTATCTCATTACAATGAATTATGAAATCTAATAAATCCTACAATACCAAAAACACCTTGATGAACAGGATTCATAACGAAGGATACTGAAATAAATTCTCAAAATAATGGTATTTGAAAATATGACTTATAATCATTATATTGTGCTCTAAACTACCAGTTATTTGAGAAATATTACTTTTTAAAAATTTCTTCTTTAAAGTGAGTTAAAATTAAAAGGTTTTCAAAGGTTTGAAAAAAATTTTTTTTTCGTCTGGGGTTCCAGTTTGTTCTCTTCTACTTCTTGTATTTCAAGATGCTGTTTTGAATTTTAAGATCATCCTGCATGACGAACACACATTTATGAGAATGTCCAGACATTCTCATAGAATGTTTTAATAAATCATTATGCTTTCAGGATGAGAAAACTAGATTTATTATTTTGATCTGACCTAATTTAGAAATTTTGGTTGGTAACTTCAGCCTTAAAAAACATCTTTTTCATATTATTCTCATTAAAAAGAGAAAAATATGACAAAATTAAAAGCATTTCTTTGGCTACTCTAGATTCAACTCAATTCTTTCGAGAACAGTAAAACTCCAAAAATTCTCTTATAAGTATAAATACTCATGAGTTTCATTATGTGATTTTTTAAATTGTAGATTTAAATGGCAATTCTAGTTTTTTAACATTAAAGATTACTGTTATAAAAATAAAGGTAGGATTACATTTTTGTTAAGAGAAATACAGTAAGGTGAATAGCAATAAAATTGTAAATTATTGATAAAACTGTAGCAATATTATGTGAGTAGTTCTCCATATTTCACTTTGATATTATATTATGTACTTTTCCCCTAAAATTCTGTTCTCTTTTTGACACAGACTCACAAAATACATGAGAATGAGACTGTGGGACTTTCTCAGTTATTTGAAGGATGACTTTCACTTTTCAGGATGACTTTAGTGCATCCAAGAATTGTGGGAAAAACCTACATATGATTCAGTCAAATTTGTATGCATATGGTGCTGTGAGTGAAGAAAAGTAACAATTGAAAGCCTGTTTTGCTGAATTAGATACTTTTGTGAGGGAAAAAGTAAAGAAAAAAATTCATCATATATTTACATTGTGGTAAGAAACATCTTTATATCTTAGGCCTTATGTTGACCACCTCAGTATGTTGAATAGTCTCTTGAATGATCAACTCACAAAGATTCTACTATATATTGATAGATAAAAATGTAGTTTGTTAAGCATATGCGGTGTTATGGAAGTCTGGGAAGCCTTTCAGAAAAGGTAATATTTTTGAACAGAATTAAGGAGTTGAGAAGGTGAACTTTATGTCTTGGACGAGAATATTCTATGCACAGGGAACCAAAATATCAGGGCCCTAGGGAGGGAGGCTCCTGACTTGCTCCCAGAACAGAAGAAGACCAGAGAGACTGGAGCAGCAAGAAAACTACATGAGTCTTAATAAAGAAATGGAAAAAAGATGAAGACTTCACCTCTTTTATGTTCACATGGATGGAGCTGGATCATATTCTTCTTAGTAAAGTATCTCAAGAATGGAAAAAAAAAAACTCAATGTACTCAATACTATTATGAAATCAATATATAACCACCCGCACTTTCATAGAAAAGATGAAACACAATTATAGCCCAGAAAGGAGAGAGGAGGAAGGTGAGGGGAGGGAAAGGGGCAGACATGTGGAGGGAAAGCAATTTGTGGGACCTTACCTACTGTGTATATTGCAATTGTACATGTCAATTATATTAACAGTAGAGTATAAATGTCTAAATACAATTGAATAAGTGAGGTGAATGATATGTTGACCAGTTTGATCTGAACATTCTAGATTGTATAGAGTCAGTGCATTGTACTCCATAAATGCAGAAATGTACACAGTTATGATCTAATTAAAAAAATAAAGAAATGGAAACCTGGCTTGCATAGGAAATGGAAGACATTCTAGGGAGCTTGTCTTTTGCTCCATGCGAGTTAAAAAGTCACTGAAGGATTTTGAGCAGAAGAAGCAAATGCTCTGAATTATGTTCCAATAGAATCACCAATTTCCAATTTGCTGTTTTCCATTTTTCTTTCTTTCTTTATTGCACTGGATAGGACCTCTACTCTTATGTTGCATAGAAGTGGTTGGAGCAGATATTCTTGTCTTATTCCTAATCGCGGAAGTGGGGCTTGGAGAGGAATTTTCAGACATAAATCATTAAGTGTGATGTTAATTGTAGTTACTGTCAAAGATGCCTTTGTCAGGTCAAAGCAGTTCCCCTCCATTTCTAGTTTGTTGAGAGGTTTTATTATGAATGTATGTTGTATTTTTTGCATTTGTTGAAATGATCACATAATTATTACATTTTATTCTGTTGACATAATGTATACCACATTGATTGATTTTTGAATCTGGAACCAACCTTGTATCCTGGGGTACTATCTAGTCATGCTGTATTATCTTTCTTGTATATTGTTGGATTAAATTTGTAGGATGGTTGATATATTTGCATTTATTTTCATGAGAAATAATTTTTCTTTGTTTCCCTTTCTTCTTCCTTCCTCTCTCCTTCCCTCCTCCTCCTTCTTCTTATTCTTCTCTCTCTCTCTCTCTCTTTCTTTTGTATTTTGAATCAGTTTAAGGCTTGTCTTAGTAGAAAAGCTGGGAAGCATTTTATTCTCATCTATTTTTTAGATCTATATGTTTAGAATTGATATTTTGTCATGGTATCTTTGAATGTTTAGTAGGATTCATCAGTGAAGCCATCTTGGTATTTTCTTTGTAGGAAGGTTTAAACAATGAATGAAATTTCTTTAACAGACATAGGTATATTCAGCTAATCTTTTGTTTGTTTGTTTGTTTGAGCTTTGACACTTTGTATGTTTCAGTGATTTAATACATATATCAAGTTTATTAGCATACTACCACTTTAATATTTATTTTATCTGCAGTATTGTTTTTCCACTTCTGATTAATAATTTCTCTTTTATTAACACTTTTGTCAGAAATCTCTCAGTTCTATTGATATCATGGAATTCTATTAAATCCGTTTGTTTTCTTTGATTTTCTCCATTGTCTTCAGTCTTCTGTTTAAGTGAATTCTGACTTATTTTTAGCCATTAGTTTCTTCTGCTTGCTTTAGATTTAATTTTCTTTTTCTAGTTTCTTAGAGTGTAAGCTTAGGTCATTAATTTGAGAATGTTCTCTTTTCTTTTCTTCTAATATAGCCATTTTTCTTCCAGCACTTAGTTATATATATCTTGATAATGTTATGTTTTGACTTTAAATTCCTTCAAAACATTTTCTATTTTCCCTGTCATTTTTTTCTTTGACCAATGGGTTAGTTAAAAACATGTTGTTTGCAAACATTTGAGGATTTTTGAGATATTATTCCATTTGAGTGATAGCTTCCTAATTCCATTGTGTTCAGTGAATACACTGTGTATGACTCAAACCTTAAAAAATTTGTTGAGATATATTTTATGAGAGAATGTAGTTTACATTGGTGCATATCTACTTACAGAATGTATATTCTGCTGGCTGGAAGATTGTTAGATAAAATTGGATGGTGGTATTTAGATTTTCTATATTTTTATTGATTTTTTGGTTCCTATTTGTTCTATCACTTATAGAGAGAGGAATACTGAAATTTACATTTGTATTTGTGGATTTGGCTATTTGTACTTTCAGTTTTTACCTCATGTACTTTTAAACTTCTTTACTAAGAACATGTACTTTTAGGATTTTATTATTCTTCATAAATCCTAATGCTATGACCTTTTATATTCCTGAGAATATTTCTTATTTTGAAGTCTATCTTATTTTAAGTTATGCAAGATTTCTATTGATTGAAAGATGGCTGACTGGTAGCAATCCTTGGCAGAGGCTCCCGAGCAGAGGAAGAAAAATGGATGGAATCATACTCTGTGAAGTCAAAGGTGGGGAGCTGAGCCAATAAAGAAGTTTGGCAAGCTGTTAACTCCAAGGAAGAGCATTCAAGAAAACAAATTACAGGTACAAAGCCTATTGACTAGAGGACAGGAGACCCCTCCCACAAGCAGGAGACCTGCTGCAGACTATCTGTGAATGAGCAGGGAACAAAAGACCTTTCATTTTACCTCTCTGGAGAGAGCCACTAAACTCCAGGTCTCTTTCTCCAGGGAGGTCCCACTTATGAATTTAGACACCACCCCATTGGGCATAAAATTGGACAGATACTTTCCCCCAAGTCCAAACTCCCAGTCCACCCTTTCCCCCTTGCATTGTGGTCTGAAGTTCTGCCCCCCTGCAAAGCACAGAGTGTTTGGTTTTGTCCTGAGAGAATTGGGCATAGTGTGGACCACCAACTATCAGGATGGAACCTGTGACTAACAAGGAAAAAAGAGGATGTGGGAACAAAGGGACACTCAGTGGGAGGAGGAGCAATCCCTTGGTTATGACTATGCCTGGCCAGTGGTGGTGTTGACTCTTGGTTTTGGCTGTGTCTGGTGGGATGGGGTTCAGAACCCCAGGCTCTGATAGGAGAGTGGTTAAGTGGTTAAGCCCCTTGTGGTCTGGGTTCAGCAGACAGGACTGGTCCCCAGCCCCTGTGGGGCCTGTGAGCAGAGGCTTGCTAGGCATGGACTGAGACCTGAGAGCAAGGACATGGTCCCCTAATTCCAACAGAACCCCAGAGTAGTGGCTTGCTGGTTGTGAACCAAGACCTGAGGGCTAGAATGTGGTCCCCCTGTCTCTAGTAGGGCTGATGAGCAGAGGCTTACTGAGTGAGGACTGAGACCTGCAGGTTGGGTATGGTACCCTGACTCCAACAGAGCCTGTGAATAGAGGCTTGCCAGGCAGTGGACTGAGACTGGCTGATGGGGGCATGGTCTCCTGGCTCCAACTGGTCTGGCAAGCAAAGGCTAGCTGGGTGTGGACTGAGACTGTTGGGCAGGGGTGTGGTCCCTGGCTCCAACTGGGCCTGTGAGCAGAGAAGCAGACAACAGTGTAGAATGAGTCTGGCAGGTGTGAGTGTAGATCCCTGGCTCCAACTGTGCTGTTGGAGATTATTGAATCCCTTTCTGTTGAGCAGGGATTGCACTGCCTGAGAAAATTTTGTTGGAACCTGTGTCTAGGGCTGTCCACTCAGGGACATTTGACCTTCAAAGTTCTGTAGTGGAAAAGAACTGAAGGGTGGTGGCTGAGCACTGGAGCTGTTCATATCTCTTCATAGTCAAGATTTAAACCTAATACTGTGTTTTCTTAGGATAGTGTAGAGGTTGGCTGATATCAAAACAGAGCTAGGTTGTGCTATCTCACCAAGTAGGTCCTCAGAGTCCCCAGCCAAAACTCTGAAAGGGGCCTTTGTAAGGCTACAGGAGAGAAGCCACAATTATGAAGCCTAGCACTTTGGTAAGGAGCTAGATCTACTACCTGGGAACCCCAGTTCAATCTCACTCTACCAGTTCTAATAACCAAATGGTGGAAAATAAACATGGTGTGGACCCAACAGAAGAACTCTGGCAACATGAATAACCAGAGTAAATTGACCCCCCAAGAAATGACAAAGGAGATATAACTGAAGATGTCATGCATAGACAAATGACAGCAATGTCAGAAGTTGAATTCAGAATATGGATTGCTAAAATAAATAGAATGGAAGAAAAGATACAAATTGAATTCCAAAGAGTAGTTCTAAAATTGTCTCAAGAAATTAATGAATTCAAAGCCCAAGTCACCAATATGGACATAATGAGAAAAGAGACAGAAGAACTCAAGGAAACAAAAAAGTTGAGGAGCTCAAAGATACAGTAGAATCCCTCAGTAATAGAGCTGAACAGGCAGAAGAAAAGATCTCTGAAACTGAAGACAAAGCATTTGAATGTTCCTAAACACTCAAAGGGGCAGACAAAATGGAGAGCAAAAACTGATCATTCCCTGAGAGAGTTGTGGGATCACTCCAAAAAATCAACCATTTGTCTTATAAGAATTCCTGAAGGAGAAGAGGATGGTCCTAAAGGTACAGATGCTCTACTCCAAGAGATTTTGGAGGACAATTTCCCAAGCATTACAAGAGATACAGAACTTCAGATAGCAGACAGTTTTAGAACCCCAGCAAGACTCTATCCAAATAAAGCATCTCCTAGACACATTGTGATTAACCTTGCCAAAGTTAAGATGAAGGAGAAAATTCTACAAGCAACCAGATGTAAGAAAAGCATCTTACAAGGAATGATTCAGGGTGAAGAGATGGACTTTTATAATACAGGCAAACGGAAACTAGAAAAAAAACAGGGGTTACAATTTTAGTAGCAGATACAATTGGCTTTAAACCAACAATGGTAAAGAAAGATAGAGAAGGTCACTACATATTTGTCAAGAGAAACACCCAAAGCAGACCCTAATGGATATGAACAACTTGATATCTTCCTGCACTGTAATAGTTGGAGATTTTAACACCCTTTGACAGTTTTGGATAGATCATTCAAGAAAAAAATAAACACAGAAATATTAGACTTAAACCTAACCCTAGAACAAATGGACTTTACATACCTCTACAGAACATTTCCCTCTAATAAAAATGAGCATATATTCTTCTCATCAGCCCATGGGTCATCCTCAAAAATAGATCATATCCTAGGACAAATTTAAAAGTGTAGAAATTATTCCTTGTGTATCAGCATGGAATAAAAGTTGAACTCAACAGCAATAGGAATCCTCATACTCAAACAAAGTCATGGAAACTAAATAATCTTAGGCTGAAAGATAGCTGAGTCAAAGATGAGATTAAGAAGGAAATTACCAAATTTTTGGAAAAAAATGATAATGAAGATACAAATTATCAAAACCTTTGAGATACTGCAAAGGCAGTCTTAAGAAGGAAATTTATAGCATTAGAAGCTTTCATCAAGAAAACAGAAAGAGAGGAAGACAGTAACTTAATGGATCATCTCAAGCAGCTGGAAAATGAAGAACATTCCAACCACAGACCCAGCGGAAGAAAAGAGATAACCAAAATTAGGGCTGAATTAAATGAAATTGAAAACAAAAGAATCATTCAGAAGATCAACAAAACAAAAAGTTGGTTTTTTGAAAAGATAAAACTTTGGTTAACCTAATGAGAAATAGAAAAGTAAGATCTCTAATATCATCTATCAGAAATGGTAAAGGAGAAATAACAACAGACACTTCAGAAATTCAAAAAAATCCTCAATGATTACTACAAAAATTTCTATTACCAGAAATATGAAAATCTGAAGGAAATAGACCAATACTTGGAAGCATGCCAGCTTCCTAGATTCAACCAGAAAGAATTAGAAATCTTGAATAGACCTATATCAATCACTGAAATAGCATCAAAATATGAAATCTTTCTAAAAAGAAAAGTCTGAGACCAGATGGCTTTGCATCTAGATTCTATCAAACTTTTCAAGAGGAATTAGTACCTATATTATACAACATTTTCCAAAGCAAAGAAAAAGAAGGAATACTTCCTAACACATTCTATGAAGCAAATATCACCCTGATACCCAAATCAGAAAAGGATCCAACAAAAAAAGAAAATTATAGGCTAATATCATTAATGAATATTGATGCAAAAATAATTAATAAGATCTTAAAAAACAGAATTCAACAACACATCAAAAAAATTACACATCATAATCAAGTTGGTTTTATTCCAGGGTTACAGGGTTGGTTCAACATATGCAAATCTATAAATATAATACATCACATCAATAAAACAAAAAAACAAAGACCATGTGATTCTCTCAATTGATGCAGAAAAAGCCTTTGATAATATCCAGCATCCTTTCATGATCAGAACACTTAAGAAAATAGGCATAGAAGGGACATTTCTTAAACTGATAGAGGTTATCTACAGCAAACCCATAGCCAATTTCATATTGAATGGTGTAAAATTGAAAACATTTCCACTCAGATCAGGAATGAGGCAAGGATGCCCACTATCTCCACTGCTATTCAACATAGTAACAGAAGTCTTAGCCATCACAATCAGGCAAGAGAAGGTGATCAAGGGTATCCAAATAGGGTGAGAGGAGATCAAACTCTCACTCTTCACTGATGATATGATCTTGTACCTGGAAAATTCCAGGGACTCAACTTTAAAATTCTTAGAAATGATCATGGAATATAGCAGCATCTCAGGATCCAAAATCAATACTTATGAGTCAGCAGCTTTTATATATGCCAATAATAGTCAAGCTGAAAATATAATCAAGGGCTCTATTCCTTTTACGATAATGTCAAGGAAGATGAAATATCCAGGAATTTACCTAACAAAGTACGTGAAAGATCTCTATAAAGAGAACTATGAAACTCTGAGAAAAGAAATAGCTGAGGGTATTAACGAATGGGAAAACATACCATGCTCATGGCTAGGAAGAATCAACATTGTTAAAATGTCTATACTACCCAAAGCAATCTTTAGATTTAATGCAACCCCTATTAAAGAGCCATTGTCATATTTTAAATAACTTGTAAAAATAGTACTTTGTTTTATATGGAATCAGAAAAAACCTCGAATAGCAAATACATTACTCAAAAATAAAAACATAGCAAGAGAGGTATCAAATTACCAGATTTCAGGCTATACTATAAATCTATAATGATCAAAACAGCATGGTACTGGCACAAAACAGAGTGGTAGATTTATGGAACAGAATGAAGAATCAAGAGACGAAACAAGTTACTTATCATCATTTGATTTTTGACAAGCCTATCAAAAATATTCAGTGGGGCAAAGACTTCCTACTTAAAAAATGGTGCTGGGTGAACAGGCTGGTGACTTGTAGAAGACTGAAACTGGACCTCCTCCTTTTACCATTAACAAAAGTTGATTATCACTGGATAAAATATTTAAACTTAAGACATGAAACTATAAAAATACTAGAAGAAAGTGCAGGGAAAACACTTGAAGAAATTGACCTGGGATAATATTTTGTGAGGAGGATTCCCCTGGGCAATTGAAGCAACACCAAAAATACATTACTGGGATCTGATCAAACTAAAAAGCTTTTGCACAGCCAAGAGCACAGTAAGTAAAGCAAGCAGACAAGGTTCAGATTGGGAGAAGATTTTTGCAGGTTATGCTTCCAACAAAGGCCTGATAACTAGAATCTACACAGAACTCAAACTACTCAATAAGAAAAGAATAAATAACTCAATTTCTATGTGGGCAAGAGACTTGAACAGAAACTTCTCTGATGAAGACAGGTACATGGCCTACATACACATGAAAAAATGCTCATCATCCTTAATCATCAGAGAAATGAAAATGAAAACAACTTTGAGATATCATCTAAGTCCTGTAAGATTAGCCCACATCACAAAATCCCAAAACTATAGATGTTGGTGTGAATGTGGAGAGAAGGGAACGCTTCTACACTGCTGGTGGGAATGCAAGCTAATATGACCTTTTTGGAAAGAAGTTTGGAGAACACTCTAGGAACTAAAAGTAGACCTACCATTCAGAGAACACTTAAGGAACTAAAAGAAGAACTACCATTTGATCCTGCAATTCCTCTACTAGGTATATACCCAGATGATCAAAAATTATTTTACAACAAAGACATTTGCACCAGAATGCTTTTGCGCCCAATTCATAATATCCAAGACATGGAAACAGCTTAAGTACTCATTGACCCATGAATGGATTAACAAATTGTTGTATATGCACACCATGCAGCCATAAAAAAGATGGAGACTTCACATCTTTTATGTTTACCTGGATGGAGCTGGAAAATATTCTTCTTAGTAAAGTATCTCAAGAATGGAAAAAGGGCAGCACCTGTGGCTCAAAGAAGTAGGGTTCCAGCCCCATATACTGGAGGTGGTGGGTCCTAACCCAGCCCCAGTCAAAAACTGCAAAAAGAAAAAAAAAAAACAAGAATGGAAAAAGAAGTATCAACGTACTCAATACTACTGTGAAATCAATATATAATCACCTACACACTCATATAAATGGCAAAACATAATGATAGTCCAGAAAGTAGAAGGAAAGAGGAGAGAGAGGGGGAGGGGAGGGGAAGTATGGGAGGAGGGAGGATATTTGGGGGGTCCTCAACTAATGTGCATGATGCAGTGGTACATTTCAAAACTATTAAGAAATGAGTATAATTGAGATGGATGTGTTAGTTCAATGTAAGCATTTCACATTGTATATCGAAGCAGTACCCTTAACCCCATAAATGCATCAATGTACAAAGTTATGATTTAATAAAAAATAAAAAGTGAAAAAAAGATTTCTATTGATTGGTCTTTTGGTGATATATCTTTTTCCATCCTTTGGCTTTTGACAAATCTACGTCTTTCTATTCATTGAGGATTTCTTGTAATCTAATTTGTAAACCTTTACCTTATTTTTAGTGTTTAGGCCATTTATACTTAATGGAAATATTTACAATTTTTTTTTTTTTTTTGAGACAGAGCCTCAAGCTGTCCCCCTGGGTAGAGTGCTGTGGCATCACAGCTCACAGCAACCTCCACCTCCTGGGCTCAAGTGAGTCTCCTGCCTCAGCCTCCCACCACAGGCACCCGCCACAACACCTGGCTATTTTTTGGTTGCAGCCGTCATTGTTGTTTGGCGGGCCCGGGCTGGATTCATACCCACCACCTTAGGTATATGTGGCTGGCACCTTAGCCACTTGAGCCACAGGCGCCAAGCCTAATGGAAATATTTATATGGTCGGGTTCAGAATAATCATCTACATTTAATTTCTATTTTTCCTCATCTTTCTTTTCTTTTCCTTTTTTCTTTTTAATTCTCAATTAATTGAAGAATTTCTATGATTCCAATTTATCTCCACTGTTGGCTTTCTTTTTATGTTATTTAATGATTTCTCTAGGTTTTTGACATACAACTTCAACTTACAATAGCCTACCTTCATATAATATTGTAGTAGTTCACAGTAAGCATAGAAGACGTCCAGTTGTATACTTTCATTTCCTTCTTATCATGCCTTTGGCATAGTTGTCATATACTTTACTATTACAAATGTTATTAACCCTAAAATACATTCAGCTTTTTGATTTTTTTTTTATTTTTTGGCATTCAATTGCCAACTACAACAAAAAATAGAAAAAACTACCATTCACGTTAACTCTTATTTTACTACTGTGGCACTCTTCATTAGTACAGACACAAGTTTTCCTCTTATGTTATACTCCTGCCTGAAAAATTCCTTTACACCTTCTTTTATTATAGGTTTATGCTTTTGTTGGTCTGAAAGTCTTTTTTTAACTTGAAAGATTTTGTTGAGTATAGAATTCTAGGCTAAAATTTTTTTCCTTCACTCCTTTAAGGTATTGATTTTTGCCTTATCTGTCCTGTTTCCTCTCTCTACTCTATGGCCATCTCCAGATTTTCTCATTGTTTTTATTTTCAACAGTTTCATCATGGTGTGGTTATGGAAGTGTGTGTTTGTGTGTGCACATGTGTGTGTGTATACTCATGTACACATTCAAGTAATATTTCCGTTTGTATTTGTGGATCCAGTTTATCATTATTTGAGGTTCCTAGATCTGTTTCCTGCCATTAATTTTGGAAAATTCCCGACCAGTATGTTTTCATTTATTCAATCTGCTCCATTTTCTTTTTCTTCTCCTTATGAATTTTTAGTTATAATATATTAGATCATTTGATATTGTCTCATTGCACTTGGATGCTCTGTTAAGTTTTATTCATTCTTCTTTTTCACTTAATACTTCCCATTTTTACTTGCATTTCAGTGTAAGTTAAATAAGTCTTGCTGCTGCTAAGTCTTTCAAATTTAATTAATTTCCCCTTTAATGCACCTGATCCATCTTTTCTGTCAGGTATTTTGACTTATTTATCACTATTATTTGAACTTTTCTGTTAGGCACAATGTAAAGACCATCTCTATCAGTTCTGTTGACTTCCTTAGATCCTGAAAATATGTTTTTGGTTGCTTTTCACGTGTTCTTGCGTGACTACTGGATACTACTCTTCCTATTTAGTAGAGATTAAACTAAGAAGTGTTCTTGCCCTGAAATAAGCATACCTCATATTCGCTCAGTCAATGAATGTGGAGATGAGGAGTACTGGGTCAATAAAGTCAGCTGTTGACCTGGGCTGGGGTTTTGTTGATGTAGAGTTGCTAACATGAGCTGAAGACCTGGAGTTTCTTCAACAGGGATCTGCTGCAACCTTGTGTATGGTGGCAGCCCCAAGGGGCAGAGGGCTTTTTCTTAGTGTTTCATCTTTTCTCTTAGCTTGTCTCTGTAGTTCTTAAATAATGAGCAACAGAAGAGGACTCTCTCCCATTCTTGCCCTGAGTAGAGTGTTGTGGCATCATATCTCACAACAACCTCAAACTCTTGGGCTTGAGCAATCCTCTTGCCTTAGCCTTCGAAATAGCTGGGACCATAGGCTGAGACACAGTGCCCAGCTGGTTTTTCTATTTTTGGTAGACATGAGGTCTTGCTCTTGCTCAGGCTGGTTTGGAAGTTGTGAACTCAGGCAATCCACCCACTTTGACCTCCTAGAGTCCTAGAATTATAGGTGTGAGCCACTGTGCCCAGCCAGTATATTCTTTTTCTCATTCTTTTTTAAATTTTTTTTGATCAATATAATTCAAGTGTGCTGTGGAAGTTTAACCATAGGTTCAAGTTTGCTGTGAGATAAAACAGGTTGAAAAACACTGCTTTAGGGTGAAAATGTCCCAGTATTTTGTTCTTCCTCACCATGGCAGCCACACCTTGCCTTGTGTCTGTAGAAGTAGCGGGAGGGAATTAGTCTCAGAAGGAAAGAATCTAGGTGGACCTGTGGCGTTTGGGGGTTCTGGTTCCCCAAACACAGTTGACCTGGTTGGATTACTTGGCTGAGCTGGAAAGTTCAACTAAGGTCTCGCAGTAACCAAAAGCAAAAGAGAGTTGGAAACTGACCATGAAACTGGAGCAGCACAGGCAATGTAGAGAGAGAGCTAAAGTAACCTACACAGGTTTCCCCATAACAAAGAGAGATTTTATTTAGGAAGAACAAACAAAGTTTAGAGCACTTCCAAAGAGAGTTAGAAGCCATCCCTTTTATGAAGACGTGAGAGAGATGGAGACCCAAAGCGGTGCAGAGGTGTAAATAATTACCCTCTTTTTCTCCATTTGAAATTGGTTGCAATTCCTTTTTTGGTCTCTCTAGGCCTCCAGGAATTGTTGCTCTTTCTAATGGTCATTGATTATTGTCCTTTTCTATCGGTCATTGGTTATATAGGTTACCTCATGCCCATATTCTTGTGGGCCTTCCAGACTTCCCGGTTCAGCAGGTCAGGTCTTCCCCCAATACCTCCTTGAAGCCCCTTTCTTAGTTCCCTTCTCGAGACCCATGCTCATTTCCTGTCACTTGCTTGGGAACAGATGACTTTTGCTTTTGCTCTTTCTTCAGCAGCACTGGGCCTTTGCTTGGCATGGGTGGCAGAGAGTTTTCTGTTCCACCCTCAGTAGTGGGCTGCTTTTGCTTGTTACTAAGTGCAAGGAAGGCAGTAAGTGATGAGTAGAGGCTTTCCACCCCCATTTCCCTCTAAGAGACCAAGAGCTTTTGCTTTTATCCCTTGCCCAGGGACAATTTAACTTTGCCTGAGCCTTGGAGGCAAAAGAGTTTCTTGCCCTTTCTCTAGTATCTTAAATCTAAGGGTACCTAAAGAAGAAAGGTCTAGGAAAGGAGATGGGTTTTTGCTTGTTTAATCCTCTCTCAGTTCTCCTTCCCTGCCTCCACTCTTTCTTGGGAGCACCTGGTGAAGGCTGGAGCAAAAGTGCTTACAGTGATGGTGGATCTGGCTTGTATCCAAGGGTCTGAGGCAATCTAGATCATGCTTGGTCTTTATGAATTTGCTGTAATATTAGCTGCTTTCTCCTAACTCCCTTTTTGCACCATGGTTCCACTCTATCTTTTAAACGTTTTTTTTTTTAAATGTATTGTATGTATATTTTGGGGGTGCATATGCTATTTTGATTCCTACATACAATGTGTAATGATCAAATCAAGGTATTTTCTAACCTGCTTTTACGAGGGCAGTTTCCTTTTGTACTTTGCCAAAAGTGCATCACTTCATAGGTCTCGAGTCCCCTCACAGAAGCTTTTTACTTTGGAATTTTGATCACCTGAATGCCTTACAATCTGGCTTTCTAATGGGCTCCAGTAAAGTCATGACTCTGTAGATTACCCAGCTTTTCACCATGGTTAGGGTGCAAACATGGCTCTCTGATGACTCTATAATACATCAGATTCGGCTCTCTACATGCCATTCAAATGTGCATTAGCATTTTGTACATTTCCAGGTAGTCTCAGAAGGAAGAATATCCTTCAGATATCCACCACTGCCTTTACAACATGACGGTCATTGGTAAGTTGAGAAGTCCAATTTCAGTAGAATGGTGACGGCCACGGCTAGATCTGGGAGTGAGTCAAATGAGGAAGAGGGAGAAGACAATTTGGAGACTGAGTTTAGATAATTATTTTGAGGACTTCTTTTGCTAAAGTACACTGGAGAATTTAGGAAGCAGCTTGAATGGGGAGATTAAATTGTGGAAGTTTGACTATATAAAAGGGTTTCATGGTGCTCACATGAAAAGGTTGACCCTTGTTTGAGGATGGAGACTTTCACTGTAGAAACAGAACAGAGGCAGTGACGTTGGCAGGTGAGAGGATGTGGTGGGGAGAAGTCGTGAAGGTTCTTTGGTCACTGCTTCTGTATTCTCAATGCCTGAGAAGCCAGGAATCTAGTGAGTCTGGGTGTGGGGGAGGACATGTTGAGGGTTTGAGGACAGCTTAAAAAGTGTGAATCTAAGGTATTAGGAATGTGATTAGACTAAGATTTGAGAGTAGATTATGTTCTACCATTATAAGGTAACTAAGCAGAAATAATGGCAAAACTTTCCTTTTTCTTTTTCTTTCTTTCTTTCTTTTTTTTCCCCTGAGACAGTTTTACTCTGCCACTCAGGCTAGAGTGCCATGGTGTCAGCATAGCTCACAGCAACCTCAAGCTCCTGGGCTCAATCAATCCTCCTGCCCCAGCCTCCCAAGTGGCTGAGATTCCAGGCACCACAAGCCAAGCTAATTTTTCAATTTTAGTAAAGATGGGGGTCTTACTCTTGCTCAGTCTGGTCTTAAACTCCTGAGCTTAAGGGTTATTCCTGCCTTGGCTTCCCAGAGTATAGGATTACAGGAGTTAGCTGTTGCATCCAACCAGCAAAACTTCTCTTTATTTCTCTATAATCTTCCATTTGTTATTCTGGCACAAAAATATATTGCATTGCTTTATAGTCACTTCTTTTTTGTGTGTGTGTGCTGTGCAATGCTAACACAGCAATTGAGATGTTAGAAAAAATAAATTATTCACTATTTAGCACCTTGAGGAAAAAAAAAAAAAACTATAGAGCTGCTCATGATTTTGGTTATTTATATAAGTGTTGGCCTAGTATCCTCTTGCTCTATTATTATTACAAATTATCTGGTGAGTAAGGAAATAGTCCACAATTATGGTCCCTTTAGCTAGGACACCTTCCTTCTGTTTCCAAGTAATACACTTCACAATGTTATGGGAAATCCTGCAAATTCCTCAGATGGACTGTGATATTTCTAGAACTACTTAGCAACAACTTTTTCTTCTCAGAGGATCAACGATGATAATAGATTACAATCAGTTTTCTTAAATGAAGTGTGATGAGGTCACCCTACCCCTTTCTAAAATGTAGGCTGCACATCTGGACTGAAGGAGGAGTAACATCTGTATAACATCTGTGCCGAGTGCTTCTGTTTAGGAATTCTGTTTTGCTAATTCTTATTATTTTTGTAATAGCAGGTAGATTGGTAAGGGGAGGAGAATTTTGTAGGTAGATTGGTAAGGGGAGGAGAATTTCTCCCCTTTTATTTTGGATAAATTAATATTATAATTGGGATTTCACCCCAAAGTTATGTCCAGAGAAAGTAATAAAAAGATCAGAGTACTCCTGGAAGATTTAGTTTGTGCTCCTTCATGTTTTGAGCTGTGGGCTGTGTATATATGTGTGGGAACATCCCTCTGTGATCCTCCCCCAAGACATGGAGTGAGCTGTTCTGGCTATTGTTTATACAATTAAAGATAGCTACGCTCAAGGACATTTCTGCAGGCAGCATTAGTCATATCCAGATATTACTTAATGTTGTGTTGGGTAGGGAAAAAAGGGACTGAGAAAACTTTTGGTAGTTTCTTTCTCTCATGGATCTGGAATTTCCATACCATGGTTTTGAAAAGAATCAGTCAGGTTTTTTACAGGCAAGGGAAATTGGTAATACGAAGTTTAGTAATGTCTAGAATGACTGTGCACAGTCTAACAGCTTAGTTCTCTTAAAATTCAAATATTCTTGAAAAAATAATTTATATAGTGTCAATAATTTTAAAGCATTTGCAAACATTTGAGTTGTAATGATCTTTGCATCCTGACTGAGTTTCAGCCTGATTAGATAAATATCCTCAGTGTAGTGTCTGGTATATAAGTCACATGGTAAGTGTTCAATAAATGGTAGTAATTATTAAAATTTTGTTATTCTTATTTCAAACAAATGATGTTATGATATTCTGATAATAGAGATTAATGATGTAAATATTACAACTAGCAAGTAGGTCTACCTTAGGTAGACCTTGGTTGGCAATGTCCACCAACATTTGGCTTTCCTCTCATTCTGAGTGTACTGAAGGATTAAAATTCTCTGCTCTGTGGAAGTTATGCATGATCATATGACTTATTTGTGGTTAATGAAACACTTAATGCTTAAGAATTGGTGTATGACTCCTGATTATTTTCTCATTTCTTTCTCTCCCTGCCTTGGTTACTATGAGAATCAATTATCAATGAGGCTGAGCCAACACGTGGAAGACTGTTGTCCTGGAATATTTAAGCCATTTAAATTTTGGTATTGTTTATTACAAAAGCATAATTTTCTTGCTGTGACTGATTCACAAAATCAGTGAAGGAAAGATTGGTTATCATAAGTGACTGTTTCTCAGATGAGCTTGCCTGCAAGAAAGGTTAGAATCTTAGCAATGTTACCAGCCATCGTTAACCAAAATAGCCATTTCACGTTGGACACCGCTAGTCAGGCCCTGACAAGGCCGGCTGAGCCTACCTGCTGACATCTGGAGACTGTTTATTCACCTCCCAGGCCTACTGTCACAGACAAATTGCGGAACTGAACTCCATGGTACCGGTCAAGGACACAGGGCACTCTGTGTACCCAGTGAAGTGTCAACTAACTATAAACTTAGTCCAGAATAAAATGCTTTGAAGATATAACCACTTTAAGATAGAAAGATATTGTGTAACATTGTAGCCTTTGAGGGGGATTCTGTTTGACCTGTACTGTGATGAGTAATAACTTTGGTGATATTTACTTTTACTGTGAGAATAAAATGTAACAAAGAGAAAGAGGAGGGCAGAACAACTCTGAGGAGATATCCTTGCTATTCTCTGGAATCTGCTGATTTTTCATCTGCTCCTCTGTTGATTTGGCTTGGGTGACAGGGAGACGCACTCCTTGGTTTGGCAACAGCTGTAGTCAAGAAGAAATAACTCTAGAGATGGGCAGAGGGTGGTTTAGATGCTGAGGGCTGTGATGACTTTATGCTTTGGGTGAGCCAGCTTGGACAGCA
>NW_003852407.1:31933509-31935142 GCF_000181295.1 Otolemur garnettii | reverse complement strand
AAACCCAAATTGCCTGAGGAAGTAGTCATAAAATTAGCTTAATTTAGTATGCATTTCACTTCTGAAATTTCATTAGGTCTTCATAAAATTTAGTAATTTAAAAATACTATAATGGTGTAATTAGACATGAAATAGTAAGCTTGAAAGGGAGAAATTTAACCCTGCCAAGAAATGATCATGTCACAAGAATTACTGGTTTTATGTTACAGCTGTGCAGAAAGTTTGAAGAATCCATAGGGATTTTTAGTTGTCTGTCAGGGAGAATAAACCATGGAGTGAACCATGCCATTTAAAGATTAAGCTGTAGCAAAAGTATTATTAACAAAGAATGGCTCTACCTATTATGTGGAAAAGCTGACCTCATTCATATTTTTCGGAAATTGCTTCAAGTACTTGCTGCTATTATTTTTTTCCCCTTTCTGTGTTTCTCTTTGGTGAAATAGGAAAGTTGTTGTTATGAAGTTTGCTAAATATTTTACTGTGGCTACTGCCCCTTAATGTAATTGCTGTGGTTGTCAGGGACCAATGTCATAGAGCAACTGCAGAGGGTGCATAGAAGAGAAAAATCCCCAAATAACATAACTTAGACAGGACAGACATTTGCATACATATTTCTCTCCCTCAAAATATCAATCTAGGGCTGGTACAGTAGTGTCATGGCCAATGGGAACACAGGTTCCCCTGGAGATAAACTCTGTCATTATGGCCTTGTCCTGCATTTTCAAGGTCATCTCCTTTGTGGCAGGCCACCAGCTAGAGGGAAAAAGCATGCTTCTCCCATCCCATCAACTTCCATTAGAGATTTCCAGAAGTTACATGCAGCAGAGTCCCAAATAGCTAGAACTATAGGCACCTGCCACATACCTAGCTAATTATTCAATTTTAAGTAAAGATGGGGTGTCACTCTTGCTTAGGCTACTCTTAAACTCCTGAGCTCAAGCAATCCACCTTCCTTGGCCTCCTAGAGTGCTAGTATTACTGGCATGAGCCACAAGGCCCCTCCCATGTTTCTTATTGATGTTAGCATGTTCACACATGAAGAAATACTGAGTGTATTCATGTGTGGGGGCAGGAGTGGGAGGAAGACTTGAATACATTCATGAATCTTTGGCCCCACTGACCTTACAGGAATGGTCTCTTCCCTCAATGCAGCAGAGATTATGGGAGGCAGATGTGTGACTGCTTAAGGAAACAAAGACTTAATTACTAGGCACTAATTTTAGCATCTGAGGAGACATTTTTCTGTTCTGAATTCAGGTCTATCCCTGTCTGTAGCCTCATGGTGGCTGAGTGGGGAGTGCCAGAGACCCGAATGCTTCTTTTATAGCAAATTCATATAAAACACTTTAGAGCAAGATCAAATTTAGAAAAACCAGGTATTTGATGGTAGTCTTTTATAATGATCTGTGGTTTACCTTAATCATCTTTTTAATTAACAGTTTTCAGAAAGTTAATCACCTAGGGGCATGATTCATGGTATTACTATGAACAATTATGCTATTAGTCCTCATAATAGCTTAATTGTCCATAGAGAAACAGAAACCCTTTCAGTATAGTAAGATCTTCCTACAATAAAGAATACTTGGGTGGTGCCTGTGGCTTGGTGGGTAGGGTGCTGGCCCCATATGCCAAG
>NW_003852407.1:31930080-31933343 GCF_000181295.1 Otolemur garnettii | reverse complement strand
AAAAAAAAAAAAAAGAAAGAAAGAAAGAAAATTATGCTCAGCATTTATATTGGAGTAGTGAAGACTTTAAAGATTTTTAAATATGGTTGTTAATATGGACAAGGGAAGAAAAGAATCTGCTTAATAATTATATAAATAGCTGTATTTAGGAAGCAATATTAAACATTTCCTTAGTATATTCTTTATCTCATTTCAAATGATTAATTTAACAAATCTCATTCTTGAGAAGTTAATCACATTTTCATGACTTGGAGTACAAAGATTTGACTCCAAGAATCATCTTCTGATGCTTTTCAAACTTTGGAAGAATTAGTTAATGGTAAAACTTCTCGTTAGGCCATTTTTAGTTGATGACACAGGCCCCTTCCTTTCCTTGACACACTGAGATAGAACTAGTGCTGTCTACCGAATGCTTATTCTGGATCAAATTCTTCATGTGTTTGTTAGGTAAAGTCCCTCTTATAATTGTGACCCATCCCTAAGACCTGGTTCTGTGTACCCTCAATGAATCCCCAACAATAAAAAAAAATAGAGAGAAAGAACTTTTCTCTTATTGTATTGCTTTGAATCTTCAAGTTTAAGACAAAAAATAATAATAAAATAAAATAAAATAAATTCTTCACATATGTTGCCTCTATTTTCAGAACAAATCTGTAAGGAAAGAATTATCAATTTGTTTATAAATGAGAAAACTGAGATTCGGAGAAGTTGGAAACTCGTTTCAGACTAAGAGTCAGAGCTAGGACTGGAATCTTGGCTGTGTGGGGTCAAAGTCCCCAGGATGGTTCCCCAAGGAAGGCATTGGTTCCAGCATGGAGCAGGAAGAAAAAAGAAAGAAAGAAAGAAAAAAAGAAAGATGCAGCTCATTGCATGAGTAGATAAGTAGGTATGAAGATAAAAATATAACACTTCAAAGTATTACCCCTAAGTTTTTTAAAGTTAAAATCCAGTAAAAATGGGAAGTTTCAGAATGAAATATTAGTCATTACAAACTATCATGACTTAAAAGGATATCCAGCATCTTGCATCTCTGGACATTTTATGTCTTGGGCATTTTCTCCTGACTTGATCTATCTGTCTAATAGAGGGAAAGATGTTTTGAGTTAACTAATGAAATAAGTGGTTGGTTTCTTCAGAGGGCCTCATTATACTTCAAGGTTCAGAGCAGTGTCAGCAGCAGTAGCATCAATTTAACACTTACTGAAGGCTCCTTGTATATGGAATGATAAACAGATGAAGAACTGAGACCATTTAGGAGGAAATACTCTGAGAAAGATGGGAGCATAAATAGCATCACCTTTTTGTGTAGGGCTTTTTATTCATTTGGAGTGTTCAAATGCTCCTTGTATAACTGTTTTGTAAGATGATGTTTCAGGAGCCTGATACAGTTAGCTTGTGATAGCCCATGTAGCTTAATGATTGATGGTCTCCACAGCAAGATTTCCTGGTGCAAATCCTGAATCAGCCACATACAGCTGTGTGTTCTTTATGGGGAGTTTAACCCCCCTGGGTCTCAGTTTCTTCATCTTCAAAATGAAAATACTAACACCTTCCTGATGAGGCTCTTATGAGGATTACAGGAGTTAAGAGTGAAAGTATTTAGAATGCTTCCTAATACACAGGAAGTGCTACATGAGCGAGAGATGCTTGTTTTAGGAAACAACTTATAAAGATGGATACTTGGGTGAAAAATATTCTACCCATAATATATACTTTTGAAAGTGAAATGTAGCAATGTTTTAGTGCCGAGGAGTTGCCGTGTAAAGTTTCTGTGGTGGTATTCTGTGATAAACAGAAGCTAACTTATTCTAACACAATTTTGGAGAGATCAGAAGTCTGTAAGTTTGCAGGAATCAGGTTTTTCATCTCAGCCTATAGTCCTTAAGGCAGGGGAGAGATTAGGTAGATTAAACTTTTTGAGTTACAGAACATCAGAACAAAGACCAAGAGCATGTACATCTTGACTAGGAGATGGTGAGACCATAGTTTCAAAAGTCAGCAGGAAAATGATTTTGACCTAGAATTCTACACCCAACCAATCTTTTAATCAAGTGTGTGATAGGATAGCAACATTCCCAGGTAGTGCAAGGTGTAGAAAGTTTACCTATAGTATTTCCTAAGTCCTAAGTCTTGTGTAGGATGTTACCTAAAGATGGACTAGGGCAAAATGAAGAGCAAAGCAAGCCAGAATGACATGTGGCCACAAGGAAACAGGCGAACCCATTCAGGAGAGTCATGAAGCATGTTCCCATGATGATGGCTGGGCAGTCAGCCCTGAGAGCCATTGGTTCAGGCTTGAGCAACTCCATGGAGGACCAGAAGGGCAGCAACCATAAAAAGGTATTTAAAGAAATCTGGTAATATTTTTGAGAAATCGGATGTGTTAAAGAGAACTATATATTTAAAAATATGGAATGGAAATTATAAAAAACTCAAACAATACATTCAATTCTCAATCAGGTCACAGGTAACACTGGGTCTTTTTTGTTTCTCTCACTTCTCTTGTTCTCTCATCACTTGCTATGATACAGTCACGGAAATAAAATTCGCCAGCTCCTCCCTTCTGTGCCCTGGGAGTGAGGTGAATCGTTCCGTATTCTTGGTGTTGATTCGCATGCCATAGAGGGTGGAGCGGGGCAGCGGCCTCGATGGGCAAGACGCTGTGTCTCGTGTTGCATGTACTCATTTCTACATTATAATCTTTTTTTCCTCTTAATTTTTTTTTATTAAATCATAACAGTGTGTGTTAATGCATTTATGGGTCTGCAGTGTGATCTTGCTAGCTGTGTGCATTATCTTAAAACTATAATTTGGTTTAATTTTCTTTAAGCACAGACGTTTGGGCCATATGTGTCAGTGTGTTTGGGCTGCAAATAATAATGAAGAATTTCTTCATAAATTAAAAAAATAGATTATTAAATTAAACAGCGTACTCAGTGTACGAAGCCAAAAATGGTACTCTCCACGCTGGGACATCTTAGGTTCCATGATGACTCATCTATTTATCATTAGACGATCAGTAATATCTGTAATCAGGAAGGTTCAGGGAAGATGGCTAGCTATATAATGAAATCTGGGAATTTTATTTAATGTTTTCGTTATTGTCCAATAAGTTATTTTATCAAGTGACAATAAATTCACTCAGAAATTGGACCCAAATCTTTATTTCAACTTCTAAAGACAAATGATATAATAATTCTTGGCTGGGTATGGTGGCTCATGCCTGTAATTCTAGCATTCTGGGAGGCCAAGGTGGGAGGAAC
>NW_003852407.1:31928436-31929799 GCF_000181295.1 Otolemur garnettii | reverse complement strand
TTTCTCCCTTTACAGCATTTTCATTACTTCTGCTTGGTGCAGTCTGATAATTAATTTGGAATTATCTTTAATTTAGAAGAGATAAATGTCTCAAATCTAAATTAAAATGAGTAAGAATTATTTTTCACTGAGAGGAAAAATCTCTAGTATATTACCTGATAGGCTTATTGCTAGAGAAACCTGCTGATTAACATAAGTAATGACAATCTTATTTACCAAAGGACTTTCTGTTAACCAAAACAACAGCAATAAAGAACAGAGAAGTAAATGTCACATATAAATCGAAAGCTCATAAGAACAAATAAGCTAAGGTATTAAACTTGTCCAGCACAAGATCAATAACAGTGATATATTTTTAGGCCAGTGTTCTATCAATTATAAAGGGAAAGGGAAGCACAGTCATCCTTTAGGTAGGAAGAACAGCGAAGAAAGAGTAGTCAGAAAGAATAAATTGAACAGGTATTTCTATATATTTTTTAGGAATTTGATTTTTCTGTGAGAGAAGAATTTTCCTGTTTAAATTACAATTCTATACATGCCTAACATGGTATTTTTCTGTCTTCTTAAAATAACCTTCTGAAATGCCATTAATGCAGCAGAGTCTCAGTTAGAGGTGAATGAAGCGGACTCGAGGCCAGAGTCTGTAGGATGTGAGATACATGATTGATGGGAACAGAGGAGATGTGGAGGGATGAGTTTTCCCACTTACAGAGAGAAACACGGATGTATGATGAACTGCAAGCTTCCTCTGGGACTGAGTTCACCAACACTTACCTAATCTACTATTCATCTTTGTCCATACTTGTGCTTCAGTAATAGCTCCATTAAATAACATTTTAAGAATCAGATGGTTACTATTTCTTGCTGTAAGTCCAAGTGAAGAAATTTACAGTCTGAAACCCAGCAGTTTATCATCAGCTGAAAGCCCCAGTTTAAGTCTGTGGCTTTCTGTCACTTTCAGCTAATGAGTCCGTTTACAAAATCAAACTCTCATTGAACTTCATAGACCATGTCTGTATGACATCTGGATGGGAAAGTTCAAGACATCAAGATCACTACTCAGAGATGCGTTGGTTCCATCTCCTTATCCTTGTTTGCCGAAGTCTTTGGCTTAGTTGGGAATGAGGATTCTCTGTTGCAACAGCTTTTTCTGAGCCTCTCTCTTCAGTGTAAACATGTGTGGTCTACACGGCATCCTCCTGGGACTCAGCCCTTAGCTCTCTTTAGTGTTATAAACTACCTCTACACTCCAGGTAATTTCATCAGAAATTTTATAATACCAACGGTACACTGACAACTTCTGAATGTATAGCTCCTGTCTTCCATGTGCTGTGCCATCTTCAATGTTGTCAACTCTAAATGC
>NW_003852407.1:31883956-31927397 GCF_000181295.1 Otolemur garnettii | reverse complement strand
GGATGATGTTTAACAGAAGGGGTGAGTGTGGGCTTCCTTCTTTTGTTGGAGAAAAAGCTTTCAACCATTTAGTAGGATGTTAGCTGTGTGCTTGTCACATATAACAACCTTTACTGTGTTTTAAGAACATTCCTTCTGTACCTAATTTGTTAAGAGATTTTGTCGTGAAAGGATGTTGGATTTTATGAAATGCTTTTTCTGCATATGTTGAGATGACTATATAGTCTTTACCATTTCTTCTGGTAATGTGGTAAGTCACATTTATTGACTCGTATACACTGAACCAACCTTGCATCCCCATGATAAATCTCTCACTTGGTTGTGGTGAACGATCCTTTTAATATACTGTTAAATACCGTTTGCTAGTATTCATTCAGCGTGATTTGATCATATCTACACATAAATTAGACAAGGCATTTTCTTCTTGGTTTCGCACAGCTAGCCCTAGAAAATTGGTTTGTGGGGAAAGAATTCTTCCTAATTACATTGTCTATGGCTAAATTTGTGACAAGACTATTACAACACCAGGCCTTCAGGTCATCAGCTGTAATTGCTCAGCATCCAGACTGTAGGAAGGCAGAAGACTCTCAAAATAGAGTAGAAGGATGCTCTCTGGGGTTCTGTCTGGAAGCAGGATTTGCATACCTCATGAATCCTATCTTATTTGTGAGCTAGCCTCCTCATGGTACCCAGATTTATCTACAAAGAATCGAGCCTTTGGGTAAGGGAAGCATAGATGAGCTTCCTTCAATCCACTAGAAGATTATTTTGTGGGATTACTCTGTAAAATCTGAGAATGATGCTGGTATCTTTTTTTTCTTTTAACTGGAGCTGAGAAATATTAGATAGATCAGAGCTGACTAATAGAGATGCTGACATTCAACAAATGTAAATGAAAAGTAGCTTACTGTCAAAAACTCATGCTTGAAAGGAACTCAGTCAAATTAAACCCTCCGACTTCTTGTCTGAGAAGAGAGACAGGCAGACCTGCACCCTAAACAGACTGTTCCTAAAATCATTTCAAGGGTCATTGTTTTGAAAATAGGCTGAGAAAATAGATTTCACCTGCCTTATTAAGAACCACTGGGGTGTCTTCTGAAAATTATCACTGAGTTTTCAGAAGGTTCATCAATATTTAATTGTTAAATTGTCTTTGAAGGAAACCCTCTCCCATATCTTCTGGTATAGGGGCTGTTCACATGGGCTGCTCAGCGGCATTCAGTGATACTTTGTAGGAAGAAGCAACTGAATTAGACAGACGAATAGCATAATGAGTGGGACAATGTATGAAAAGATAGCATCATTCCAGTAGGTCAAGTAAATTGATGCAAAAAGCAAACTTCCTTTCATTTCTCAAGAGAGCTTTGTCTTGTGGCTTAATTATCAGGAAATTATCTTCTGAGTAAGTGAAGTATCTTTGTAGGAATAAATAGAGAGAAAATTCTTGCCTGATGAGGTCATAGTTTATTTTTACAAGAAATGGCAAAATACTACATGTTCTTCTCTGTGAAATCAAATTTAAAAAGATGTATGTGTGTATGCGTGTGTGTGTGCATAAAGATACGTGCATATCCGTGTGCATATATGTATGTAATTGGTAGCCAGTAATGTTTCAGGGTTTGCACATTCTTGAGTCAAGTGACCTTTTTCAATTTCTAGTGTTGGCTTAGAACTTCTTTTGATGCCCATGAATTGCACTGAGACTGATATTTTACAATATTTAGAGACTAATACAATGAAAAGAGTCTTATGCATTTTATACTTCCTATCAAAGGCTATACTCCCCCACCCCCATTTGAAGCTATTACCTATGATGTTTCTAGCCTTCCTTATGCCTGATGAAGGACCTAGAGCTGGAATTGCTCTAATGTTTTCAAGAAAGTGATGAAAATCACCAGCAGAAATGCCAATCAACAGTTTTCTCTAAAAGATAAAACTTCCTTGAAAAGACACCCAAAATATACACTTATTTATTTATTTAGAGAGAGAGTTTCACTCTGTTGCCCTGGGTAAAGTGCCATAGCATTGTAGCTCACAGCAACCTCCAGCTCTTGGGCTCAAGAGATTCTCTTGCCTTAGCCTCCCAAGTAGCTGGGACTACAGCCCACAGTGCCAGGCTAATTTTTCTAATTTTGGTAGAGACCAGGTCTTGCTCTTACTCATGCTGGCCTGGAACTCCTGAGCTCAGGAAACCTACCAGCCTTGGCCTCCCAGAGTGCTAGGATTATAGGAGGGAGCCAATGCATCCGGCCCTAAAATGTACCTTTTAATACCCTTGAGACGAAGAGCAAAAGGCAAAACCTTTGGCTTCCTGCTTTTGCTTTAAGCTCTGACTAGTCTAAATTGATGCAGGATGTGGGTCCAAAGAGAAACATCTACAACCCCCTCTGTATATAAGTAATGCATTGAACCCTGAAAGTAGAACAGAGTAAAGCAAGTGATTGTCACTGAGTGTGGTTGGAGGGTTCTACTTACTACTCGTCATGGCAAAGGCAGCCCTCAAAGGCAGTCCTACAGAATTCCTAGTGCCACTGACCCAAACGAGAAAACCATTGCATTATATGATTTTCTTTAGTCTTAAGACTTTAAGACAATTGATTCATGGACACTTTCTAAGATTTCTATTTGCTTTGATGTTTTTATTTTCAGCATAATTGATATCTTAGAAAACATTATCAAATTAGAAATCCAAATAGTTGACTTACTCTACGAACACGGGAATCAACCTATTGGAACTTTATTTTTAGTCATGGATTGAATTAGATTTTTTTAAGACTACGTAACTGAATAAAAAAGTCTTTATTTTTACCTACTTGCTTCAGTTGGTAAACTTCTCAACCTAGCAGCCCAGATTCATATTGAGCTCAATAGTTTATGAAAGCTTGGGTGGTAAACCAGGAAAGATTATTTCAATAATATTTTCTCTCTTCTAAATAAAAAAATCAGAAAAATTTATGCTTAATTCTTCCATCCTTATGTAACATGACAAATCATACGATGTGTAACAGAGTGAAAATTGAAGGACAAAGTGGATGGAAAAGATTCTGAAGTTGAAGATGCTGGCAGTGGGGATAGACAGACACGTGGAATCATGAAGCTCCAGACTACTAATGATTTTGCATTTTCGCTATTCTGTTTTGTGTGTATTTTGTATGGATCTGCATATGAAAATACTATACAATGAATTGGTGGAAAACAATCTTTACTGGTAGTAATAAACTTGATCCAGGGTCTTTATTAAGAACAGTCTAATAAATAAAAGGTATCACCAATGGGTTTTCTTTCTTATTACAAAGCATTAGTCACTATAAGGCTTCCATGGAGCTTTCAGGAAAGTAATTCTAGCGATAGTTGACTTTGAGTTTTCATGAGAGTTGGCATGTAGTAGTAAAGAATGTTTTGTAGGTTAACAATTCCTCAAATGATTTTTTAAAACTATGTCACAGCAATAGTAGACACATGGAAAAATACAGATAATTCTGAATAATTAATGGTACAGAAGTAATGGCATCAGATGTATAGATAGTACAAAGGGAAAGAGAGTTTGCTGTTGAAGCCTTTCCCTTGATATAAACCACAGACTGTGTCTCTACGGTTGTGCTAAGTATAAGTAAGAGCCATGCAGATTTTTCTTGAAGCAAAATTTGCTCTTGGCAGGTCACAATTTCTATCCAATTTTCAATTTATATAATAAAATTTCTTGAATTCTTTATACTTTTTACCTTTTCTACACAGGGTCTACAGCATGCCTTAAATTTGTGGAGATCTTTATAACCTGAAAAGCACACACGAGAAAGACCTGTTTGTTTTAACACCTCCAGGATAAAGAATGACTTCCACTGCTCCAAATGGCATCTTCTGTTTACAAGATGACATGTCTCATGACTTCTAGGGAATATGGTGGATATTCTTCTTTGGACATAAAGAATAGAAAGACACACTGGCAAAAATATGCACATATATCTGCTTTTTTCTTTACCCATACACTCTTGAGAAAAAGTATGTTTTTTAGAGATTCTCATGGGAAATTCTTTTTGCAAGCCAAGAGCTTTTTGCTAATTGAGTTGTCAATGGGAGTAACTGTGTGAAAATCTAACCGTTTGACATTGGGCAGACTGACCAGTAAATTAATCCAAAATTAGCATTGACATCTTGACTTTCCTTCTAGGCTGCCTGTGCAGAAGTGTTCAGAGCTCTGTCTATAATTTTTAAATAGTATATCTAAATAAACACATTAACAGGGGAAAGAGAGGCTCAAGATCCAGGTAACAATGATGTTTCGGCTCTGAATAGGCTGTCAGAAAACTGAGACAGACGTTTTTGGAGTGGTAGAGGTGGCTACTGATTACTATTCATAAGCAGATGGGATGGGATCAGTTTGTAGAATACTTTCCTAATGTTTCATGTGACATCATAAACCCAGATTTCCGAACAAGAATGGGGAATAGGAAAATGGATAGATTTTTACATGGTAAAGCTTTTAAAGAGAATACCTTAAAATACAAGAAAAGTATAGATTTCTTCATGCATTTGAATGGAGGCATAAGTTCCATTTTGGTGGATACATTAGGTTGCTGACTCCAATTTGGAATAAATGTAAAAGTGGAAAAAAGATTCCTTTCCCCAAGTGTCCTTGCTTTTATCATGTTGATACTTCAAGAAGTACAATGCAAATTCTCCATGTTTTAATATTAATAATTTAAACGGATCTACAGAGGTAGAAAGGCCGGACATTTAAGGACATTGTAACAACAATGGAGTCTCAGGAAAGTTTCTTATGTGGAATAGAAACAGCCAGTTTTCTGCATGGAATAGAGCAGCCGTGGTACTAGTTTGGGCACATGGCAAGAACAGATGCCTGCAGGAGCCATAAGCAGCTGCAGTCTGGGGAACAGGAGGGGAATGACCTGAGAGGGCAGAGGATACACGTAAGGGCACAGAGCAACATCTTTCAAGCCGAAGTTAAACAGAAAAACAAGGTGTGCACTCCTGACACAAGCCAGGTGGCTCCTGGGGACTTCAGCTTTGTCCAGAATAAGAAACTGCATTCTTTATAACCTCATCTTGAAAATAAGCTGTTGATAAGTTAACACGTAATAGACCCATGGCCAGGAGAAACGATGACACTGGGTGACTGTCCAGCAAACTTTCTGGCAGTTTCAGAGCAGCTCAGTTCTGTAGTCTTTGTGGAGGTTCATGTCTGTGGATAGTAGAAGTTGTACTTACCTGAACTAGCGAAGGCAGCATGAACTAGACCTTCAGGCTGAAGGCACAAACAAATGCTCCAGTTTTAGTCCATTAGTCTGTAGGTAGGGTGGGGTGAACACTTTATCATCTTAATTATCACTGTCATCATCATCACCTCCATGAATGGAAAATTAGTTTGTCAGTCTTTGTGTTGCCAGACCAAGGAGTCCAGCTGCCTGTCATCCAGGCCAATCACAGAGGAGCAGATGAGAGATTACCGTTTCACTTCTATTTACAGAAAGGCCAGCAATTCCGGAGAACAGTGGGGATATCTCCTTAAAGAGCTGTTCTGTGCTCTCTTTCTTTGTTACTTTTTATTACCACAGTAAAAGTACACATCACCAGTGTTATTATTATTATTATTTATTTTATTTATTTCTTTTTTTTAGTGACAGAGTCTCATTTTGTCACCCTGGGTAGAGTGCTGTGGCATCACAGCTCACAACAACCTCCAGCTCTTGGGCTTAGGTGATTCTCTTGCCTCAACCTCCCAAGTAGCTGGGACTACAGGCACCTGCCACAACACCTGGCTATTTTTTTTGTTGCAGTTTGGCTGGGGCCAGGTTCGAACCCACCACCCTTGTATATGGGGCCAGCGCCCTACTCACTGAGCCACAGGCACCGCCCCATCACCAATGTTATTACTCATCATAGTACATGTCAAACAGATTTCCCTTCATAGTTTACAAAGCTACACAATATCTTCCTATCTTAAAGTGGTTATATCTTCAAAGCATTTTTATTCTAGATTAAATTCATAGTTAGACTTTTTACGATAAATTTCTGATATCTAAATTATTACCTTAATAAATAATTCTTTCCTGGAGTTCAGCTCATCATACCTGCATGACTTGCTCTTTTAATGTCTTAGTTTCATTATAAAATCATCATAAACCACTGATCAGTTCCTCTTGACTGCAATTCAAAGCATCTCCCAGCCCTGGCCCTCCTAGACCCTGGCCCTTTTTTTGACTTACTAGGTTAGCAAGTTTGCTTTCACAGCCTCCAGGAAACCCATCTTGCTCTCAGGACCTGCCTTAACACTATCTAAATCTCCTAAACTCTTCGTGACCTCCTTGGAGGTGGGAAAGTGGTCACATGAATTTCAATGACTCTTAAGTAGGTGCTAAAAAAGAATACCAAAGAAATAAACATGTCTGTTGTAAAAGCAATCAGGGGTGGAGGAGCAGATTGGAGGACGGTGATCACTTCCAGGATTTAAGGTATCCTAAGGGTTGGTTGTACAGTGGTGTGGCAGGAAGCTGAAAGAACTTAACAGTCAGAATCAGGAATTGAAAAGGAGTTGTTTGGAGATCATCTACCCCAGCTTCCTAGTTTAACAGGTGAATAAACAGAAGTTCAGATAGGATGAGTGTGACAGTATTGTGTAATTAATAATAAACATGTGCACTTTTGGAGTCATACAATCAAATGCTAGCTCTTCTACTTATGGGTGAAGTGAAGTTGGGTAAATTATTTAATCTCTCTGAGTCTCAAGTTTTTCACTTACTTAACAGAGATCATGGTACCAAAAATTACCACATATGTCATTTGCAAGAATTGAAAAAAAAGTCTAGACTAAGGAATCATTTTTACAATTTTATTATTTTCTATTTGTACCTTTGTGGTATAAATTTCCTCAATCACAATTTAAGTGTCATTTTGCTCTATAGACTTTGCTGGGGGTCCAGACAGTGTCGTTTACATAGTTTATATATGATTATGCTAATAAGGGGAGGCTTGGGAAATCTCTTACATGTGTTTCAAATTACCAGCTGTCTTTAAAACATATGGTACTATGTAATTTTCTGATGTTAGACCTGAAAAATACAAATGTTATAGCCTATAAAATTTGCCTGAGAGTAATGAATACAAATAATTGTAAATTAAGACTTCCTAATTATCACACTAAAGCTAAATTGAGGATTGATTTCACCAGTGACTTTCTAATAGTCTTTACTAATCAGGTAAGATTAGCTGAGAAGTGGTGCCAGACACTTCAGTTTATAACCTACATTGACACCCAATAGAAAGTTCTGTGGCCATGGGAATGGTCCATATCCACTAGCCACATGTGGCTCTCCAGCATTTGACATGTGGCTGGTATAATTAAGGACCTAAAATTTAAATTTTATTTAATTATAATTATTTAAATTTAAATAGCCACATTTAAATAGTCTATTGGATACCATCTTAGACAGTGCAGAGATAGAAAGGTGTTCATCTTATATTTATTTCTGAACTATGCTTTGGCTTCAAGTTGAGACAGCCATTTATTATTTTATAGCAAAAACAACTTCATGGAAAATATGAAGAACAATCCTTTTTTAAACAAAGAAGAAGCATAAACCCACTTGTGTCAAAGGCTTCATCATCTCCTGCCAAAATAGTGAGTCTATTTATTCACCTTTGCATTGGTCTTGGGAAGTCCATCTGTTCCCTGCAAATACACAAAGAAATTGTTCGATATCATGTGGTTAAATCTCTGGTTGATAGAACTTTGACAATTTTAATTCCTTATATTATATGGAGCACAGAACATTTTGGGGGGAAAATTATAAATTATTTCAGAAAGAGCAATAATAGTTTCTTTCTAATTTCAATAGATTGGGAGGAGGGTATACATCATTTTTTATTACATGGATGAATTATATAGTGGGGAAGTCAGGGCTTTTAGTGTAACTGTCACCCAAACAGTGAATGTTGTACCCACAATTTTTCATCTTTCTTTTTGAATCTCCTGAGTTAATGATACCACGCTGTATGCCCCTGAACAGCCACAGCTTAGCTCCCACTTGTAAGTGAGAACTTGAAACATTTGTTTTTCTACTCTTGAGATACTTCACTTAGGATAATGTCCTCCAGTTCCATCCAAGTTGCTGCAAAAGTTATTATTCCATTCTTTATTATGCTTGAGTAGTATCCCAAGTTGTGTATAGATACACACATGCATTTTTTTATCCACTCATCAGTTGATTTCATATCTTTATAATTGTTAATTGTGCTGTGATAAACATTTGGGTGCATGTGCCTTTTTCCTAAAAAAAACTTCTTTTCCTTTGACTAGATAACCAGTAGTGGGATTTCTGGACTGAATGATAGGACTACTTTTAGTTCTTTTAGAAATTGTTGTACTATTTTCCATAGAGGTTGTACTAACTTACATTCCCAGCAACAGCATGTAAGTATTACTTTTTCACCACATCTGCACCAACATCTATTATTTTTTAAATCTCTTCTAATGGCCATTATGACCAGGGATAAAGTAGTATCTCCTCTTGAAGATCTTTAGGAAGTCTAGAAAATTGCTAGTATTTGTTGAGCTCTTAGCAGTTCCTTCAAGTAACACCATTTCACAACAACCCTAGGAAGTAAAGTTCTCCCAATTTGACACATGAAGATACCAAGACATAACTTATCAAAATTCACAGGGATAGTTAAGTGACAAATCCAGGATTCTAAATTTAGGCAGTGTGATTTTGGGGACCCAGCTGTTAATTACCTTTCAACTTCACTGTGACTGCTTATCTCCCATCTCTTCTGCTCTCCCCATTCTTGGAGTGCTTCCGGTAGAGAATAATGGCAACATGGTGAAATACTCTAGTTCTTACACTTACTATTCATCAGATAGATGACCTTGAAGAAGCCCATTTCTACCTTCTTTTTTTTTTTTTTTTAACATATGGCAATTAAGATGTACTTGGAGCTAATCTGCCTACATTGCTATAAGGTAGGGACAATTCTGTATCTCCTTGAGATGATTCTAGCTAAGTTGCTATTTAGAGGTAGCAGTCAGTTTTTGTGACTCAGCTGAGACAGCCTGGACCATATTTGGTGTCCAGAATTTGTTGTCCAGGAAATGCATAGAACAGTAGTTCTGCATGTCACCCTGCCCATATAGCCAGGATCGTCTAGAAAAGTTCTGCACAGTTTACAACTTCAGCACTTTGAGAATGAAGATTTACTCAACAAATGGAGATAAAAGCAGGAAGAAAACAGGGTGGAGGTGGGGAGGAGAGGGAAGGGAACACAAATGGTGACCATCAATTGAACAATAGTCTTGTTATTTGATATAAGAGAATCGGGAAGGCCACTTTCAGCTGACTGGGTCACAGACACATGTTCCTTTCCAGGTACCAGTAGATACCACCCTTCCCCAGTGATGTGATGGGATAGAAATTCTGGTTATTCACAAGTCCCAGGAAGAATATGTGCCAATAACCATACTCAATTAAAAGGAAATTTACTTTTTTTGAGGGGCTGATTTTCATTAATTTCACCTTAACTGATCACATATTTTGTGATTTTCTACTCTGAGCTCACGTTCCTTAAAACTTCAGCTGTTGACAATTCTTTGAGACTTGGATATGATTGCATTTCCTTAGAGAGCATTTTTTTGACTTCTACTAGTCACCTTATGATGTTTCCAATTTAATATCACTTCAAAGTCTTGAGCACATAGGTAAGAGGAATTCAGGCTGAAAATATAGATTGTAAGAGCAAAACTGTGCTTATTCATCAGAGAGCCCTAGAGAGGTAAGCTACTTGCTCGTCCTTTGATTAGGGAGATTTAATTCTTATTCACTCTCCAGGATTTTTATGAGTTTTATGTAGAGATCTCTTAGGAGACCCTTAATTTTGAGTGGCCCTTGAATTTATTACCTATTTCTTATGTCTGCACTCTCACCAATACAGAAGCCAAAAATGATCATGGTTGAACAGGTACTTCCCAGGGAAAAGTTGGATTGAGGCCTTCATTTTTTACCTACTGGGATCTTTTTTCCACTTATTTTCAGCTTTTGTGCATTTTTTGCTTTCTTACTCTCAGAAAACCATTTACAAAGATGTTTTCAATACTTTATTAAGCATTTTAAGTTATTTTTATTTTTTAGGCTTATATGGGTTATTTACTACTGGAATTAAAATTCCTTCAGAGAATTCTGGGAGAGGTATTCTTCCATGACTAATTGCCTTAGGTAGCATGAATGGACTACGAGAGGATGAAGAGAAAACACTAACTTATTGACTAATTTTCTTGAAAATCAATTGGGTGGTGTTATAGATTTTTATTTCATTAGAGCAAAAATATCCTGCAAGGTGAGATGTAAATATTTAAGTGAGATGATAGCCCCAGGACAAGTTGTTCAATATAGTTAGGGAGATAGCTCATTTGGCTGCTTTTAATTTGATTTTTGTGTGAAAAATTATGACAAAATATTCTTTGGCTACATTATAGATTTATCTATGCCTTGTTGGAACAAAGATTTAACATGTAGTTTTCAGCTGTGACTATGCTTATGTACTATTGATCATACAAAGTCCCTGGACAATCTTCCTCTTTTTATATGACACTACGGCCCAAGATAATTTGAGATGTCACCCAGAAAATTTCCAAACTCAAAGCTATAATGATGTTTTGATACTGTGGTTGTTGCTGCAGAGATTTCTGGGTTGTTTTCCAAAAGTGAAAAAAAAAGCAGTGAATTTTGAAAGGAGAATGGAAATAAGCAGCAGGTGTTTATGAGCCGCAGACATAAAAGATTATCTCCAATAACATTTTAATAACATTAGAGGGTCCTATTCCCTCACTACCCTGGGTCAAATGTTAATGTTGTGTTTACCAAGGGAAATTTCTTTTGTCCTTGTTCACTCTCCTTAGGTTAATTATTTTCATACAGAGAATCTACAATAGATATTTTCTGGAAGCTCTGGGGGCCAGACCCAGCTGTGGAAAGAAACTTTCCCAGAAAACTGGAAAGTATTTTGGGAGGTATAGTAGCGTTTTCATAATACCAGAGTAATGCTTGGGGAGTTTTTACATCGAAAGCATTGTTTTTCTTATTTCCCTGGTCATAGAACTATTCATTAACCTTCTAATTTAAATGTGGCATTGAGATTTTATTATATTGTCACCATTGTCATGGTATTATTAACATGTCCAGTTCTCAAATAGGTTTTGAGGACGGCAGGATAAAATTGTAAGTAAATATGGATGATCACTGTGGAAATTCAGTTTCTATTTTTACAATACTGTTAAATCATGTTGTTTTCCCTTTGATTGTAAATATTAACCCCATTCATTATGTGACACAATTCTAAGACTTCTGTGGGTGAATGGGAAATCCGAGACATGAGAAAATGGATGAGCAATGTGGAAATAGCATTGCAGTAATAGGCAGAGAATTTGGGTCCTCATTCTGGCTCTGCAGTGTTTTTATGGTGTGATCTTGAATAAATCACTTAATCCCTCCAGGCTTAGGTTTCCAATTTATAAAAATGGGGATAATACTGGTCATGTGGTAATTAAAGCATAAATTTGGAGAAGCCAGACATCAATTTGAATACTAAATTTGCTATCAATGAATCAGGTAAATGTGAGCAACTTGCTTAGCTTGCTTAGGACTCAGTGTTCTTATCTATAAATGAAAACAGTAGGGTGTCGGGGTTATTATTTGAAATAATAATTGATTTCTTTCTCTTTTTTGTGCAAATACCGTTTTTTTTTTTTTTTTTTTTTTTTACCTCATCAGCTTTCCTCTTAGCAATCAGACTTCCAGTGCCTCAAAATAGGGTTCTTGCAGCAAAAATTCAAAGAAAGAGAAAAAATAGTCAGTGAAAGTATTGGTCCTTGTAATCATAATAAATGTGAAAGCCAGTATCCTTTACTCTAGTCCCAGAATAGTCACTCATTTTCTGGGCTGGGGAAATCAGGGTGAGTAGAGAGAGGGACATTTATGTCAGTATCCTGGGAAGGAAGATTTATCTTCTAGCTTGAGTGGAGCTGGAGAGAATGGGAGACCCCAAGAAGAAGGTTACTGGGCTCAGATCACACCAAAGTCACATGTCACATTCTGAGACAATTTGCAAAAGCAGCTCCCTTTACACAAACAAGCAACTCAGTAAGTGGGAAGGCATGGTACATAGATACTATAGAAGGGGTAGGAGCCAAGAGGAAATCCATCATTTTTTAAAACATTATGTCTTAATTCCTTCAGTTTCTCTCAGATTCAAACAATAAGCTGGTTCCTAAAGTAATCGCAGCAGCAATGCAGAGGTCTCATAGCTCCTAAGTGGCAGGGCCAGGATTTCATGTCTATTTGACTCCATATCTATTCGTAACCATTATGTTTTACTGTAACAAGTCACACCTGATTGTAATTCACTTAAATTCTTGGAAAACAGAAACATTCTTTTAGGTCATAAAATTGCTGAAGTCAGAGACTTGCTTATTCACACAAATAATTATGGAGTGTCCACGTCTATCACTGGGACACTCAATGAAGAAATATGCCAAGGTTTGTGCTTAAATGGGATCTAAACCCAAGGGTTCTTTATGTATGTCCTGTTTCCAGCAGCTTCCACATTGCTGGCTCATAGAACACACATATAAGATGTATGTTGAATGATTGGTAAATGAATGCATTTTTATTAAACCCAAATAGAGTAAGTCAGGAGATTTGTTCTCCTAAGCTAAAAAAAAAAAAAAAAAAAAAAGAGGAATGAACTCGATTTATATGAAGGTTAATCTAAGACATAGCATGAAAAGTGGGAGATGGAATTAACAAGTTCTATTTTCTATTCTACTTCTTCTCTCTAACTTGAGGACCTACTCCTCATTGGCGTAGTCTGTGAATAGATATTCTGTTTGGCATTTTATGAATGACCAATCTTTACACCAGAGGAGACTTCTGACTATAAATAAAGATTAACTTCAAAATTACATCAGCAATTCAAGCATCTTACGTTGTTCTAAAAAATAGATTAAAGTAATTATCATCGACTTGCCATTTTAAGCTGTAAGAAAAATGGTCACACTGTCACTTTGATAAATAATGCTGATATGCGGTAATGTGCATGTTTTAATTTTATCCTTAGTAGTTGCAGACTCACATCCATTTAAAAACAGTCTGGGATGATATAGCAGGCTTGTTGTTTGCCAGGGGAAAAATCATTATCATCTCTTTTAATAAAAGTGCTGACGGCCACTGCTCAGTAATCCTTCTTATTAAGTAACAGATCGGTGGCTTCAACACAGGGTTATAATTGATTATCGGCACTTAACAGTCTTATTAGTCAGAGAGCTGTTTGGAAAATAGTACCAAGATGTAGGTTTAAGATATATGGGAGATGATACCTGTTACAATAAATAGTCCTTATACCAGGACATACCCCAGGAAAACTTCTTGAAGGCCTTAATGCATCCTTGATCAAGACTAAAATAGCATCTGTTTCAAATGGGGTATCACTTTTAATATTGACAAACATTTTTGCCCAAAAAGAACTTTAAGATATCACTTAGCCTTCTCCCGTATTTCTAAAGAAGATGATGAAATTAATTTTGTTTTCAAAGCTTCCCAGAAAAAAAAAGTTTCACAACTTTCTGGATCTATAAATTACTGGATGGGCAAAACAGGATCACCTCATCTTACATCTGATCCTTGAGAGTCTCACAGGATTGGAAACCAGTAGGCCTTTCCCCTTGGCTGTCTCTCCTCCCCAGAACTGGGAGGCTGAACTGCCACCGCCCAGGCCATTTCCTGCTCTTTGCATGTTCCCCAGAGATCAGGTTGCTCTCTGCATTTTGACTATGCGTAATAGTTCTTAAAAAATAAATAAACTTCACTTCATAGCTCTCCTTCTTGGAGCCGTGGTTGTCATTGAATAATGTTAGTGGGTTGGGTTCTCTGAAATGGCTTCTAAAGCACTGAGATTTGCATGCAGGAAGCTCAGTAGGGAGTTTCCTAATCAGGTTTAATCCCTGTGAGGAATTAGGAAGGCATGCCTGGGCATAGGACAAGGTGACCTGTGTTGCCATTGAAAAAAGGGATCTCAGCTGATTTTTTTTTTTTTTTAAATAAATAGCAGACGTTTATTTCTCACAGTTTTAGAGGCTGGGAAGTCCAAGAGAAAGGCACTTGCAGATTTGGTGTCCAGAGAGAACCTGCTTCCTGATTCATAGATGGCACCTTCTCCTTGTCATGTTAGCTGATTCTACAGGCTCCTTTAAAGCTGGGATAAACCTGAAAGTTATCCTGAATACAGACAAGGGGGATCAGCCTTGGTACCTATTCACATACCAATTATTGGATGCTAACTGGTCCTGGAAAGGAAGCAGGGACTGGGAAAGGCAGCTTCTTTCTGCAGAGTTCATCTTCTAGACAGGTCACAATTCTAAGTCATCTGCTGACAACATTTCTCAAGGCTGGGGGAAGGAGTGTGTAGGTTTCAAAGGAAATGAGGTAACACAACCACATCGACTGCAAATAAACTCTGGAGCCACAGTGTCCACGGCAAGTAAACATTACTGAATGAACTGTTACAGCTTTTCAAGGTAGGTGCTTCCAATGTGATGTGGAGGGAGATTAAGAAATGATTAAATATTAAAAAAAAGATTGTGGTTGGAAAGGAAGGGTGGAGACAAAGAAACCCTTTATTCTGTGATGTCTGTTTGATTGACAGCACCCTAAGAAGCAAAGATTGTAACCAGGGGCAGATGGAGAAACTTAGGAAACCTTTCTAATATTCCGGACTGACCAGGCTGCTGTGCATCACAGTTGCGATGATCTGCCTTTGTCTTTCCGTCCCCATCTTGCACCATGACGCCCTCTCTGCCACTTCCTGTTATATGTACATCAGGCATCTTGGCATCTCCGGTTTTGCTCCTGTTACTTCTTCTGCCTATAATGTCCTCCCTGTCCTACAACCTGTCCAGCATTTATTTCTCATTAAATCAAGTTTAGATCAAGGATCCACTCTTTGTTAAGCTTTTCCTGCTTCTTCTCCTCCTGATGGTGGGTAGAATTTACAGCCTCCTCCTTTATGTGGCCTCCCTGGTGGATATTCTGCAATCATTTCTTTGCTTAATGTTTAACTCTCCTGCTGAGACTATAAACTCGTTGCAAGCAGGAAGTCCTATATCTTGTTGAGTAACTACCTGCTGAAACTGTGTCTGGTGAGTGGTAGTCACCCCCACACTGTCTTCTGGTTGAGTTAATAAAATTACATAATACTTGGGTTGGGTTCCAGTAGTTAGACAGGACTCAGAGGACATTGTGATTTAGCAAAACATAATATACACGGGCAAATACAAAGGGATAAAGTGATAGAAAAACAAAACCTCTCCAGCTGGGGTAGGGGGCTCATGAGGCCAAAGGTAAGGTGGATGTGTGTCAGGTGGGAGATGACCTTGAACACCTGGGTAAGAAGTTCACGCTCAAGCATTTTAGTTGTTGACTTTCCAGTATGGGCATGTCCCCAAAGCCTCACTTAAAGATTAATAAGGTGACTCATTGGGTGTATGGAAGGGATGAGTGATCTGTCAGATAGGTAGCTGTAGCAAACACCTGGTATAAGGCAGAAGGGACTCATCTCTAACGAGCAGTGTGACAGGCAGTGCAGGGGCACACTGATTGTCCAGACAGATCAAACCCAGGACAGGTCAAAAATCACCTGGCAGGATGCAGCAGGCAACAAGAGAAGGTGGCAAATAGTGACAGGCAGAAGGCTGTGTCATCTCCTGGTGAGACACCAAGGGATAATCCCACACGCCATTATCTGGGAAATCTGCTTGCAGGTGAGTGATCAAGAATTCAGAGAATTTGGCAGCAGGTAATAGGTAGAGTCCAGCAAGCCAGCTGGTAGGAGAACAGTCTGGCAGAAGAAATGAAAAGGTAATGAGATGCCAACCACAACATCAGAATTTAGGAGATAGAATCCTGTCTTTGGAAATAAAAGGGAGACTGATAGAAGGCTCTGTTACTCTAGGACTGTCATGCCAGGTGAAGCACCCAGTCTGTTAGTTACTGAAATCAGTGCACAGGTGTGAGGCGATCACAGGTGTGAGGCAATTACAGTAATAGTGGCACTGGATGGGTCAGCTTTGTTCTTAGCCATTGCGAGGAAGGAGGCACACTCAGTAACCACTAGCAATGAGAGCCTTCTTTTAGGGATACCCAGAAAGTTAAAAAAAAAACCCAAAAAACAAAACCATGACTAAGTATGCAGCCCCAAGAGCTTAGAATATCATTAGGGACACAGTCTCAGCTCTACGAGCCTGACAGCAGCACTGGGCACCCAGCGGGGACTCCAGAATGGTTATCAGTCACACAGGAACTCGGCCATTCTTCGCCTCTGTTTCCTCATCTCCTGATGTTACTGAAGATCATGCTGTGTACTTCCATGCCTTGCTTTTACTCGTGCTTCCACTCACTGCTTTTTGTCTGTGTGTCTCTTGGCTTTTGTCTCCCATGTATGATTTTTAGCTTTTTCTGAATCTTTCATATTCAAATTTCTAAAAAAGGGCTGTGGTTGGCAGAGCTGCTCAGCATTCTTGCAATTTGGTAGGACTATCTCATAAATACACTTAACAGGCTAGTGACAAACCTGTAGTCTGCTATCCTTCTGTCAGATGTCATCACTGGCCATGCCAGCTGTGGTCTTTGTGCTTGGATTACTGGCTCAGCTTCCTCTCACCAAGGCAGTAGAAGTAGCAGGTGTTTAGAGGACAGTGGAACCTTTCACTTGCTAAAACAGGAATAGAAGCTCAAGATAGTAGCTACACGCAGGCCAATGGGACATCCAGCAAGGGTTCCAAAAATCCAAACCACTAGGCAGGTAGTTTGGAAATGATGTATGCAAGAAAAACATTCTGCTGGGGAAGTTAGGCATGAAATGAATAGCACACAAATAAAACAGGTTCAGTGCTGTGAATAAAATAAACACATTTGTATAGGGAGATTAACAGGTAGAGAACTTTTCTTTAAGTAGCTATCAGTTGAGCCTGGGGTCTGAGAAAGAAAATGTCAAAGTATCAGGGGAAAGAGATTCCAGGTAAAAAGAAAAACCGGTCCATGAGTTGGGGAAGGGCCTGGCACCAGGGAGCCAAGAGAAACTAGCATGGCAGACACTTAGAGGGAGTGATTGGAAGAGGATGGAGAGGCTCTCAGAATCCTGTGAGCTGGGTTGAAGCATCAAAATTTCAAGTGGTTTCGGAATTCACTGGAGGATTTGTAGAATTCCAAGCATCATAGTGTTCATTAAATCCTGAGATGAGCTTCTAGGGCCTAGGGTATTTTAGCAAATGGGTTCTGGGCTCTGAACAAAGTACTCCCCAAATTCAGCACAGCATTCTGACCTTGCAGGCTGCTTATTAAGGTTGCCCTGACAGAGATGGGTGTCCAGCCCATAGCCACAATAAAAGACCTTTGTGAGCCTGTCCACGGTGTCCCCTGCTAATCTTGCTGGGCAACGAGATCAAAGGAGGAATGTCCTTCATTCTTGTTCAAGCAAAAGGACACAGGACAGAAGTCTGGTTCAGGGACAAACTCAAAATATATAAGCACTTTAAAAGAGAACTGCCATGCAGAATTTCTCCTTCAGAAAGAAAGAGCTTGTGGTGTCACTATAAGCAAAGCAATATTTACATGAGCTTTGTGTGGAGGCAGAGAATCACCTCTTCCCCGCCAAATGGAATTAAAAATTATTCTGGTGTTTGTTGAAAGTATTTTTCCTGTGTTAATATGTAAATTGCTCCAAATTTCCCTTGATATTTTAAATGAGATTTTACTGAGATATTAAAGGTGGCTTAAGAATGATGGCAGCAGACAGGACATGCTAACCTTGAAGAAAGATTTGAAGAAAGTCTCTTTTTTTTTTCAGATGCCCATTATCAAGATCAGGAATAGTTCACAATGTATAAACCAGTGCAAGGACTCCCTGGTGCTTCAGTTTATTCTGTACAGCTAAAGCAAAGATTGGTAGCTATGGAAACCAAAGTACAAAGATAATTAGTGGGCTTTTAGAAAAAGTAAGTCAGGCATTAATCATATTGTCTTCTGGTGATTTATATACACAGTCTCCCTGGCCAGGACAGTTGATGGCTTTTTATGGTCCTTGATGAAAGGTTAACTAAACAGAATAACCATGAATTTTTGTTAAGGGCCAGGTCAATCCAGATGTATTTAATATATGTCTAGCTCTTAATAAGCTCTGTCAATAGAGAAATGGAATGACATAAATAAATGAAGAGAAAGACTATAATTTTGCTAATAGTTTAAATTCCCTTACCTCTTTTTAGTTCTGCCCATTCTTAAGACAAAGAACATCAGTAAGAGCCCCGAACGTTTTGCCTATTTCATAAAACAATTGTAAACTGGCTGGTTCAAGTTTTCATTTCAACTTATTAACAAGTGTTTTCAATAGAGGTTCCAACAGGCAGTAAATCATTTAGAAAGAAAATACTCTGGGAGGCTGAAGTGGGTAGAGTGCTTGTGCTCAGGAGTTCAAGACTAGCCTGAGCAAGAGTGAGACCATGGCTCTACTAAAAATAGAAAAACTAGCCTGTGTTGTGTTGGGCGCCTCCCAAATACTTGGGAGGTAAAGGCAAGAGGATTGTTGGAGCTGAGGAGATTAAGGCTGCTCTGTGAGCTTTGATACCACAGCACTCTACCCAGGGCAACAGAGTGAGACTGTGTTAAAAAAAAAAGAAGAAGAAGAAGATGAAGGAAGGAAGGAAAGAAAAGAGACTTGTGGAATGGGTGGGGGTCAATTAGTCAGTGCCTGGAAGTGGATGAGCTGCAATTGTTTAATATTTCTTATCTCAAGACCAGAGCTTGTTTAGGTGCTGGAGAAAAAGAAAAATCTTGAGGCAGCTCAAACAGTTTGTTCTTTATGCATAAGGGTGCATGACTTACCTCCTGTCTGGCATGGCTTTAGATCTTTCAAATAATTTGGTATCTTACTGCCTCAAAGAGCTCATTCTGTCAGTCTTATGATCTCCATTTTCACATTACTAACTTGGCAGAGCACTATAGACTTTGAAACATTTGACCTTATTCCCTAGGAAATCTTGAGATAATCACTTCTCCCGTTCCTATCCTCTATCTCCTTGAAAGCCAGGGGCTTCTCTTTATACTCAAAAAATAAATACTTACATTGAGAATGTAAGGTAGGCCTCCCTGTTTGTGAATTGAGTTTTGTGGTTTTAAATGTTCTGGATATTTGCTATGGTTACATTCACCCTTTTGAACTATTAAAGGTATACAGAACAACTGTAATACTCTCTGACCACTACAATAGAAGATTACTAATTTCAGAATGTTGGGACTAAGTGAGGTGTTGATACAGACCAGTAAGAAGTGGGGAAATTGGGAGAAAAATATGGAAAAATGATAAAAATTTGAAACTTTGGAGTTAGATGACTCAGGGTTTTAGCATAAATATGCTATGTGTCAGCTCTATTGTTTAGGAAGAAATTATTCAACTTTCAAGGCCCTCAATTTTCTTCTTTTATATAAATGGAGAAATAAAATGAAAGAACCTAGCATTTAAGGGACACTCTGTAAGGGATGCATTCCGTCCTTTCTTCTTTGCAATGACACAGCACAAACACAAGAGTTGGAGAAACCGTCTCCCCTGTATTGATGTTCTTTGCTTTAACCTCCTCATGCAATGCTTCGACTTTATGTGCAGTCTGAAGCTCAGTTCTGGTCTTCTTACATCTCAGGTTGGCGCGATTTAGTTAGTAGTCAATGGCTTTTTGCATTCATTGAGAAACCTAAGTTTAATCTCTAATGGGTGGAAAATGTAAAGCATGTTTGTTTTTCGAAGGACAACTCCTTTCCCTTTGCACATAAGATTCATGGAGTCTCTATCAAGGTTTTGTCTATTTGGAACCCTCCCCCACCATCGGGAAGAGGTGGGATTGTCCGGGTGAAGGAAATCTGGAAAGCTGAACATTAGCCCCTCTGAGCAAAACCAGACACTAAAGAGAAGCGTTGTACCAACATTGAAGGAAAGAGTGTAGGAAAGGCCACCGGGCAGAGAGAGCTAACATAACCTGGTCTGTTTCAGTCATGCTGAAGACTAACGCTGCCTCTCCTGAATAAAGCCATGTTAAGGGCAAACAAGCCTAAGCGTATTCAGGTGCAAATAAGGTTTAGTTTGGATGAAAGCTCTTTCTTCATCTCACGTCTCAATTGCAAGGACAAGTTTAATAAGTGGACCTGAAAATTGGGCCCTCTGTGTAATACATTGCCCAGGCCACCATCCAGCAACACTCGGCATTGACAGGAATGTATTTCAGAGATTTGGTCAGGCCTCTCGTTTCTATTGGTGAATAAATCCTCTCACAGAATGGGCCACACTGAATAGTAATAATACTACCAGGGTTCTCATACTTAGTTGTTCCTCATGAATTTGGAGAATTTATTTGCTGTAGAGACGTTGAGTTCATCCAAAGATCCCTGCACGAAGACCAATGAGCCTTCCTTGAGAGACTCTTATGTCCTGGGACTAGTTCCAGGACCCCCTCAAACTGGGTCTTTTGGGCCAGTATTTGGGTACAGCCCTTTCCTTGCAGTGGTTCTCAACCTTCCCAATGACGCAAACCTTTAATACAATCCAAAGGGGACATGACCCCCAGGTTGAGAACGCTGCTGTACTTGGTTTTGCTGTACTTTTGTTTGTTCAGCTTCCCAGCTCTCCGTCACCTGGACAGTCCCACCTCTTCCCTGCCAGCAGGACATCCTGCCTGCTCCCAGGCCCGGGCTCAGCTTGCCTCTTATCTGGCATGTCAGAACTGGTCAAAGGGAAATAAAACCTTTCCATTCACCAATTGGCTGACCCAACCAGTTCAGCAGAGGAAAAGCTGCTGTTGCACATCGTTAGCCCAAATGATTATCTGTTTGCCTTTTAAAATGATGGTTTATATTTTTAACCTTCCCATCTGGTCTGTAACCTTCATTAGATCCATCTAATTCATGTTTATATCTCTCAGGGCCATACCACAATGTTTACATTGTGTAGAGTTTACTATATTTATTCCTTGAAAGAGAGTAAGAAAAAGAAAAGGAATCAGCATTTATAGGATTCTGGGTGTTAGCATTTTACTTGAGCTGTTTATTCAATGCTAACAAAGATCCTTTTCTCCCATTTTGCAGGGGAAGAAAATTTATCCAAGGCCAGGTAGCTAATATGTAGCACAGCAGATATCAGAACCCAAGGCTATCTTATACAAAGATTGTAATTTCTTTTCTATCTCACCATTGTGACTTCACTGCTGCAATCCTGAGAGCTTTTCCTGCTGCAGTTGTTATCACTGAAACTTGTACGGGCCATTCTGATTATGAGATAATGGAAGGCTGAAGAAAATAGCTGAAAGATGGAAGAGGAGATTTTTAAAATATTGAATTGGTGGAAACAAATGGGTTGCATTTTAAATCACTCATTTTACATCCTTTTAATCTATGAGTCCTTGTTCACTGTGATAAATTTTCGGAATAGCTCTGACACTACATTAGTGTAAACAATATGGATGACAGATGTAGTGATGAGTCTGATGATGAATTGTAAGGGTCTATACATCTCCTTATCATTTTATTTCACATTATTTTATTCTTATGTAAAATAGTGCTATTTGAAGTCTTAATGCCATTTTAGGAAAATCCAATGAAAATAGCCATTTTCTCCACTACACGTGTTAGGTTACATTTTTTTTTAATGAGGAACGTTGCTTAAATATAAATGTAGCACACCAACAAATGATAAAAAACATTGCTAAATAGTTAAAATTGGTATCACTGGATGAAAATGAATTTTAAATGATACTGTAAAACAGAATGTAAAAAAAAATAGAAAACCATTTACATGTTTTGTAAGTGGTAAAAACACTGCAGGATACAGAAAAGTGACTAATACATTAACCGGTAGTTGAAAACATTAACTAAAATCTGAAGAGAAAAATATAAAATTCATGAAATCATTGCTAAGTGAGCAGAGTATGCATAATTGGTGGAGCATAAAATTATAAATTTAAAAACTTGCCTGAAAAGTAAAGAAGAAATGTTCACAGATTAAAAAAATACAGCAAAAAAACTTCTGAAAAAATTATAACAGTTGAAAAAGTGCTTAGAGCTGTAAACAAAATTCAAGGACCACTTTAAGGTACACAAAATTTACAAGACATGAAAAATCACTGAACAAAAATAGCCATTAAAAATTCATTGTCTGTTTAGAACAACTGTGGTGCAGAGTTTTGTTCTTTCCATGAACACACATGCACCTTCCTTTCTTCTGGGCAACCCATGGGGTTTTTAAAGTGCTTCTGTGTAACTCATCTGAGCCTTCATCTTTCAGGTAGGCTCATCAAAATTTCAAGGATCTGGTATTTCAAGTCAGGTTGGAATTACCTCTCCCACTTTCCTTCCCAGTAGTCTACTATTTTTTCACTTTATTTACATAATTTTACTACGTCGGAACTTCTGTCCTCCCTGTTTTGTGCCCGTGACTGAAATGGATAGAGCTCAGGCATATTTCCATCAGACTAGTTAATTTCAATCCTAAAAGCCTTTCTTTGTGTTCGACTAACTCTATGCTTTTTGCCCCAATCTATTTTCTCCTTAAGAGAGTCTCCTTAAGCTCCTTCATATCTTTTTGAATAATACCTTATTTGTAGACCAAGAATCGCAGAGAGGAAGTCATGATAAGTTTTATCAGATAACTGACTCATTTGCAAACCGTGATTTGTGACTTTTGTCACTCACACATATAAAAATGCTTTTCAAAAAACTATGGCTGTATTTACAGCTAAATATTTTAACATAGATATTTTAAAGAGAAAACTTGTCTCATCTGATTTATGGTTTACATATTAAAATAAAAGTAATTGAGAGACTTGATGGTGATAAACTTCTGGCTCAAGCAATTTAGTGAATAATGTCCCCCAAACCTCTATTTTGATTCCCATTGTCTCTTATGACGATAACGGAGCCAGAAACTTATTAAAGAACTCACACAATTTCTTATTGTTAATATTTCTGTAAATTTTACTGGAATAGGTTTTCAGGAACATTATCAGAGAATGTGTAGGGGAGAGAGAGAAAGAACAATTTGTCATCCTTTCTTAAGAAGGAGAATTCATAAACAGAGCCCGATCTGCCTGAGAGAGAAAACGAAACTTATTGTTACTGAATGACAATTACATTCTACTTTTTTGGTTTAAGTAATTCATGAGTCAACATCGTTCTGATAATCAGGATATTAAAATAGATAACAAAAGAATGAAAAATTAGGTCCTTGATTCAAAAACATAATGCCAACCTGGTTATCATGACCCTGAAAGTAGACATTGCATTTCCAGCAATCATTGCAGATACTACATAGGCTGAGTTAGCACATTTCTTGGTCACTAAATTTTCAGGATTTTTAGAAAAAAGTACTTAAATAAATAGAGATAGGTGATTGGGTCAAATGTCCCACCCAAGCCTTTTTAACATAATCAAATCTCTTACAAAGCAGGTAAGGTTAAATAAACATCAATTTATTAAACATGCACAACATAAATTCATATAGGTTAAAACGCCTCTCTGTTTTATAAAGTATTATTTCTAGAGCCTGGAAAATGGTACAGTGAGGAATTTGAGATGTTTGCTGTTTTTTATGCTGTCTACTTAGTAACTGTCTTCTTTGGGTGATAACCACAATTGTAAGTCTATTTTTGAGTGAAATGCATAGCAGTCAAGACTGGTGAATCACTTTAAAGTATAACATACTCAGAAGTCAAACATGACAAGTTCAATTTTATCTTGCAAGGAGGAAATGTATTCATGACTTAAAGACTATAAGTTAATTGAATTTATTTTAAATGCATGATATTGCATAATTATTTCTTTATAGATTTAAACTAGTCCTCATCGGCACAGTTTTATTATTAATGAAGTTGGAAATTCAAACAACTCCTGGTTTCTTTTCACTGTAGCTATCGCAGAAGGATATCCAGGGAAGGACAGAGAAGGGAGGAAAGCAGGGGGGCGGCCCACGTGTTCTGGGCCTCGGCTCCTCCCCCCAGAGCAGAGGGGCTCCCCTGTCGGAGGTTTTGCTCTGGTCGCTCCCATTACTGGCCACTGTCACTGCCACAGTGGCGTTGTCTGGGCTGGAAGGGGCGTATGAAAGAATGGACCAAAAAAAGCCAGGAATAAAGGAAGGGATGCCTGTGTGCTGACTGTTTAAAGTTCCCCTTTATACCCCGCAGGCTGGAGCTGGGCGGCTGCTCCCCGAGCTCCCTGTGGGCCACGGTGCTCACATCCGTCTTCAGTCTGGGTGGAGGTGGAGGGAAAAAAGCTGAGCCGATTGTCAGTTCAGGGGACTTCACACAGTTCCAGGGCTGTTTACACTAACTCTCTTCAGACTCTCTTGTTCTTCCCCAGTGAGATCTCCAATAACTGCTCCCGATTTCCATTCAGGTTTTATAGTTGGCATCAGTGCCAGAGGTGAGTGGGTGACCTGGGCTTTCCCTTCCTACCTGGATCGGAGTCTGGCACTGTCTCTTAGAGATTTTATGCAGATGAGACAGACATGTGTTACTTTTCTATTCATGCTTTGTTGGCCCAAGGAAGTCAACGGCCATCCCCATCTCCAGGAAGAAAGGGCCATGTGATACCGCTCTCTGCCCTGAATTAGAAGTGTTTGGGAAAGAACCCCCGTGACTTCTAGTATAACAGAGTCTGGAGCTCTGGGACGTGCCTTCACCCTGGACCAAGCCCAGGCATCAGTGACTCATACTTAAGCTAGAGGAATTACAGTTCTTTTTAAGGTGTAAGTTTGGATTTCTATACCCTTAAAGTTCAAAAATACCTTTGTGGGAAACAGTGATGATATACTCCACTCATATAACCTTGAACCCATACACAACTACAAGATAAGACATAAAAATGCATTTTTTAAAATTCCACAGTGGTTTATATAAGGAAAAATATCTATATGATTGAATGTTAATTAGCCAGAAATACGATAGAACTGAATGACAAAACAGAATTTTGACTATAGAGTCGTATAGATCCACTGACACTCAAAAGATTAGATCTATATACACACTCATAAATATACTACATATCAGTATATAAGTTGCTAAGATGAGACTATTAGCTCCTTTCATCTCTTCTTGTCTCTCTTTACTTTGAAAAAATCTGTTTTGTGCAAAGAAGTATTATTTTAACTGAAAACCCTATGACACCACACCTTTGATCCTGTAGTTTCTTCCAGTGTTCTGTTTATACCTCAGAATATGGTGAACTTCATTACAATGCAGCTTTTATCCTTTTTTTTTTTTTTTTTTAACAATTTTTGTAACCTGTTGGGTCATTTAAATTTGAAAACATAAGCACAGTCAGTGCCAAAATATTAACAGCAAGCTATCTGTGCCCTCTCCAGACTAAATATGAACAAATAAACTCCCAGGAAAGGGGGATGGAAAGGGAATGTGAAGGGAAGAGGAGGGAAAGTGGTGAGTGACACTGTGAGTTGTTTTGCCTCTTGGATTATTTCCTTCCCACATTCACAGTTGCCCCTCAGTATCCGTGGGAGGATGGCTCCAGGACCTCCAGGGATAACCAAAATCAATGGATGCTTTAGTCCCTCTCGTAAAATGGCATTGTAGTTCATACAATCCACACACACTTCCTTGTATACTTTAAATCATCTCTAGATTACTTGTAATACCTGATGCAATGTAAATCTGTGCAAATACCTGTTATACTGTATCGTTAAAGGAATAATAGGAAAAAAACTCCGTACATGTTCAGTATAGATGCAGTTTTTACCTGAGTATTACAACATTCCAGGGTTGGTTGAACCCATAGCTGTGGAACCGACGGATACCGAGGGCAGACTGTACTCTGTGGTTTGTTGATAACATTTAGCTACTGGAGGTATAACTAGTGTCTTCAGTATAACAGCCTGGGTAAGATTTAGAGGGCACAAAGATGAAGATGATCGTTCTTGTTGTCAAGAGACTTATGACTTAGTGAAGGATGTTAAGCCACAAAAACAGAATTTAATATAATACCTGCTCATAGAGGATAATATAGAATGCTACAACAACTAGGGCCTACGCCGCTGTCATATATAAAGAGTTTTCCATGAATAAAGAAAGAAAATGCTTTCAGATCCACTTTACACTTTAAAGATGAGGATCTTGAAGATAAAAAAAAAAATCCATCCATAATTTTAATCCAGGTCTTCCAACTTAAAGTCTCTTATTTTTCTATGGCATTATGCTATTATTTTAATATATCCTTTTTTTTTTTTTTTGAGACAGAGTCTCAAGCTGTCACCCTGGGTAGAGTGCCGTTGCAACACAGCTCACAGCAACCTCAAACTCTTGGGCTTAAGCGATTCTCTTGCCTCAGCCTCCCAAGTAGCTGGGACTAGAGGCACCCTCCACAACACCCAGCTATTTTTTGGTCGCAGTTGTCATTGTTGTTTGGCAGCCCCAGGCTGGATTCAAACCTGCAGCTCCAGTGTATGTGGCCGGCACCGTAGCCACTGATCTACAGGCACTGAGCCCTATTTTAATATATCTAGCCACTTATAATCCACCAACCCTTAACATTTAGTCAAACTGACAAATATTAAAGTCTCATTAAAATTGATTTCAAAAACGTTCAAATGAATCGTGGGGACAGGGTGTGCACAGGTTTCCCATCTATCTCACTAAGATTTATTTACTTTTCCCATTTTTCCTCTATAATAAGCTTTTTCTCATAAAAACAGAAATTTTATTTTATTTGACCTTGAACATAGCATATAGTTTCAAAGTTCTACACCACTAACAAACAATTTAGAGAAAGAAAATTGTTATACAATCTCTCAACTGTCCAGAAAAGGTGCATGGCAGGCTGAGCTAGTTTCCAAGGAATACAAAAGGAAATATATAATTCAGCAAGTAATTCTCAGTGAACTTATAGTAACATGACTCACAACAAGAAAATCGTTCGATAAAATATGCTGAATGGGAAATGATTCAGTGGAAATATTATTCAGAACAAGCAATTACTGAGTGAAGGTATTACCCACAGCAGACAATTACTCAGTGAAAATATTACAGGGAGCAGGCAAATATTCAATCAAACGTTTGACAAGGAGAGCAATTATTCAATAAACAATCATATAATTGTACCCAACGGAGCACGCTTGCCACACAGCATACAAATCACTTACAGACACTCACGATGAGGTCTGAATGGTGGAAATGTGGATAATTTATGGTTCTCATTTGTCATTGTTGAGATAATTTCATTTTAGTTTTACTTTCAAATAAACAGCGTTAAAATGTGTGCAACCATTCCAAAATACCAATTTTTCAAAAAATCCTACTTTGGTCTTTTTTCTCTTCTCTCCTGGATTCTTTCTCCCTCTTTCCCTTGTCTCCTCTTCTCTGACTGCTTCCCCACTGTCTCATTATTGACGTTTTTCCCATATAATGTGTTCAAGGATAATTCTGAATATTAAAAAGCTCACGTTTATTATTAAATCTTCTCTCTGTAAATGACTCATGAATGTGCTTCGTAAGGAGACAACCTCACCGGCAGCCGTTTATCACACATTGGTGGATTGCAGGTATAATTTGCAGGGCTCCAACCAGTCAGAATGTCATGGCACCTTCAAGCAGGGCGGAAATGGTGACAGTGAATGAATCAATGAGCGGATATTTCAGCCAGAGCATGACTGTGAACTGTCAGTCACTAAGCTAGGAGTTACAAATGACAACTGCAGAGCGATAGAGACTGACCTCAAAACAAAAAATGTCAGGGTAATGCAGTCCCTGGGAGGAGAGGTGTGCATAAATAACCGAGGAGCAAGGAGAGGAAAAGCTGCCTTGAGTGTGGAAGAAACACAAGCAATTAGCCAGGTAGAGAAAGGTGGGAACGGAGTCCCAGGCGATGAGAATAGAGATGCAGGCACGACCCACGTGGTGAGTGTGACGGCTAGGAGAGGCTCGGTGCCGCAGCCTGCCGCCTGCTACCCAGACCGGCAGGAAAGGACGCTGGCAAAACTGCACCTACCGGAGGGTCTCTAGACCGCAAATTCATACTGTCCCTTTATGTATATTTAAAAGGTTCTTGGTATATGTCTTTTGGGTTTTTCTGTTTTCCAGTTTCAGAAGGATGATTAAATGTAACTGTCCTGGTCTACCATTAATGACAGAGGGGAATGAAAGGCGGCAAGTATTCAGGAAGGCCAGTGCTTACTTCAGCATCTGATGGAAAGGAGTTAGGGGCAGAGTTAACCCTGGGAAGGCAAGAAAGGACATGGAAATATAAGGCTATTAAGACAGAGGGAACAGAGGGAACAGAAGGTGATATGAAAACCAGCTGTAGGATATGCCTCTGGGTGAATATGGGCTGCAGGTGCTGCCAGGAATTTCACAACATTCTAGGAAATGCCAATTTTTCTGAGGGACCAATAAGATGGCTGTCATCCAATTTGCTTTCACCATGAAAGTTTTTTTTTTTTTTTTTTTTTTGCCGGGGGTTGGGTTTGAACCTGCCACCTCCGGTATATGGGGCCAGTGCCCTACCCCTTTAGCTACAAGTGCTGCCCCACCATGAAAGTTTTGAGACAGACTGTCTTACGGTCCATTTTTCACTTCCAAGAAACAGTTGACAGCATCCTTTCTGATTCGCTCATGCAATGCAAATTTTAGCTTGCTTAACTTATCAGTATTGCTGGGAGGGCTACGTTTGTTTCTGTCCACATAGAGTTAATGACTCTTGATTTTGAGTATCTTAAACTTTTGTAGTGATCCACATACAATCCGAGGGTTCTAGAGGACACTGGCTATTTTGCCATTAAGTATTCACTCTTGGTGATTGCACCTCCAACTTCCTAGTAGGGATCAACTCTCCCTCAAGTTCATCTATGTGATTTGATGCCAATTGGTTTTCTACTCTTTCACAGTCACAGCGATCCCCTATCCTCTTGGGAAGCACATAATCCCACTAAAGGCCACTGAGGGCTATTTTCTGGGGCTTTTGTTCATCTTTGGATTGGGTAGGTAATGAAATGAGGCTGTAAGTGTTGTGTGTTTTTCTACAGCAGGGTGACAGGGTGACAGGATGACAAGGAAGCCTACGCCAGGCTTCCAGACCAACTCGGAGAGCGTGAGCATGTGGGGGAGTGTAAAGCCCTGACCAGGCCACTGGGATCATCTCTCACTGGAACAGACAATATGTTTCTTTTGTGTGGCTGTGCCCACGTTGGATATTGTGTCTTTTGATATTTTGAAAACAGAAAAATTCTTGTCACAAAGGCTAACAATTTCAAATAGTCTGTCACACAGATGCTACATACTTTAGTCACATAATAACTAAAATAAATAAATGAATAAAGTAAACTACCTTTCAGTAATGGCAGTTCCATATCTGTGAGTGGCTTTTTACACTTACAAAGCCTATTTTGCTTCATATTCATAATAAATATTGAAGAAGATACTATTTACACCTTTGATGTGTTAGGAATTGTATGTTGTCAGGGTTATCCAAAGCATGAGTGTCTGAGCACAAACTCAAGCTTCCTTGCTCCAGCTTGAAAACTAGTCCCAAGATCCTTTTATTCTTTAACTAGTAGTGTGTGCACTTCAAAATCTTGCATTATGCTTTACATTTTTTAGGTTTTTAGAGGTGACTAAAGGTGGATGAAAGGGGACTATACTTTCTTATTTATAATTGTGAAATTTAGAAGTTTGTGGAGCAGAATGATTGGCAAGAGACAACTACTTTAAAATACCTCCCAACTTCTTTTGAGACAGGGTTTTGCATGGGCTAGAGTTCAATGACGTTCTCATCACAGCTCACAGCAACTTCAAACTCCCAGGCTCAAACAATCCTTCTGCCTCAGCCTCCCAAGTATCTGGGACTGTAGGTGCCTGCCACCACACCTAGCTAATTTTTCTGTTTTTAGCAGAGGTAGGGTCTTGCTCCTGCTTAGGCTGATATCAAACTCTGGGCCTGAAATGATCCTCTTGCTTTGATCCCCCAGGGTGCTGAGATTACCGGGGTGAGCTTCTGTGCTGGGTACCCATCTTTTCTTTAAAGTAAAAAATCTCAGAAATTGTCATTTTAAAAGTGACTCTGGTCAATCTTAAATAAAACATAACTTACTAGAAATAGGAATTTCTTTTAGTAGACTTCAGCTTTACTTTTTTTTACACATCTTCAAATGTATCATAACCCTTTGCACTATCATGGTCTTGAACAAAGGCCCTATTCTCTACTTCAGGATAATTTTTTTCCATTGCAGTATTTGATTTTTATTTCTTCAGATATTATTATTGATGTAGTTCAGTTCTTCAGGGAATCATCGCCTCCATGAACCCTACCTGCCATTCCCAGGTTCAGCTTCCTCTGGGAAGCTCTGGAGTCAAGGTAGAGCTAGACCAGTCTGGCCAGGACACCTCTTCCCCCATCAGTCCAGACTCTGGAGCATTTAAGTTGGGTGCATAAATATTTAGAATTGAAATGTCTTCTTATTGTAATTTTCCCTTAACCAATACGAAGTGTCTGTCTTTGTCTTTTTTGACTTTAGTGGCTTTAAATCCACATGTATCTGAAAATAAGATTGTAACCCCTCCTCTCTTTTCTTCTGGATTCTGTTTGCCTGAGAAATTATCTTCTAACCCTTAATTCTGAGTTTTAATTTGTCTTTTGAGGCAAGGTGTGTTTCCTGCAGACAGCAAATGGATGGCTTGTATATTTTAATCCAATCAGCCAGACTATGTCCCTTCACTGGGCAGTTCAAGCCATTAACATTTATGGAGATAATTGAAAATGTGGTAGCATTCTGTTCATCTTATTTTGTGAAAATCCATTGCTTAGTTTTGTCTTTAGCATCATTGTGGAAGCTAGGTTCTGTCCTTCAATTTCTCGGTGCTTACTTTGCTGGTGGTCCATTGTGATGGTGAGTGTGTAGAACAGGTTGAAGTATTTCCTGTAGAGCTGGTCTTATTGTGGCATATTTCCTCAATGTTTGAGTATCTGTAAACAACTCAATTTCTCTATCAATTTTAAAGCTTAGCTTAGCTGGATATAGAATTCTGTGATGGAAGTTGTTCTGTTTAAGTAGATTAAAGGTAGATGAACCAGAAAAAAACCCATATAGCTAAAGCAGTTCTTAGTAATAAAAATAAAGCCAGGGGTATCAGCATACCAGATTTTAGGCTGTACTACAAGGCCGTAGTGGTCAAGACAGTATGATACTGGCACGAAAATAGAGACATAGACATTTGGAATCGAATAGAAAACCAGGAAATGAAACTAACAACTTACAACCACCTAATCTTTGATAAACCAAACAAGAACATACACTGGGGGAAAGACTCCCTATTCAATAAATGGTGCTGTGAGAACTGGATATCCACTTGCAAAAAACTGAAAGTGGACCTGCACCTCTCTCCACTCGTAAAAATTGATTTGAGATGGATAAAAGACTTAAATTTAAGGCACAAAATGATAAAACTCCTCAAAGAAAGCATAGGAAAAATACTGGAAGTTATCGGCATGGGGAAAGACTTTATGAAGAAGACTTCCATGGCAATTATAATAACAACCAAAATAAACAAATAGGACTTAATTAAACTGAAAAGCTTCCGTACAGCTAAGGAGACAACAACCAAAGCAAATAGACAACCTACAGCCTAGGAAAGGATATTTGCATATTTTGAAGCTTAATAACTAGGGTCTATAGAGAACTTAAATTAATATACATGGAAAAAGCCAACAATCCCATAGATCAATGGGGAAGAGAGATGAACAGACCCTCTCAAGAAGACAGACAAATGGCTAGCAAACATCTGAAAAAATGCTCATCATCCCTAATTATTAGAGAAATGCAAATCAAAACCACCCCAAGCTTCATCTAACTCTAGCGAGAATGGCCTACATCACAAAATCTCAAAACTGTACATGCTGGCACGGATGTGGAGAGAAGGGAACACTTTTACACTGCTGGTGGGACTGTAAACTAAAACAACCTTTTTGGAAGGAAGTATGGAGAAACCTCAAATAACTCAAAATAGATCTCCTGTTTGATCCTGTAATCCCATTACTAGGCATCTACCCAGAAGGAAAAAAATCCTTTTGTCATAAGAACACTTGCACTAGACTGTTTATTGCAGCTCAATTACAATCACCAAAATGTGGAAACAGCCTAAATGTCCCCTATCCCAGGAATAGATTAATAAGCTGTGGTATATATATATATACCAAGGACTACTACTTAGCCATTAAAAAAATGGAGACTTTACAGCCTTTGTATTAACCTGGATGGAAGTAGAACACATTATTCTTAGTAAAGCATCACAAGAATGGAGTAGCACGAATTCTGTGTACTCAATTTTGGTATGAGGACAATTAATGACCTAGTACATGGTTGGGGGGGTGAGGAAAGGGGAGAGCAAGAGATAGAGAAGGAGGGAGGTGGGTGGGGGAAAGAAGAACAGAGAGAGGGAAGGAGGGAGGGGGTTGGGGTCTCAGTGTGTGACACATCTTGTACCCTCAATGAATTCCCAACATTAAAAAAAGAAGAAGAAGAAAGAAAATGGCCTTTGTACTTGCTTTTGGAAGCAGTAAGGAAGGGGAAATTTTGGGTAATGGTTTCTCATTTCTTAATGAAGAGCCCAGAATCAATCATGGTAGGAAAGGTTATGCTGTAATAATGAATTAGTTCCACTGTGCCACTGGTTAACAATACAAGGATTGCTTTCTCATACTGCACATCCTTTGTCAGCTTATTGGGGGGCCTGTTGCCTATAGTCCCACAGAAGGCCCAGGCTGATGGAGAATGCACCATCATATCTAGAACAGTGATTTTCAACTGGTGTCCTGTGAGAGGATCTTAGGTGTACCATGAAAAGATTTTAAAGATAATTTGAAATAAGTTCAAAGCACAGTAATTATATTCTGTGAGATTAAAACAGTTTTGAAAGCACTGATGTAGAAGGTAGCTAGTAGCCACAGTGAAGGAGGAGGATACAGGAGTCATGTACGGACAGGTTAGTGCTTCGAACTGGAAGAGAATCACAGCTTCACAGCTTCACCTCTCCCAGGCCACTGGCCAGTACTGCCCAAATGGTTCTACCTAACTTTAGGGCCTAAGAATGGAGAATTGCAGAGAAATTTTTGAACACTATTATCTCTTCCATAAGCCTCAAGGAGAAGCATCAAAGAAGAAAGGAACCCGTAGGAAAGAGAGGAACTTGGTGAGCCTGTCAGTCTATGTCAAGAGGTGATACTTGGTTTAGCTGTAGATAAACCCAAGGGATTCTCCCACACAGGCAGACAGAACCTGATTACTGGGAACAGGCCTAGGAGGTCAGGTCGTCTGCAACAGAGATGACCTTTAGCATATTGGAGACTCAGCAGGAGTGCTGGGACTGGATAGATATAGTTGCACAGAGCTGCGATTAACATGTATGTCTTAATTTCTCTTTCTGAAATTTCTTTCCACAAAATGTCCAAAAGATGCAAAAAAAAAAAAAAAGCGCCTCCAAAAAATTCTTGAGAATTAAAAAATGAATAATCCACCTAGAATAACTCTACTACATATATAAGTACATGTCGTGTCTTTAACTTCCTTATTTTATTATATATGTTTCTAGTTTCACATAAAATATTTTAACCAAAAGCTTGCATTAAAGTTTTAGATAAACTCTTTCAAATCGTATGCTCGTTCATTTTTTTTAAGGTATGTGCATGATGTTTTGGTATAGTTATAGCTCATGAAATGATTACTGCAGTCAAATAATTAACATTTCCATATCTCACTTTTGTGTATGTGCATATATGTCTGGTAAGCATACCTGAACTCTACCTTCTTAGCAAATTTCCAACACATAATGCAATGTTGTCAACTGCACACCTCATCAGATAAATGTTCCTTATTTTAAAAACACATTACAATATTTCGTTTAATCTTTCTAAGTTCTCTATCTGGTAGGTACTATTATCCCAGTTTTACAGATGGAAAATTAAGGAGATTAATGACTTGCTCAAGTTTGAAAGGAATAACTTTCTGGCTCCCACATTTCATCTAAGACTGTTTGCTTTCTTGATTTTTGAGGGAGTTTTCAAATTAGGCTATAAATCCTACTGTCTCTTTGTGCTGATGAGCCAACACACATGAGTTTTTCAGCTAATTTTAAAAACGAGTGGTTGCGCACAGGTCTCTCGAGGTGCCTGTGCCTTTTGGCCATCTCTGCCTTTAGGGAGCTGTGCTGGCTCCGTGCTAGCTGGCATTTGTGAAGTTCCCCAGGCTCTTGTCTTCAGGCGAGAAGACGATTATACCATTTGACAAATGTGAATCTGAACTTAGCACCCAGCAGAAACAAGCTTTCACAATGGTAGGGCCATCTGAATGTTACCTAGGTGTTCTTGTGGGCTGCAAGCACTTTTTACCAGCACCGAAATACTAACTTACATAGTTGCTACGTAGTGGCGTAAAGCTTACAGAGAAGGCTGCAAAATGGGAGCTTCTTCCACTGCTAACAAATCAAACGTAACGAGGAAAAACTGAGAAAACGAAAATGGAAATTACTTCCCCTGCGGTGAGCAAAGAAATTGGAAGTTTTCTTCCTCCCTTATTTCTTTCTCAAAGTTAATTTTACAGCAGTTTTTCTCGCCATGAACAACATACTTTTTTCAGTTTAGTTGTAATTTTGCCATTGAAACTGCTGCATGGATTAGAACCCAGGATACTTTCCTTTATTTTTACGGTGCAAAGAGACACTAAAAAAATAGATCCCGGGTCTTTAATGTCATTATTTTATTATATATGTCATTTTTATTTGCCTCACTTATCAGGCAAGGGATTATTTCTTTCTAAATGAGAGAAAAGTAAACACAAACTAGTTTAAATTATATGGAAATGTTTTGGCTCACTCCATGGCTAGCACAGGCTTCAGGGATAGTTGGACAAGGGCTTCAGTTCCATTTGCCTGCTGCAATTTATCAAGTATTTTTTTCTGGGGTGGCTTGACCCTCAGGCTGGTTTCTTCTCTCTTGGTAGTAAAACATTCTTACCTTACAGTAACTTCTACTAAATCTGTAAAAAGCAAGAGATTTTTCTGCCTCCAAACACAGGGAAAACATTTCTTTGTTTTTCTCTGACTAACCTAGGCTGCAGGGTCTCCTGCTCAGGGGGACACGGACCCCATTTCCTGGGACACGGACCCCATTTCCTGGGAGGACTGATGGAGGAACCCGTCACCTAGTGTTCCCAGATGCAGAGTCCAGCCTCCTGTCACCGTCCAGCGGTTATGCAGAGATGGGGGTTAAATAAAACACGCTTTATTTGTCGGTGGGCCGGGAATTCAAGAGCGCAGCAAGAGTAGCCTCTCTAAGACTGTTCTGCCTCATAACAGAACAATTCCCATAACTTTTATAATGAAATACAAAAAGTAACCTAGAAAATTCTAATTTTATCTGATGGGAAGTAACATGGAAGTAGTCTCCATTCTAACAATGCAAAACGTTTAAACAATATAAACACTAGGAAGGCGATTTTCACTTTATCATCAGAGAAAACACCATATCCTCAAAGTAACCTTTACCCAATCACGACTCCTATTGTCTGGGCCACGACCTCTTCAGAGTGTCCTGAGATAAACACCCTCCCAATCCTGGAACCACCTTAACTGGATGATCACAGGCGTGTGGGGAAGGCTGAGCAGACTTGGTCACTGTACCATTTCTGCTCAGCTTCTCAGACTCCATCTTGCAGGCCGCTTTTCTGGCTTCACGGGGCTGGACACAGACTCCATCTTTTAGGCCCAGGCAGGCTCACAGACCAGCTTGAACACAGACCGTGTTCTCTGTGCTCGTGCAGGCTCATAAAAACAAGTCTGACCAGAGTTCCACCCAAGCGACCACTCCCGGAGCAGGGAGCACACTCCCCAAGCAGGACGACATTCCTGCACAAGAGAAGTTTTAAAAATAGCTTCTGCCCACAGGCCCTGGTGCCAAGCAGCTGTGACATGTTTTAGACATACGTTAAGTCTTCCCAAACCTCCCTGCCTGCAGGTGAGAAAAGCTGCATGTAAACCCCTAGACAGAGGCCCAGACAGGTCCTGGGCACGGGCTCTGCCCTCTGCAGCACTGGAGGCTTTACCTTTTTTCTTATCTATCACCAGATTCTGTCCTGTCATTTACTGGTGATGGTCCAGGAATTTATTCTTCTAATCTCGGCGACCAGGGACCTGGCAGAAAGGAGATTCCGGTTATGTTAGGATAATACATTCTGCTAATTAACCTAGGCCTGGATAAGTTCCTGTCTCTGGTCCTATCACTGTGACAAGGAGGTTATTACATTTACACCTGGGCAGGGCAAATAGCCCCTCAATCCACAAAACTGCTGCACAGATAGGGAGCAATGGCTTCCTAAAGCAATTGTCTGCTGTTTGCTGACAAGGAAGAGGAGGGGACAGATGATGTTTGTGCAACGCAGTGTCCCCAGTACACCCAGTTGACAACAGTTTCTAGGGTCAAGACATTTCTTTCCACTTAGATAAAATATTTTCATGAAACATTTCGGCTGGTGGATTGGTTTCCAGAATAAAATATAAACATTTTATTTCATAAAATACAGAGGGTGACAAAAATGCATATACATTTTTAAAAATGTATTAAAACTGTGATACTCAAGTCACATTTGACTTCTGCAATTATAAGAGATGCAAAATATGATAGAAAAGATAACAAACATTATTGGTCTGTATGTATATTGTTTACTACAACTTTAATGCAGTTTATTTCTTTCTTAAAATGTGTATACATTTTTTTGGCACTCTATTGGAGCAGAGCGTAATCAGGACCCATATACCTCGTGTTGCATCAAGTGTAAGCTATGGGCACTTCTGTAAAGAACAGAGCCAGGTTAGGAGAAAGGCCCGTTTCTGGGCATTGCAGTATCCCCTGGCTTGGAATTGCACTATCCTCCCTGGATCATGCCTCTCAAAATGCTTGTGATTGTTTCTCTTCAACCCACTCTCTCATGAAGAACTAGTGAGAACTCCTGTGACCTTTTACTTGGAATCCTTTTCTAGGTGGTGGATTATACCTTCTTTGGCTCCTGAATATTCTGGCACTGACTCTTCATATCATCTCACTTTTTTCCCACCTCTGTCTGACCTTTATTGAATGTGCCAACTTGCCATCTAATAGTGATCAAATTCCAATATTGTACAGAATGTTGAATATATCTGTTCTGGTTCAATATAGAATACTCTATGTAGTTATCCCCTGGACCTTATAAGTGGATAAGCTATCACTCCTTTAATTCTGTTATGTTACATAGCATGGTTGCCCTTAAGATAAGAAGATTTTCTAGATGGGCTTGGTCTAATCACATAAGTCCATGAAAACAGAGGGCTTTCTCTGGCTGGTGGCCAGAAAGTGAGTGGGCGGAGGGTAAGTCAGAGGGGTGTGAAGCATGATGAGGATTTGACTCATTTTGTTGGCTTGAAGATGTAGGGGAGACCACATGCAAAGACCAGAGAGAGGGCCTATGAACTGTGAATAACTCATAACCAACATCCACTGAGGAAATAGGACCTTAGTCCCAGCACTGCAAGGACTCTGACTCTGTCACCGAGCTGCATGAGCCTGAAGTAGATTCTTCCCTCAGAGTTCAGGGGAAAACTCAGCTCATTTAACACTTGATTCTGGTCTTGTGATACCCTTAGCATAGAACCCAGCCAAGCTCCTCTCGACTTCTGCCTTCAGAATTGCAAGCTAATAAATGAGCATTGTGTTCAGCTGCCAAGTTTGTGGCAATATATTATAAATTGTGTTGTTAGACCAAAACTTATTTGTCAACAAAAGCCACAAGTGTAAGTGAATGGAGCTTCAAGTTGGGTGGGTTAGTGCCCATGTGTGTAGTGACAAAGGACAGGGTGGTGCAAATGATATATTTGATTTAGTCGCTGGGAGTGGTCATTCTTCTGAGCAGTTGGACACACAGCATCCCTGTGCTTTGATCTCAGAATATTCATTTTATTTACTATTTCCAAGCCAAGGACATTGTTGTTTACCATCATATATTTTTCCTGATTTGAACGTTCCTCTTAATATCAAGGGCTTGTTCTCTTCCTTCCCTGAAGAGTTCCTGCCCAAAATACATGAGTGGACTTGACCCATTTAATTTCACACCACAGGTTACTACGACCCCAGCAAATCATTCCAGTAGCCTCTCGCTAAGGTTGAATCTAACACTTCTCGTGACATACGTTATTTTTATTCCATTTCACCTTCTGTTAAAAGAAGCCCAATTAGCTGCAGCAATACAGTCCCTCAGGAACATTATTTTAATGCCAGCTCTCAGAAACTCCTGACATTTGTAGTTTTAATTCATTTGTAAGTTAATCATGTTGATTACTCTAAATTCATGAAAACATTTCTGCCTAGGAAATTGGAGGAGCTGATATTTAAAAGTAAAACCTTTCCTGTAAAAAGCAGACATAAAGAGGAAATTTGGATGAGAGAGAATCAGCTAGTACTAAACAGACCAGCATTCATCACGGTGCTGAAGCTGTCAGGAGAGGTTCTGTGCTCTTCCTCCTTACAGCTCTGAGTTTACTGGGCCATTGCATTTCAACTAGCTGGTGGGAGGACGTATTCCACTTTTGTATATTTTTGCTTTGCATTCCTGAGCTTTAAACTCATCTCCTACAACAGCAGTAGAATCTTTTTTGCTCACTTGATATTGTGTATTTGCACTCTTGTCTCTGTCTTTGGAGCTCAATGTATTAGCAGATGGTAAGTGGAGATCTATTATGGGAATAGGAATAGTCACAGGTGAGCTTCTCTTAGGAGTTCCTTCTGCATGTGAGGACAATTTACATTGAAATGAAATTAATACAATGAGCAGAAATTTCTTTCTGTACCAGTCCTGTGGAGATGGCACCAGCCTTCCCAGCCCTATGTTAGAGGAAGATAAGGAGTGTAAGGTCAACACCTGATAGGCAGAAAGGCCAGAATCTTACTGGGGGTGAACCAGGCCGGGAATATCATGAGAACCAAGAAGTTTCCACAGCTGTCTGTCAGGGTGTGCACTAGTACAGATCTGGTGCACGTGGGTTTGAGAAAAGTTTCTCCAGACAAAGATCAGGATATAAAAGTGTAAAATTTATTGTATTTTCTTAGAAGGAGAGCGGGAGTGAGAGGGGAAAGAGAGGGAGAAAAGAAAGCAGGGAGATGGCCATATGGCATCCAAGGAAAGGGGAAGGAAAGGAAGGTACCAGAAGCAAAGTGGCCGGCGGATTTTAAGGGGGCTGTAAATTGGTGGGGTGCATTTGAAAAGCTTCTGCATCTGTTCTTTCCTTTTTCCTCAGTGACAGGTAAACAGTAAAAACAAGCTGGGCTGGATGTCAATGCCCAGGAGCTGGATCCTCTGCCTTTCTCTGGAGACGGGATTGACACAGGAGATGCAATTTTGTCCCTGAGATATGGCTGAAGCCGGTTCTCCTTCCTGGCTGTTTACTCAGAAACTCTGTGACAAGTAGATTCTCAAAACCAATTTTAAAGAGAAAGATTTGCATCTCCTTTCTGTCTGTTCGACTTTTCCAGAAGTTGTGCAAAACAGAACTCCTGTGCATATGATGCCTGTTAGCAAGAGAACTTATAGGACTGATGTTTAACCGTTACTAGGAAATAGCAGGATTGGGCCTTTTCCCTGAAATGCTTGCAATTCTTGCAAGGCTGTCTCCCTCGTCCTGTGGCAACTGAACCATTTAGTTCAAGAAAGGTCTACATACAACCTTATTGCAGAATATAGGCAAGATCTCTGATATGAAAAAGGCTGAGCTAAATTTAACTTATTTGAGAAAAAAAATCCAAGCTTTATATTAATGAGTTTGAGAACACCAAAAGAAAGAAAGATAAGAAACTATTCCTAAAATCATAAAAGTAGAAGAGAGGTTAGAGGGGAGAGTTATATTCTGTTCAATAAAATCTTTACATGAGGGCTGAGTGTGGTGGCTCACACCTGTAATCCTAGCACTCTGGGAGGCTGAGCATGGTGGCTTGCCTAATTAAGCTCAGGAGTTGGAGACCAGCCTGGGCAAGAGTGAGACCTCTTCTCTACCAAACACAGAAAAACCAGGCAGGTGATGTGGCGGATGCCTGTAGTCATAGCTACTTGGGAGGCTGAGGAAGGAGGATCACTCTAACCCATGGGTCTGAAGTTGTTGTGAGCTATAATGTTGCCCCATCACTCTTACCCAGGGCAACAGAGTGAAATGATGTCTTAAAAAAGAAAACAATCTTTATACATGAGAGACAGAAAGATTGTTGGTAGATGTAAATATGAAATATTAGTTTTTATTTTTGCTTTCAATTTCAGCTGGCTTTCACTTATCTTAGTTTGAAGTTTTCTTTTTTTTTTTTTAATTTTTTTTTTCTTTCTTCCTTTGGCTATTCTCTGGCCCTTTGCCTCCCAAGTAGCTGGGAATATAGGGGCCTGCCACAATGCCCAGCTTTTTTTTTTTTTTTTGTAGAGACGGGGTCTCACTCTGGCTCACTCCAGCACATGCTGGTCCTCTGCTGGTCTCTAACTCAGCTGAGCACAGGTGATCCACCTGCCTTGGTCTCCCACAGTGCTGGGACAACAGGCATGAGCCACCATGCCCGGCAGAAACATTAGTTTTTAAAATTGTTCTGTGTGTGGAGATTATCCGTGAGGTGGGTGGTAGGAAGAGTGCTACCCAAGTTCAGCAGAGGTGGCTAGAAGAAGCCTTGTAAGAAGCAGAGAATTGGATGCATAATTCCGCCCATAGTAAGTGTGCATGGGCCCTGGGTTCCCCAGGGCTGCAGTGTCTGGGGAAGACTCTTCTGACAGTCCTGGCTCTTATTTCTGGGTAATAATAACAGTTAACATTTTTTTGAGTGCTTCCTATATGCCAGCTATGGTTCTAAGTGCTTAACCTGCCTTGTGGCATATAATCTGGCAAACAGCCTTGGGTACTAGGGGTAATTATTCTCTTCATTTTACACTTGGGGAAAAGTGAGGCACAGATACATTAAGGATCTTGTCCCGGACACATGACCACACCCAGGGTTTGCATCTAGCCAGCCTAACTCCAGCTGTGCTCCAGACCGTAAGTCTGAAGAGGTAATTCTGCCATTCTGTAAGTCAGTGTCTTTCAACCTTTTTTATCTCACAGCACCCTTGAACCTGTAGTTAAACTTCTGTGGCAATTTAAATTATATTGATAAAAAAAAAAGAATATACTTACTGGGCTTTGAACTTCTCTTAAAATAATTTAATTATTCTTTGAAAATTTTCATGGCACACCTGTTGAAAATCACTGCTGTATGTCAACAGAGGTCAGGGAGAAGAGGATCCCAAATCCTTTGTGGTAATAAGTGTCTACCTGTTCCAGGATAAGTAAAGAAAACAGCAGCCCGACCAAAGATAGCAAAATAGAGAATGTGAAAAAACAAAAACAGTGTAGTAAAAGAAAATGGAAACAGTATCTAGAAAAGTTAAGAGCATGCTTCTAAAAATGACATAAGTAAGGATGAAGGGAACACTTCAGAGGACCATTATTATTATTATTGCAGATTTTGGCTGGGGCTGGGTTTGAACCCACCACCTCTGGCATATGGGGCCGGTGCCCTACTCCTTTGAGCCACAGGCGCTGCCCAGGGACCATTATTTTTTATAACATGAAAGAAGATATATAAATGGAACAGAAAGTCACAGAATAACAAAGTTGAAAGTTAGAAATAAAGAAATGAAATAGAAACTCAAATCCAGAACCAGAGTTCAAATTCTTATTTCAGTCAGGTAGAGAAGCCTAATTGTTCCTGCAGAAAATTAAATTAATGGTGCAAAGATCAATTTGACAATCCCTCCTAGAATTCACACTGCTGCCGTGATATCAGTTTTCTTAACTGAACATCATACTCTCAAGCATTTATTCTAGTATATATAGTCCATAAGAAATAAAATCAAAGTTCCTTTCTCTTGTCAGTTCTTAAGACGGTTGAGACAACTTAATTTTTTTGACAACTTTAATTCTTTGGGGAACAAAAATGTTTCTAAGTTGTTTGGTGAAGCATCTATATTTTCATATTGCAGTTCATTTGAAAAGAAATGTTAGGGCAGTGCATTGATGGTGCATGAGATAAAGCCTTAACATTAGCCAAACAGTATGACAATAGTTGTTCTGCTCCCAGTTTCAGCTCTAGCATGTAGCAAGCGTGGAGTCCATCTCTCTCGTCCTTACATCAAGGGAATGCTGGACAAACTGTTAATCAAAGATTTCCCTGGACTCATGAGAGAACTGAAGTTTCAAGGCAAATAACCACACTGAAATCTGGAGACGCAGTGAGACACAGCTGAAATCTGCTTCCCTTAAGCAGAAGCTGCTCATCCCGGCCTAAGTGGCAGCTCCACTAGTTATGTGGAAAATTGCTGCAGATTTCTGGCTGCAGAGAGGGCCATGTGAGGGAGTCAGACTCAGACTCTGTGCACCTTCCCAGCACCATTCCTACCAGGTTCTTAGGCCGAGGATCCAAGAAAAATCCCCCTATGGATCTGGCATTAGGAAAGGGAAAGTAACTCTGCTATATAATTTTACCTAATTTTTCTCCATAGCAAAGGCTTATTCTATAGGGAAAATTTCTTCGGTAGAGGACAACAATGAAACGTTATCCCAGAGGGATCTGATTCCAGCCTTCCTGTTTCTCCTGGGGCGGGGTGGGAGGAGGACATAGTCCACAAGGGACAGGGCCTCAAGGTAATAGATTTGAAATACTAGGTCCAGGGAATGGAGCAGTAACTGGTCCTCAGGGGAGAGCTATATTCTACGAGAAGGGACAGAAACACTTGGGAAGCCCACACCCTAACACACAGGCCCACTAAAACACTGGGACACGATCAGATTAGAGAAAACGTCCCTTCCTTCACATCCTCCCACAACACCAACAAGCCTCCAGTATAATAACAGTGGCTTATAGCTGAAAGTGCTGCAAGACAGACTGTCTCAGAGGAGCAGAACAAAGGGAAGCCCCACAGCCAATGGAGAAGGTAAATGAAAGGTCAGCAGAGAATTTCAATTGCCTGTAGCCGTAACAAACTTCAATCAAACACAGCCCAACTCCTCATTAGATTAGCATAAATCCTCACATAAAAGGCCGATTTAACCTCAGTACATATTAAAGATACATGTCTGGCCTTCAATAAAATATTAAAAATAGTCTTTTTTTAAATTAAATGATAGCTGTATACATTAATGCAAACATGGGGTACAGTGTAGTGTTTTCATATACATTTTGAGATACTTTCATCAAGCTGGTTCACATAAATTTCATGTCATTTGCAGTCATTGTGTCAAAACATTTATATTCTAGTTCTAGAAAAGTTC
>NW_003852407.1:31881980-31883638 GCF_000181295.1 Otolemur garnettii | reverse complement strand
GACCTGGCAATTATGAATTGGGCTGCAATAAACATTCTGATACAAACATCTTTATTGTAATGTGATTTTTTATCTTCCGGGTATATACCTAATAGTGGAATTGTAGGATCGAATGGCAGGTCTATTTTTAGTTCTCTAAGTGTTCTCCAGACTTCTTTCCAAAAGGAACGTATTAATTTGCATTCCCATCAGCAATGTAGAAATGTTCCCTTTTCTCCACATCCGCGCCAGCAACTCTGGTTTTGGGATTTTGTGATATGGGCTAATCTTACTGGAGTTAGGTGATATCTCAGAGTAGTTTTGATTTGCATTTCTCTAATGATTAAAAAATAGTCTTAAGAGTTAAAAAATTCTTTAGATACAGATTCACATAAGACATAGGTATTGGAATTATCAGAGAAGGAACTTAAAATAACTATGATTAATATGTTAAGACTTCTAATGGGAAAAATTAGACAACTTGCAAAACGAAATAGGTAATGATCTACAGAGTGATGGAAATTATAAGAAAAAATCAAAAGAAAATGTTAGATATCAAAATACCATAACAAAAATGGAGACTGCTTCTGAGGAGCTCAGCAGTTGATTCTGGAAAGAATAGTAAACTTGAAAATGGATTAATAGAAACTTCCTAAATTGAAATGGATTGAGAGAGAGAGAGAGAGAGAGAGAGAGAAGACAGACACACACACACACAGGGTACATTAACAAAGTAACAATAACAAAATTTGTAACAACTCCAGTAATAATTGGAATACCAGAAGGAAATAAAAGTGAAAATCGGTAGAGTAAATATTTGATTAAATATCGACTGAGAACTTTACAAAATTAATGACACACAGAAAACCACAAACCCAGATGCTCAGAGAATAATAAGCAAGATAACTACCTTAAAAAATCCACCAAATGAAATAAAACCCGTATTCCACAACCAGGCATATCATATGCAAACTGCAGAAAACCAAATATGAAGAAGAAGACTTGAAGGAAGCCAGAGAGAAAAAGGTACCTTAACCTACAAGGAATGAGAATAATAACTACAGCAGCCTTCACATCAGAGGCCATGCAAGCAAGAAGACAGTGGAGTGAACTCTTCAAAGTGTTGCAAAAAACAAACAAATAAATAAACAACTCCAAGACCAAAGTGCCAACCTAGCATTCTATGTCCAGTGAAATCGTCCTTCAATAATAGAGAAGTAGAGTTTCTCAAGCAAACAAATTCATTATCAATAGACCTACCCTGTGAGAAATGTTGAAAGAAGTTCTTCAGACAGGAGATGAAATAGTTTGGAAATTTGACTCTATATAGAAAGAATAAATGAAAGTAAACAACATTTTTATTATTCTTAATTGCTCTAAAAGATGACAGTTTTTAAAAAGTGATAATGACAATGTATTGGTGATTATGGCATATGGATAAGTAAAGTGAAAAACAGCGATGTCACAAGAGACAGGAGGGAGGAAGAACTGGAAATACTGCATTTTAAGGCAACAGTATTACATAGGAAGGGGTGGAGTATCCTTGAGAGTAGACTTAGGTTACTGAATAATAATATTTCATAATATATATTTGCTATATATTATTTACTATATATTATAAAAATACATACAGTATTTGAAATATATTCTAATTTAAGTACATACATTATTATATAATA
>NW_003852407.1:31876644-31881631 GCF_000181295.1 Otolemur garnettii | reverse complement strand
AATTATATAATTATATAATATAATAATATATGTCTTTAAACAATATAAGACATATTATTTAAGTACATTAAGTATGTGTGTATATATATATATATGAAATCTTAAGAGAACCACTAAAACAATTAAACAAAAAAATATAAATGTGATATGCCAAGAGAGGAAATTAAATGGAATCACATAAAAGGTGAAACTTGCCCCAACTCTTAGAAAAGAGGGACATCAGGACAACTTGGTCTGGCTCTCCAGCTTTTTGTACCTTTGTGCCTCCCATTTTGCACTAGCCTCCTACCAAAGTTGGGCCAATTATTTTTATCTTTTATTTCTTTTTCTTTTTAGGCAGGACAAATAAAGCATATAATGTATTATTAATTTTAAATAGTGCCACCGATGTGTGTTCCGTCTCTAATAATATAAAGCAATAAAACTAGAAGGGACTAATCATATCATACTCATAGAACAATTGAACATCTCCCATACCACCATCACCACCAAACAGGGAACGAGAGAAAAGATGAAACTCGTAAGAGAAGAGGATGGTGAAGATAGCTTACAGCAATTGGAATAGACGCAACGTTCAGAAGTATAGCATGGTTTTTTGAATCAAAGATGTATATGTAACATTTTAATGTTTCTGATATTTGATTGCATCTGATATTCAATATCCTCAGGAATTTGATAGTCAAGAAAGAGGAGTATATTCCAACATTATTGTCACTGGCTTCACAGGTGCCACATTAGCCGTGGAAAGTCCTGATTAAACATCAGTTAGATTATCTGCAATGATAGACCACATATGGTTGAGTTCTTTAACAAATTTTATCTTTAACTTTTAAAAGTCTTCAAAATTATACCAATGAGAGTACATTAAAATTAAAGGCAATATAATCCTACAAATTTTCTGTCACGTGCCTCTTAAATCAATTGAAGTTCAGATGCTGCAAAATCTTTCATACAATTCACAAAGGTAGAAGTTGACATAACCTACTCATATCATATTAGGATTATTAGATAGGTTCATACTTTTAAATCTGTTAAAATGTCAAGGTACCTCTTAACAGATGGTATTCTATCTCTAAAAATTAAGAAGAAATAAATAAGAGTGTTAACAACAAAATTGAGTTTCACCAAATGGCAAGCATGTGAAACTCTAGTAACTTATAATACTCCTAAATATTTTGCTGATAGTTCTAAATATGATAAGGAGGTTATGATATACACACTGAGTTATGAAACCTTTTCTTTCTTCACACCATTATTCATAATTCTGATTATGATTCAGGTCTGTAGGCTGAATACCAAACAGTCTTAGATTCAAATCTGGCTTAGTTCCCTCCAGCTGCTACACATGGGTGGCTCTCTGCTGCTCTCTTGAGCCATATGAGACAATATCTTTAATTCTACAGATAGCACTGTCCAGGGAATTAGTCATTTTTTAAATATTTCTCCAGTTTTTACATGTTTTCTTGTGTCAGGGGCCAACTTTTCTGTGTTAAGGCTATATCCTTTCCTACCTTGGGAAAAATCACATGGAGTTTGGTTCACTTCTTTTATGTTGAGTCAGCTAAAGTCTTGAGGCAAAATCAAGTGAGAGAGAAAATGTGGGATCCACATATTGGTTGCATACTCATCACTATGTCTGATAATTAAGTGGGTGAACTCATCCTAGAAAAAGTACTACAGACCACATTGCTGAATGTTACTATGGTTGCCTTTGAAGTACTCCTTAACTCTTCTTTATGGAATGGCCATCAAAGCTGTTGTATTACCCTTGATGTCCCGAATGGCATAAAAATGTCTTCCTGTCACTATTTTCTTTGTCCTCAGGTAAAGGAAAAAGACACTGGGGGCCAGATCAGGTGAGTAGGGAAGGTGTTCCAATATAGTTATTTGTTGATTTGCTAAAAAATCCCTCACAGACAGTGCTGTGTGAGCTGGTGCATTGTTGTGATGCAAGAGTCATGCCTTTCTCATGTCAAAATTTCCACCCAATTCAGATATCCCTGCTTCTATTGATGTTTACCTGATTTGCTGTGCTTCTCACAGTCAGCCAATGATTTTGTTGGACAATTTAGTGATTTTTTGCAACGTTTTGGTCAGTTTTGCTCATTATTTGCCACCCTGACTTCTCTTCAGCGGTAACACTTTTTCTCCCCTCAGAAAAATGTTTGATCCATTTGTACGCTGCTGTTTCCTTCATGGCATTATTCCCATAAACTTGGACTAATATGTCCCTGATTTCACTTCCACTCTTGCCAAGTTTAATACGAAATTTAAAATGTTTGTTCGTTGCTCTATTTCAAGCTCCAATATTCTCACAAGGGCACACAGAAACACACAATGACCATAATAAACACCACTCAGAAAGACATTGCCACACATGACAGGAAGACAGCTGTGGGACACTGATATACGGTCTCATAAAACCTTACTGAGCTGTTTCTGCAGTGCTGCCAATGGAAGCTCCCTGTCACTAGTTAGCAAACTTAATGGTCAGACCTTATGTTTTTCTCTCCTCATAAAACTGATTAGATAGGCAGCTTATGCTTAATGTAGCTCAAATTTTAAAATTAATGTCCTCATATTTGTTGAGTAAAATATCTTGTAAAATTTATCAGTAGAGATCACAGAATTTCATTTCATATCACTCATTATCACATCCAGATATAACAGATTAAAATCTTTTCTCTTAAAGCATTAAATTAGGCCTTCTCAACAGGAAGAATTCAGTCCCCAAGATGACAACAATGTGTTCTGGGGAAAGACTGAAACACTCTTCTTATGTATAAAACCTAGATATATATGCAATATATAAATAACATGCCACATGTCTGTGTTATGAAAATGTCACGAAGGGGGTTATGATTAGGGAGATAGGCTTAAAAATGCTCCATTTTAAGGAAGCCATTATTGAAAATGAGACTGACAAAGAGTGAGTGCCTTAAATTTATGCCTCTTTTTTCCTCCTCAACACCCATACACATTATATTTTTGAATATACAATAAGCAAAAAGAACCTAATTTAGTTTTATCTGCAATGAAAGGTAAATTTACATGTGCACAGAGACACATATTTTAAAAAGTGAAAATCTTATTTTTCACATATCTTAGTGAGAATATCATCCAGATATTTTATTTGGATCAAAATATTGGATCCAAATTTTTATTTTTTTTATTTGGATCAAATCAAAAGAATTAGAAGACAAACCATAGTCCAGGGATAAATAGTTGTAAAAGACATCTGATAATGACGCCTCTGCAAAATATACCAGGAACTCTTAAAACTGAACAAAGGTAGAAAGAACAACCAGAATGAAACATGGGTAAAAAATCCGAAGAGACAAAACAAAACAAAACAAAACAAAGAAAACATATGCAAAGATGCAAATTAAAGCCACCATGAGATTCCAGGACATGCCTAGTAGAGGGGTCAAAATCCAAAATACTGTCAACACCAATGTTGAGTATGTGAGGCAAGAAGCTGAAACGTAAAATGGTGCAGCCAGTTCTCAGAAGACAGCTTGGCAGTGTCTGACCAACCCGAGCGTGTATCTTCCATTCAGCTCCGCAGTCATGCTCCCGGCTGTTTACCCAAACGAGGCGAAGGCGCATCCGCACAGTACCCGCCCGTGGATGTTCAGGTTGGTCCTGGAAGCAACAGGGTATCCCAGGGGTGAACAAATTCGCAGACTGTGTCCATCCGGACAGCGGGACGTTACTCAGCACGCAGAGGGAATGAGCTATTCCTCCGTGAAAAGACCAGAATGTACTCTAGTTAGTCAAAGGGTCCACTTGAAGAGGTTACATCGTTCCTAACTGTATGATTCCTATGACATTCTGGAGAAAACAAAACTGTGGAGGCAGGAAAGAGACGGTGGCTGCGGGTGGCTGGGGGTAAGGAGGGCTGCGAGGGCGGAGCGCAGAGGCTCTGAAGGCGAGGACTTGTCCGGGTGACACGCTCACGGCAGGCGTGTGCTACCACACATGTGTGGAAACCCACAGAATGCACAAAGCCGAAGTCAACCCTGATGTGAACTATGCACCTCGGGCGATACTGAGGTGCCCTGTGACGATTTATCCATCATTAACAAATCTGCACCGCTCTGGTCTGAGGCTGTGGGAGGGGGCAGTGGGGTGCATAGAAATTTGTCCTTTCAGCTGTTTTCCTGTGAACGTAAAAGTGTTTTTAAGAAATAAAATCTATTAAAATGAAAGAAAACAGAACAAATATCAGATAGTCAGATAATTGAGTACATTGTGTAAAATAGTTGAATGACTGCTAACAATTTTATTCTGGGGGTTAAAATGGTGCTCATTAGACTGTTCCCATCAGCCCTTGGCTTGACCTCTTTTTCTGTGTATTTGAGCTCCCCGACTCTGCCCCCATGACTCCTGTTGGGAGTACTCAGTACATCACTTTGTAGTTTAACACCTTTGTGTACACGCTCAGTTTTTTCTCCTTGGAGAAGAGAGGTTATAAACACGTTTAGGACATGTGTAGTACCTAATCAGAATCGATATCTATCACTATCCTGTCTACTTTCAATTAAAAATTATTCTCAAAGCAACCTGTTTTGTTTGTGAGACAGTTTCTTATTGATCATGGAAGGACTTTGGAGGACTAATGAATACTAATGAACGTTATTTTTTTTCCCTTTTAGCACTTAAAGTTTACATTTCATACTTTTAAAAATGACTTGAATAATATACCTTAAAAGATAGTGTGATATATAGCAGAGAATCAGACCTGAAGAATACAAGCACTGAAGTCCAATTCTGCTTGCTCAACTTATCCAAGTTGTGTCAAATCACTTTATAATTTAAAAGGTGTTTCATGAGGGATTCTATCTAACAAATACAAACATTGTAACCTAATTCTTTTGACCCTTGAATTAACCTGAAACAATAAAAAAAAGATGATTCACTCATCCTTCAAAAGTATTATCATTGTAAAGATGAGTAAAATAGAGCACAGGGTAAACAGAATTTT
>NW_003852407.1:31824150-31876509 GCF_000181295.1 Otolemur garnettii | reverse complement strand
CCACAACGCCCAGCCATTTTTTGGTTGCAGCCGTCATTGTTGTTTGGCGGGTCCGGGCTGGGGATTCGAACCCACCACCCTAGGTGTACGTGGCTGGCGCCTTAGCCAGTTGAGCTATAGGCGCTGAGCCGGTAAACAGAATTTTAATATGCACTGAGAAACCCAAAAATTCATGTGGTAGCCACTTTATTGCAATGGTTTGAAACCAAATTTGCAATATCTCCAAGTTATGCTTATTCAGTGAAGCAAATTAACATATAATTCTTCTCACTTGTCACTTTTTTATAACCAAAACAGTTAAACATGTAACTATTTAACAAAGCTCTCAGATACAATACGATTTTAACTGTGGTACTCATGCAATACCTTCCATCTCTAGACTTGCTTTTTCTACACATCTGCTAGTTTATATCACAGATGGGGGACCTACATCTCCCCGTTTCCTTCCCCCAACCCTGTCCCTGGTCAACCACTGTTTCATTCTCTTTTTATATTCAATTTCCCTTTTTAGGTTCCACATCTGTGAGGCCATGCAATATTTCTCTATGTCTAGCTTATTTCACACAGTGTAATATGTCCTCCAGTGTCATCTATATCATGGCAAATGACAGGGTCTCCTTTTATTTTGTAAAGGCTGAATTAGATCCCATTGTACACATATTCCCCACTTTCTTTATCCTTTTCACTCATTGGTGAACACAGAGTTTGTTTCCATATCTGGGCTATTGTGGATGCTGCTGCAATGAACATGAAAGGCGGGTATCTTTAGGGGGTGGTGGTTTCACTTCCTTTGTGTATATACCCGAAAAGGACCGGCTTGGTCATGTGGCAATTCTACTTTTAAGTTCTTTAGGAACCTCCATATGTTTTCCATAATGACTGCACCAGTCTACATTCCCACCAACAATGCACAAGGGTTCCTTTTTCTCTTTTCTTTGCCAACAATTGTTATCTCTTATCTGTTTGAAAAGAGCATTCATATTGGTGTTAGGTGATACCTCATAGTGGCTTTAATTCACACTTCCCTGATAATTATGATTTGGGTGCCTGTTGGCCACATATATGTCTTTGGAGGAATATCTGTTTAGCTCCTTTGTTCTTTGCCCATTTTTAAAACAGGTTATTTGTAATTTTTTGCTATTGAATGGTAAGAATTCTTTATACTTTGAGTACTAATCCCTAATCATATACGTAGTTTGAAAATATTTTTTTCCTGGTTCATATGCTGGCTTTTTATTGTGTTTGTTTGTTGGTTTATTTATGCTGTGCAGAAGTTTTTGCAGTTTGATGTAATTCCATTTATTTATATTTGCTTTTATAGCCTGAGCTTTCTGGTGTGATATCCAGAAAATCACGGCCGAGGTCAGTGTCAGGGATCTTCTATTCTTTGTTGTCCTTTAGGGGTTTTATGGCCTCAGGTCTTAAATTTAGGCCTTTTATCTTGACTTAATAAAAATAAGTAAATTCTTGCTCTATTTTATTTTTGTCCTTTTTGGTTTCCTAGAGCACTCTTGAGCTTTCTGAATTTTTTTTCATGAATCATCTAAGATTAAAGTGATAGATCTTAGGGTCATATCTGCATCCTTATTCTCTCTTTTTCCTTAAATCTTATTTTCTCGCTCCTTCTCTCTCCCTCTCCTATATACTTTTAGGTATGCTTGTATTCATATATATCCTATACATTTAATATAGATGTATTTATCATATGTATTCTGTATATTTCACATATATTACCATACACACTACAGAATGTATTTGAACCTGGCAATGTAGCATGCTATATACACACAGCAATGTGTGCTATGCTGCTGGAGCACATTTCCATCTTGTGGAAGGTAGTAATTATAACTATGGATCATTTTAACTATGAAAAATAGCAAACATAGAGGCATTAAAGAACATGTAGTCAGCAACAGAGTTGAGTCATTGAGCATCTGTAACACCTCAGAAGCTTCCCGAATGGCCCTTCATAATTACAGCCTCCTCAGTAGTTACAAACTGTTAACCTGACTTTTATGGCATTAATTTCTTCATATTCGTTTATATTTTAGCATTTAATTGTGCATAAACACCACAAGCAGCATAGTTTTACCTGGTTTTTTACTTTATATAAATAGAAGCATACACTTTTGTCCTTTTGAGTATGACTTACTTTTTTATTTCAGAATACTATGGGGTGCACACATTTTGGTTACATAATTTGCATTTGTACATTTTAAGTCAAAGTTATAAATATGCCCTTCACCCAGAATATGGGCATTGCCCCAGTGAGGTGGGAATTGACCCTCCCCCCCCCACCTAATTGATTCCTGCCTATTTATTTTGCTTCCGTATGTGCACAAGTTGATCGAGTAGTTCAGCACTGAGTACATGTGGTGCTTATTTTTCCATTCTTGCACTATGTCACTTAGAAGAATGGTCTCCAGTTCCATCCTGCTTGTTACAAAAGATACTGGATCACCATTGTTTTATGGCTGATTAGTATTCTGTGGTGTACGTATACTACATTTTATTAATCCATTCATGTATTGATGGAGACATGGATTGTTTCCACATTTTTGCAATTGTGAATTGTGCTGCTACAGACATTCAAATGCACATGTCTTTTTGATAAAACATCTTTTTTTCCTTTAACTAAATACCTAGGAGGGGGATTGCTGGATCAAAAGGTAGGGAAGATGGCTAACTTTATTGGAAATTTCATTTATTCTATTCTACACAGCTATAGTTAATGTATTTTTGTTTAGAAATTTAATTACACTACATAAATAAGTCAACATTTATTTGAAAATTCTCTTGTTGATAGTCACTGGATTTAATGTAACCTAATATCCGTGCAAACAGTTGGCATCTCAGACTTTTATATTTAGTCATTTTGTGATTGTGTAAGGTATCTTATTGCTTTGTATATATGCGTGCATTTATTTGTGAGGTTAAACTTGCCAGGCACTTTGGTAAATGGCCCCTGTTAAGTGCTACCCAAATCAACATATAGAGAATATTTCCAGCACCCACCTAGTACTCTCAAAATACACCTCTCCCATTGGTTACCACTACATGAAACTATCACAATAGATTATTTGGCTGTGTTTGAACCTCATATTCATGTAATTGCAAAATATGGTGCACACTTTTTGGTAACTGGGCTTCTTCAGCATTTTGGCTGTGGCATTAAGCCATGTTTTTGCCTGAAGCAGTTATTCATTCTTTTTAATTTCTAATGCACAATATGTTTATCCATTTTACTGTTGGTGGACATTTGAGCTACTCCAGTTTTGTCTCATATGAATAAAGTTGCTGTGTATTCATTTGGTGAGTATAAGCACTCATTTGTTTAGGTGTATACTCATGAGTGGAGAGGCCAGGTCACAGGCTATGCATACACTTAGCTTTAGCAAATACTGACAAACAGTTTTCCAGAGTTTTCATCAGTTTACATGCCCATCACCAATATATGACAGTTCCACTTGTTCCACATCTTTGGAAACACTTGGAAATGTCAGTCTTTATCATTTTGGTCATTCTGGTATCTGTTTGGGGATACCTCTTGTATTCTGAATTTGCATTTTCCTATAATATGCTAATTGGTCAGTTGTGTATTCATTCTCCTTTATGTTTCTTTAAGAGCCTCTTCAAGTCTTTTGCCTTTTTAAACATGAACTACACAATTGATTTCTTGTATACTAATAGGAGTATTCTGTATATTTAGCAGCACAAATCCTTTGTCAAAATCTATGGCTTGTTCTTTTACTTCTCTAATTTTGCATTTTGATAAATAAATATTCTTTATCCTAACAGAGGCCAATTTATTAAACCTTTCCTTTTGTGATTTTCATTTATTTTACAAAATACTTGCCTTCCTCATGATCATGCAAGTATTTTCCTATTTTTTCCCCCCAAAAGCTTTATGTTTTCAGCGTTCACATTTAGATCTGGACACTTATATGTGTGGTCAAGATACATTTTTTTCCCTAAGTAGATATCCATTTGACCCAGCACCACTTATTGAAAACCTATATTTCCCCAGTAAATTTAAGTATCACATTACTGACTTAGTTACGGTAGACGTTTAATCAATTTTGATATCTTGTAGCATGCGTCCTTTTTTTCTTCAAGATGCCATTTCCCCTTGTGGGCCCTTTATATTTCCATATATCTTTGAATATCAGCTTGCCGATTTTCACAGGTAGTTTCTGAGGTTTAAATTGAATTTTACCAAACTCTAGGTAAATTTGCAGACATCTGACGTGTTTAAAATATTATGTTTATTAATTCACGGGGTAGCACAATCCTGTCGTGACCTGTCGGGCCCCTATGGCTCTGGTCTCGGTTACTGCAGGAAGGAACCAGGCAAGAGGCGGATTAGAAGTACAAGCTTGTGGGAGATGGGCTAGCCCTTACTTTCCGGGTAGCCCTGAGCAACCTCTGCACCAGCCTTTTATTGAGATGGAATAATACAGCTGAGGGGAATAATTAACAATGACTACATGCTGAAGGCATGGGCTCTTTCTCCATAAGGAGCTCCTGTGGACAAGTCATCAGATAGTCCACCCCTGAGCTGTAAATCATCTTGCTCAGAGGTCGTCTGACTCTTGGCGACCTCTACATAATCCTTTATTTATCTAAGTCTTATAGTCCTCAAAAATATATTGTAGTTTTGTGTCTAAGATATTTTTATTAGATTTTTATTCCTAAGTATTTGATTTTTTATGCTTTTGATTTTTTTATAAATTATTTTTTTCTTATTACTATTGCTGGTATAAAGATATGAAATTAGTAATCTTGATGCATCTCTGGATGGATATCTTGTAACTACAGATAACTAAGTTATCTCACTGTTAAATAATTCTAATGATTTGCCTATAGATTCTTTGGCATATTACCCTATCAGGACATCTGTAAATACAGGTTATTATATGTCTTCTCTTTTAAACCTTGTATTTGTATTTTTTCTTCTGCCTTGTTGTAATAGCTAAGAATTCTAGTGCCATATATTCAGTAAAACTGGTGAGTGGACAAATTTTTCTCATTCCATATCGGGGGGGGGGTTGTTAATATTTCCACTATAAGTATAATGTTTGCTACAGGCATTTTGAAGATACTCTTTCTCTGTAGTATCTACAAATAAGCTATTCCCTTTTTAGCAAGTTTTTAAAAATCATGAATAGGTATTGGATTTCTTATATATATCATTCTTCGTCTATGGAGATATTCGCATTTTCTCTCTTTTTTTTTCTGTTGATGTGGAAAGTTTATACATTGATTGGTTTTCAATGGTCAAAGTAATAAATTTCCTGGAATAAATTCAACTTTATCATAATACCATTTCTTTTCTGACAGATCACTAACTGAATTTGGTTTGAAGTATTTTGTTCAGAATTTTTGCATTTATGTTCATGAGAGAGGTTGGTTGGCATATATTTTGCCTTCTTGTGATTCCTCTGTCAGGTTCTGCTAGGAAGCTTATAATGGCTTCATAACATACTTAATTGCTTTTATATAAGTTTATTATAGTTGCACAGGCATAGATATTTTTTATGAGAAGATCTTTAATTATGGATTTCATTTCTTTCAAAGATATTTCAATGTCTTGAGATAAAAACTGAAGATCTTAGATTACTAGGTTTAGCCTCTCCTTTTTCTAATACAAGCATTTATAAATTATACAGGACATTTATAAATCTTCTAAGAACAACTTTAATTATAGTCCACAGGTTTTGCCATAATAATCCCATCATCATTTAGTTTAAAGTATTTTCTAATTTTCAACATTATTTACTTTGATCCTTGGACTATTTACAAGCACAACACTTAATTTCTCAGTATTTGGACATTTTTATTATATTTTCTTATTGATTCTTACCTTAATATCCCTTAATTTCATGCTGTCAGAAAACATGCACAATTGGAACACTTTGAAATAGTTTGAGATTTTCTTAATGATATAGCAGAAAGTAAAGTCAGATTAAATATTCTGTAAGCAGTTGTAGAGAATTAAGGTTCAGCTAAAAATCAGATTCACAAGAGTCAAATAAACCACACCTGTTTTTCAGGGGACCAGCGCTAGAAAGTGAAGATGAAATTCTCTTGTGGAAAAGAAAACACATCTGTTAAGCTATTTTTTTTTTTTTAAGAGACTAGGTAAGGTCTTAGAACATATTGACTCCATTCACCCTCCCATATTTTTACTACTTTTCTTGCCTTTTCATTTTCTCTCTCCTCTTCACACATACACACTTGAAAGGTTTTGATAAAATTTCTTTTTTCTTTGCAGTTTTTGGCCGGGGCTGGGTTTGAACCCACCACCTCTGACATATGGGGCTGATACCCTACTCCTTTGAGCTACAGGCACTGCCAATTCTTTTTTTAAGATTACATGAATTTCTTCCATACAATTTAAGTCAAATTATGTGCACCCATTAACCCAGATAGTGTGCATTATACCCTTTAGGTGTGAATTCACCCATCTTCTACTCCCTCTTCCAACCTGTGTGATTTCCTTTGAGTTCTACTTCCACATGGGCATGAGTGTTGATCCATTAGCTCCAATTTAATAGTGATTACATATGGTGTTTGTTTTTCTGTTCTTGTGATACTTCACTTAGAAAAATAGTCTCCAGTTCCATGCAGGTCATTACAAAAAATATTAGTTCACATTTTTTTATGGCTAAGTAATACTCCATGGCATACACATACCACATTTTATTAATACACTCGTGTATTAATGGGTAGTTGGACTGATCCCACAATTCTGCAATAGTGAATTGTGCTGCAATTAACACTGGAGTGCAGATGTCTTTCAGATAAAATGATCCTTCTTCCTTTGGGTAGATACCAGTAGTGGGATAGTTGGATCAAATGGTAGATCAACTTTTAGTTCTTTGACGTATCTGGTATCTCCATACTTCTTTCCATAGAGGTTGTGCTAGTTTGAAGTCCTAGTGTACAAGTGTTCCCTTCTCTCCACATCTATGCCAGCATCTATTGTTTCAGAACTTTTTAATAGAAGACACTATCACTGAGGTTAGGTGCTATCTCATTGTGATTGGTATTTGCATTTCCCTTATGATTAGCGACATTGAACATCTTTCATATGATTATTGGCCATTAGTTCTATTCTTTTGAAATACTATCATGTCTTTTTTTTTTTTTTTTTTTTGCAGTTTTTGGCCGGGGCCAGGTCTGAACCCACCACCTCTGGCATATAGGGTTGATGCCCTACTCCTTTGAGCCACAGGTGCAGCCCCTACTATCATGTCTTTTGTCCACATTTTTATGAGCTTGTTTGATTTTTTACTTGCTGGTTTGCTTGAGTTCTTTGTAGATTCTGGGTCTTAGCTTTTTATTGTTTATATAGAATTCAAACATTTTCTCCCATTCTGTAGATTATTTGCTCTCTTAATTGCTTTCTTTGCTTCTTAATTTAATCATGTTCCATTTATTAATTTTCATTATTGCTGTGATTACCATTGGGGTCTTCTTCATAAATTCTTTGCCTAGGCCAATACCTGGAAGAGTTTTTCCAACATTTTCTTCTAGACTTCTTAGCATTTCATTTGGTACATTCAGTCTGTTATCTATCTTGAATTAATTTTTGTGAGTGGTGAGAGGTATGGATCCTGTTTCAATCTTCTACATGTGGCTATCCAATTTTCCCAGGACTATACAGTAAATAGGAATTCTTTTCCCCAATGTATGTTACTGTCTGCATTGTCAAAGATCAGATGAGAATGAGAATGAGAATGAGAATGGTTTTATATCTGGGTTATATCACTGTTTCTGTGCCAGTACCATACTGTTTTGGTTACCATAGCCTTGTAGTATAACTTGAAGTCTGATAAAGTGATGCCTCTCAATATTTTCTTTTTTCTTAAGGCTGTTTTGACTATTGGGCCTCTTTTGTGGTTATGTAGTACAGAATTATTTTTTATAGATATGTGAGAAATGATGATGGTATTTTAATAGGATTACATTGAATCTGTAAATCACTTTGCGTAGTATGGACATTTTGATAATAATTCTGCTAATCCATGAATATGATATGTTTTTCCATTTGTTTGTATCTTCTGAAATTTCCTTCCTCAGAGATCTCTGCTTCTCTCTGTGGTCTTTTACTTCCTTGGTTAAACACAAGGTGGCCATAAAGTTTATGTGCAGTTTAACATAGTGTTTAATTTAAAGTTGCACATGAACTTTATGGCTGCCCAGTATATTCTTAGGTATTTTATTTTTCTCTTATTATTGTGAAAGGTATTGAATCTTTGATTTGATTCTGAGCTTGATTGTTGGTGGTATACAAGAATGCTACAGATTTATATACATTTATTTTATAACCTGAGACTTTGCTGAATTTATTTATCAATTTCCGGAGTCTTTTGGAAGAACTATTTTTGTGTTTTATACAGTTTAAAAGTTTTTTTCAGTAGCAGAATTTTCTGGTTCATGACTTAAGGAAGACCTTACCTTCATGTTTCTAACCAACATCTTGAGGCTGTTATTAATTAATTTATTTTTATTTATTTATTTTAACTGTAGACTTTTCTTTATTAAATAAAATTGAACAGATGGTTAGGAGAGCCATCTTGAGCAAAGGTAGGAACTAGACTTCACCAATGCCATTAAACATTTTAATACCTAAGTTATTTTTTATACTGACAATTAAGTGATATTAAAAATATCATCACTTATTTATTTTTTTTAAATTATATGTGTGGACTATTGTTTTCCTATTATGTAAAGTGAAAATTTATCTTTTATAGTTTCCCCACTCTAAAATGTACACACTTCCCCATGCTTGTCAAAACACATACTAATAATTTTTTTAATTAAAATTAAATTTTATAATAATGTATGTAAATATTTTCTTTCTATCCATATAATGTACTTTAATTATATTACTTTTAAAATACTACTTTTTCCTCCTGGACTTATAGTTACTTCTACTTACTTTTATTTCCTTTGGTAATTATTTTAGTTCCCTATGACTACTGTAACAATCACTACAAATTTGGTTGCTTAAAACAGTACAAATTTATTTATTCTTTCATAGTTTTGAAGTCCAGATACATGTGTGAAGAAAAATAAAAACCTGAGTTATTTTCCCTACCAACTCCTTATACAAAAGGGAAGGTCAAGCCCAGAGGCTGAGTCATACAACACCCCCTTTAAAATGAATAGCTGTCACTAACATTCTGCATCAACAAGATTCCTGCAGTCATCTATAAGGACAGCCCCTACAGATCTTTTAAAAGGAGATTCTTCACTGGTTTACCATAAACAAGGAAATAACAATTGCAACTTTAGGTCTGTAGGCTAAATCCAGCTCTTAAAGCTAAACTCTGTCCAATTCCACACTAATACTGTTGATTTTAAGTTTATTTTCCCAGGGGCAGAACAGAAACAGGACAATTCTACCTACTCAGGGACAGCTGCATATTCAAAACTTCATGCCTTTTTTCTCTTAGAACATGCACCTTATCTTACATTAAATGTAGATTTCCTGGTTCTCATAAAAACATGACCATTTTCCTCATTGCCAACCCCTCTCCTTTTTCTTTCTGTATGTCCTCTCCCTGTTATATATTGAAGATCACAAATTGCTCTTTGGGAAAACAGTCACAGAGGCATCTGTGGCTTGTGTTTTTCCCATATACAACCTCAAACTTTGGTTTAATAAACTTCTATTGACTGAGTTCCTTGCCTCAACTGCTTGTTTTAGGTTGTCATATGGAATCACTTTCACCAGGGTAAAGTCAGGGTGTCGGCATGACTGGTGTCTTCTGGGGACCACCTGCATTCTTCTGTCTGTGACTCTTTCCTCATGTCACTCCAAGTCTTCTGCTGTCACATCTCTCACTTCCTCCTTTGACTCAATTACCTTCCTCTTATAAGGACCTTTGTGATTATATTTAGGACACAGGCTAGTAATCAGGAATAATCTCCCCGTCTCAGGACCTTGAATTACTAGCATCCACAAGCCTCTTTTTCCATGTGAAGTAAAATAAAATAAAATTTTAATCCTCCCAGCCTACTGACTGGATCCCTTCTTGGCCTAGAGGAATATCCTATAGCTGAGTTGTTGGTCATGAGAAGGGAGGTAAGGTATGTCTTGTCGTGTCCCCTTCCTTTCTTGGAGATGTACTTTGTAACCTACTTTGTAACAGGCCTAACGGCTATGTACAAGGTAAAGCGTAAGCCACACCTGCAGGTCCTCAATTTACTTAACAGATCACTTGGATTTTAGGATATATCCAATTAATAGGCTTCCTTATCTTACCTTAGAACATACCAAGCCTTTAGACAAAGCTTCATTTCTTTAACCAATTACAAATCAAAACATCTTTAAACCCACATGTAACATGTAATACCCTGCTTCATGATGTCCTACTTTTTTGAGACAAACCAGTGTACAACTTCCACATATTAATTCACAATTTTACATATAATTCCTGTCCCCCTAAAATGTATAAACCAAACTATAAGGCATGGTGCAGTGGCTCATGCCTGTAATCTTAGCACTTGGGAGGCTGAGGTGGGAGTTTGAGCTCAGGAGTTCAAGACCAGACCATGCAAGAGTGAGACCTTGTCTCTACTAAAAATAGAAAAATTAGCTGGGCATTGTGGCAGGCATCTGTAGTCCAGAAACTTGGGAGAAAAACTAGCTTGAATCCTGGAGTTTGAGGTTATTGTGAGCTATCGTGCCACATCACTCTACCCAGGATGGCAGAGTAAGATTTTGTCTGAAAAAAAGAAGGAAAAAAAAAAAGAGAAGAAAGGAAAAGATAAAATACTAAATCCATAATCTAACCATGGCAAGACCAGTTGCTCAAGACTTCTTAAGCATGGCTACACCCTGTGGTCACTCATACTCAGCTCAGAATAAACCTATTTAAATGATTTTACAGAGTTTATTTTCCATTGACAAACATATAAAGTAACATACTCACAGATTCTGAAGATTGGTAGGTAGATTTCTTTTGAGTGTTCATCACTTAGTCTACCACTCTAATTCCACCTCAAACAATGTTATAAAAATAGAAATCTTATTTCAAAAAAAAAGTGACAATCACGTCAGGATGGTTCAGATTTCATTTTATTCTTGTACACATGCTCCTTGATACCTCCTGTTGGCTGGCTCCAGTCTGGCCCGGTTGTTCTCTCACCAGGCTTCACTATCACCAGCCTTGCCTCTACCTTTTCCATCATTCTGGAAATACCCTTTATCTTTCTCTTCTAAGCCTTGGATCCTGTCTTCTCTTGCCTAACTAGCACTGTTATTTTGGTGGAGCAAATCTTTCAGCAACTTCCTAAGAAAGAACTCATAAAAATAAATTTGTTGTGCCCATATGTATGTGAAAATGTCTCATTGTCAAACCTTCTGGTGGTCTCCATCTCTTGTTCTGTTTTCTTGCCTAAGAAACCAATAGGGTAACAAATCACAAGCCCCTTGTATTTAAGTGGGATCTTGCTATTACTTTTGGATAATCGGCTCTGATAATTAGCTCTGATAATCAGCTCTGAATCACTAGAGGTGAGGTGTCACTTCTAGTGCACAGCACTTAAGAGCCAATGCCATCTGCTGACTTCTTTTCATTCACTGACACCGTGTCCTTAAATGCCATGGCCACTGTCCAAGCTATCATGAATGCCATGGATTAAGTTGATGGAAGCACAGGATTAAACAGCTTATTGTGGAGTCACTGACTTACCACTGTTAGGAAGCTGCCCTGGAGAGCTGTCCAACTTGGAGAAGACTTTGCATGATTGAGAAGTAAACTTATGTATTTAACCTCTGGACTTTGGGGGTTGTTCATTACCACAGAATAGCCTAGTCCTAGCCTGTCATAACTAATACAGGGGGGTATTGAATTTTCAATTCAAAATAATTTTCCTTGATGATTTTGAAAGTGGTTCTCCATTGTTTCCTATCTTACAGTGTTCTGCGGAGGAGGCCAAAATCATTCAGATTTCTGATTTTTTTAAAAGAACACTATCTTTTTTTTCCTCTCAAATTTTTTATGATCTTCTCTTCATCCTCAGTGTTCAAAAATGCCCTAGGTTGTTGTGAGTCTTTTCACTTAACTTGTGGGTACTCTATGGTTCTCTCATCCAGTATATCATTATTCACTTCTAACAAATGTTATTATATTTGAGAAATATCTTCCTTTACTTTCCTTGTTGTTTATTTCTGTAACTTCATATATTTGGATATTGTACATCCTAAATTAGTCCTTTAATTTTCTCATCTGTACTATCCAGTTTCTCACCTCTTAGTACGTTCTTGTGGGATATTTTCTCAATTTGATCTTTCAAGTATACTTTCTTTTTTTAAACCTTTCTTCAGTTTAATTTCAAGATCTTTCATCTTGTTTTCTAAGTATATCTTTTTTATGGCAATCTCTTTTCATTTTTTGGATGCTATTTATTATCTTTTTGAGAAAGATATAGTCTTATATAGACAGATAGATTGTTGCCCTATACAGTCTCCATTCTCTAATAATTTTTTATGTTTTGTTTCTATAAAGTTATTTGCTTTTATATTAAAGTTGTTAATCAAATATTGGCTGCCCACTTAGATTCATGAGGAAGGCACTGAAGCTAGCAAGAAATTACTTGTGTTTATGCAGAACGTACCCAGTGGATGGCTTCAGTATAAGTAATGAATCAAGGATTGTTCTAGGCATTTTAAAAGATCCCAGAAGTCTGTACCTTTAGGTATTTTTTCTTGGCCAGAAAGTTGGTTTATCAAAATATAAATTTTATGATTTCCAGCTTTAGTGCTACAAACCAGCTGTCAGTTTTTTTGAGAACAACGTACTGGGAAAGTTCTGGGGCTATCACATTACTTAATCCTTTTTTACTGAATCCTTAACTCAGTGTGTCAGGTATTGCCAAGTCCCGGTGATTTCCTCTCAGAACATAAACATGTAGACTTTTTCTGATAAGGGGAAAGAATTAATTATCTGTTTGTACCAGAAAAGGAAAGTTATTTGAGGATATAACTACGTAAGCTGACTTTTAACCAATCCTCTTTTTAAAATTTTATTTGTACTCTTTGGAGATAGCGGAGGCCTCCAGTTTTTGAGCACGGTGGGGCTCTGTTGTGAGAGTAAGTATGCAACTCTTGGCCTCTCCCAGTTGGTATTTTGCAGGCCTGACATTGAGGTTGAGTTCCAGCTGATGAACATCCTCACAGGCATGAAGTATTGCCAGTTTTCTTAATTGTAGCCATTTAAGTAGGTGTGTACTGCTAGGTCAGTGTGATTTCACTGTGTTTCTCTACTGAATATCATCACATCATGTGCTAATTTGCAGTATTTTTTTGTTGTTGACTTGTCTGTTAAAATCTTTTGCCCATTTGTTTTATTAATTTTTAAAAAATTATCTTCTTATGATTGAGTTTTAAGAATTCTTCATATGTTCTTACTGTGAGTGCTCTACTGGATATTTGTTTTGTATGTTGCCCAGTGTGTACACTGCCTTCCCCTGTGCCTGACAGTATTTTTAAAAATATTTTTAGTTTCAGTTTGTACTATATATATCCTGAGACATTTGTTACTTACATCAGTGCCAGAAAGATTTTTCTGTCATATTTTCTTCTAGAATTTTTTTGATTTTATTTCTCACATTTTGGTAGAAGAATTTTCATAAATAATTTTGAGTTGAATATTGTGTAAGGCTGGGAATAACTTTTTTCCATATAGTAACTGCACTGGGGCTCTGCTCTTCGATGTGTGTTAAGAAATGCAAAATAAGTTTCTCTGTGATATTATTATAATTATCTTTTTTTTTTTTTTTAACAGAGTCTTAGTCTGTTGTCCCTGGCTACAGTGCCATGGCATCAACCTAGCTCACACTAACCTCCTGGGTTTAAGCAATCCTTGATCTAGATATAACAAATCTATTTTTAAAAATAATTACAGCAGATTTAAAGAAATATTTCAAAATATAAGGGAATGAAATTATTACATGGTTGAATTGTATAATGCTGAAGTCAGGGCTTTTAATGTGCCTGACACCAGAGTAATAGAGTAATGTACATTGTACATAATAGGTAAGTTATTACCCCTCCCTCCCTTCAACCTCCTCCACCCTCCCAGTTTCATGAAACCAGTTAGTGGTTTCATGGTTTTTGTGTATGCTACTTTGTATATCTGTGGTGTAAGTTGTGATGTCTCCTTTTTCATTTCTGATGACATTAATTTTAGTCTTTCCTCTTGTTTTTCTGGTTAGTCTAGGTAGTGGTCTTTCAATTTTGATTATCTTTTCTAAGAACTCATCTTTGTCTTGTTGATCTTTGAATTATTATTATTCCTTCTCTGGTCTCTTGTCACTTAGTTCTGCCCCGAGCTTTGTTGTTTTATTTTTCGGCCAGCTTTAGGTTCAGTTTGTTCTTCTTGTTCCAGTTCCGTGGAGTGTGACATAGCTTGTTAATCTGGGCTCTTTCCATATGCTTTATGTGAGCATTAAGGCTATGAAATTCTTCCTCAGAATTGCTTTTCTGTGTTCCATCAATTTTGAAAAGCTTGTGTCTCTTTGTCATTCAGTTTAAGAACATCTTTCAATTTCCATTTTAATTTTTCCATTGACCCAAGGATTTTTCGGTAGCAGGTTGTTTGATTTCTTTGACTTTGTGAAGATTTAGGAGTTCCTCTTAAGTGTTAATGTTCTAGTTTTGTTACACTGTACTCTGGGAAGACTCGTGGTATCATTTATATTTTTCTGAATTTGCTGAGATTTGTGTTTTCGCCTAACATATGATATATATTGCAACAGGTCCGATGTGATGATTAGGAGAATGTATATTCTGCAGCTTTGGGTATCATATTCTGTAAATGTCACACTGTAGTGCAGTGTTTCTTTCTTGATCTGTCTTGAAGGTATGTGCAGTTCTGTCTGTGGAGTGTTAGAGTCCCTGGCTATTGTGATGCTGTCATTTATCTCTTTGCTTAGATCTAGTAGCATTTGATTTATGAATCTAGGAGCTCCTGTGTTAATGTGCATATGTACGTTAGGATTATTGTATCTTCTTGCTGAATTATTCCCCTTATTGTTGTATAATGACTATTTTTGTCTTTTTTATCCGTCACTGATTTAACGTCTATTTTACCTTATATGAGCATCACTATTCTTGCTGATGTTTGGTTTCCATTTGTGTGAATTTTTTTTTCATCCCTTTACATTGAGTCTCTGAGAGTCTTTGTGAGTTAGATGGGTTTCTTTGGTACGGCATATGATTGGGTTGGAGCTTTTCATCCGTTCAGCCAATCTCTGTAACTCTTTTTACTCTATTCCAATTCTCCTTTTCTAGAGTTTATCATTATCCTGAAGTTCAATACACTTTTCATATTAAATATATAATATAAAATTCGTAAGTAATATGTAACATTGTTTTTAATATTTTTAAAATTTACATAAATGTTATAATATGTGTATATTATTTAGGTATTTTCTTTCTTTTCTTAACGTTATAATTTTAAGATTGATTCATATTGAAACTTGTGATCTTGGCTTACTTATATTTATTGCTGTAAAGAAATTCATTATGTGATTCTGCCACAATTTATTCATTTTTCTACTGACAAGAAATGTATTTATATTTTTTGTTATGACAACCAAGGCTTAATAAATATCCCAAGAATGACCTCTTCTGTAATTGTCTAGCAGTTTCTCTAGAGTACATTTCTTGAAAAAGAACTGCTGGGTCATTTTATATGTGCATCACCAACTTTGTTATAGCCACTATCATATGGCCATTTATTATTATTATTATGTTATATGGCTGTTATAGCCATATAGCTATTACCCGTCCAAAGTGCTTGTATGAATTTATTTTCTCTACGGTAATCTATGTAATCTCTTAGTTCTTTGTTTTGTTTTAACACTGGTATGATAAAGCTTTTAATACTTACCAAATTGATAGATTTTTTTTCTTGGTTTATAAGACACAAAATATCTTTATTGTGGATAATAATCTTTTGATGGGTCCATATTTTTCAGATATCTTTTTTCATTCACTATCGTATAATTGAACTAACTTTATGAAACTTTAGTCATTTACTTCCAGTGTATTGAAAATAATTTTTCTGCATTATTGTGCATTTTCCATCTTTTTATTTTTATTTATTTATTTATTTTTGAGACAGAGCCTCAAGCTATGCCCCTGGGTAGAGTGCAGTGGCATAGCTCACAGCAACCTCCAACTCCTGGGCTCAAGTGAGTCTCTTGCCTCCGCCTCCCAAGTTGCTGGGACCACAGGCGCCCACCACAATGCCTAGCTATTTTTTTTCGGTTGCAGCCATCATTGTTGTTTGGTGAACCCGGGCTGGATTCAAACCTGTCACCTTAGGTGTATGTGGCTGGCACCTTAGCCACTTAAGCCACAGGTGCCGAGCCTCCATCTTTTTAATGAGACTTTTTTTTTACCCTGAGATTCTAAGTTATAAAGTTTTGCTTTTTTCACTTAAATTATTACTTTCTCTGGAATTTATACTCCTTTGTACTAGGTTATGACTCCTATTTCTTCCCATATGTGTGGGAATTGTTCCAGGCATGTTGGAATAGTTTGTACTGTCTGTTACTTTGTAATGGCAGTTACAAAATTATTCTCTGTTCTCAACTCTATGCATCAATACTACGTTGATTTTTTTCTGAAATTGTTCTATCTTAATAATAACCTTACACTTTTTAATTTTCTTATTCAAAATATTTGTGGCTATTCTTGGCCTTCATTCTTCTACAAAAATTTTAGGAACAGTTTCAAGTTTTATGAGCAATCTTTTGTCATATTGATTAGAATTACATTAATGTCTTGAGAGTTGGTAAATATATTTTATGATTTTAAATGTTCTATTCATTTTTACTTACTTTAAATAGTGGCCTTTAAAAGAGTACTATGATTTTCTCATTTACTCCTATTCTTTTATATAATAATGAATGAATGATCCTTCCTTCCTTCCTTCCTTCTTCCCTCCCTCCCTCCCTCTCTTCCCTCCTTTCTTCCTTCTTTCTCTATGTTCCTTTGTTTCCTTGTTTTCCTTTCTTATGGTATGCTTTTTCATCCCACTGTATAAACTCTAATTGGTTATCATTGGTATAAAGGAATACTATTGATTTTACATTCTGAACTTGAATCTAGCAACCTTGCTCAATTTTTTTATTAGTTATAATAAGGTGTCTATATATTTTCCTGGGTTATCCGTATGGATAATAAATAATTTCTTTTTTATCCCTAATTAAATTTTCTACCCTGTGGCATCTACTAGTTGTTTCACTAAAACTTTTACTAGCAGTGGTATCTGGATTTATCTGGAATGTGTGATGACTGGCTTTGTTAGCAGTCTCTGCCAAAATATATGTATAAATTGGTTTTATTTTTTTAAAGTATGTCTACCATGTATCTACTATATATCTACCACATAGATTCTTTGAATTCCCCTTATTATATGATGTTTCATTCTTAGAAAGTATAATTTTCTAGCCACTTTTTGTTTTTAAAACAATTTCATTTTTCTTCTTTTAGGCTGACCCTATTTATTTTAAATTTTTGATGTGATTTGATCATAGCATTCTTCTTAATCTTTTAAATTTTTATGGATACATAATAGATTTACATATTTATGGTATACAGGTAACATTTTTGATACAAGCATATAATACATTTATAATGATAGAAACATCATTTTTCTTTCATTCCCACCTCCTTCAGTGCTTTTAGAAAGAGTCCCACTGCCCCCTAGGCTAGAGTGCAATGGCATTATCGTGGCTCATTGCAATCTCAAACTCCTGGGCTGAAGTGATCCTCCTGCTTCAGCCTCTCATGTGGAGGAAACTATAGGAGCCTGCCACCATGCCAGACTCATTTTTCTATGTTTTTGTAAAGATAGGGTCTTGTTTTTGTTCATTCTGGTCTCCAATTCCTGAGCTTAACCAGTCCTCCCACCTCAACCTCCCAGAGTGCTAGGATTACAGGCGTGAGCCACAGCATCAAACCAACTTTTTGACATTAACACAAAAGTTGATCTTTTTGTGTCCTGGGCCCCTTTGGAAATATGACAAAATCTATGGACCCTCTCAGAACAATGTTTTTAGATTTTAGATACTCAATAAAATATGTAGAATTTCAAACAAATTCATTACTTCAAATGTATTTATTAAAATAATATAAAGGAAATTTATTATATAACCACTTCTATGCCAATGAATTTTCAATGATTGAAGGAAAGATCCAGTGGTAGGTGAAATAAATTTTTTAATTTCAAAGTAGTGAAATTGTGAATGGTATTTTGAGATATTTGCAATAGTTATTATTTGACATTAAGCAGCTCTACTTCCTACTGTTAGTTTGTAAACTGCAGCGATTTTTAAATTTCACTGGAGGTAAATTTTCTTTTCTCTGTTCAAGTTCATAGACATGGCTGAGTTCTACTCATGGATACTCTTGTGTTAAGAGATCTGTTCAGGCTTGGCGCCTATAGCTCAACCAGCTAAGGCGCCAGCCACGTACACCTAAGGTGGCGGGTTCGAATCCCCAGCCTGGACCCGCCAAACAACAATGACGGCTGCAACCAAAAAATAGCCGGGTGTTGTGGCGGGCGCCTGTGGTCCCAGCTACTTGGGAGGCTGAGGCAGGAGACTCGCTGGAGCCCAGGAGTTGGAGGTTGCTGTGAGCTGTAATGCCACGGCACTCTACCCAGGGGGACAGCTTGAGGCTCTGTCTCAAAAAAACAAACAACAAAAAAAAAAAAACTCAAAGAGATCTGTTCAAACAAGGCATCAGGAGCACCTGCGTGAACAGCACGTCTCCCCACAGTGGGTTTCCTCAGGTGTTCAGGAAGGGATCTCACATAGCTAAATCAGATATCTTTAAGTAACTTTAGAAAATCTAGCTATCTATTTTCAAGATGGGAACAATATTTCTTCTAGATATCAAAAGAAAATGATAAAGACATGAAATCATAATTAAAACACAGGACTTAAAGAACAGAAAACTAAAGGACATTTACAAATAACATTTTTTATGTACATACATTAAAATTATATACATATGAAAAAGAACAAAAACCCAAAACATATATAAATGATATAAATAGGAGATGATGCAAATAAGCTATGGTCAAATAAACAATGTATGAAAATCCTAAACAATGCAAATTTTTACATCTAAAGGACTCCCCAAATAGAGAACCAAAATAATTAAAACATATTCACAGATTGGCATTTTTGCCATCTATTTATACCCCAGAATTAAAAAAAGATTTAGTAGAATACAAATGGAAATAAATAGAACCATGAAATATACAACTTGAGGCATCATTTTTATGTAGTCAATACACACACACACACACATACACGTATATATGTATTTCCAGATGAAGATGATGTAATACCCATAAAATTTTTAGGCAAAAAAGATTGAAGATAAAATACAAAAGTATTAGGGAAAAAAGTTTGCAGCAAAAACATTTTGTGCTACAAATCAGTGTGTAAGAAAAGATAAAGACATCCTTCCTTTTGGAATTTCTGGAAAAGGCATGCTGGCATCTATGAACTTGCCAGCAGTTAAAAACTTCTAGCAGGTGAAAACAGAAAGTTCTAGTGGGTCAAAGCTTCAAGATTAAGGGTAGATCTAGATTTTTGAATTAGGATTTATTGCTAAATTGTGGGCCTCTACCTTTATTCTTAAATTATGTATTCCCAGGTCTCCTAAGTACATTTTTTTTTGGCCTGAATTTATCAACCAATTCAAGAAGTTGTTTGATTTTTCTCACTGCACTAAATCAATATACTGTCTAAACACTGTGAATTTCAGCCTAAATTTTCTGTGGAAAACTTATGGTGGCTTGCACTGGCACTGCAGATAGACTCTTTCAAAATTATATTTTTAAAGAAAGATGTATGGCTGTGCATATCTCTTCATCTTTCCCACAAGTGTTGACAACAATTGCCACATGTATAGACTCTATACCATATGTAGGAGTTTGGGTGGCTCAGAATCAGTCACTGAGAAAACAATTTGAATCAAGTATTCACCGGGGAGGTGTCTGAAGACTGGTGTAGGGTCCAGGGAAGGTAAGCTGAGGAAGCAAAGGCAGACAGTAAAGGAGACGTCATCAAGCTGGCATCAATGGGGGTAACTGGAACTTACCCTGTTGGAAAACTCTGGGGATCAGTGGACCACGTGTGTCTGAGCTTGTCTCCCAAGAGGTAGGGAGTTGGGATGTTTATATACCTACCCTAATTAAATGCTGTTGAAGTTTTCCGCTGGAGGGAGGGAAGGCTTATGCTTTCTGGCACTTCTGGCCTACTATAGAAGGCAGAGGAGACCACTCTACTCATGGTGAAAATGCTCAGCCAGTTGAAAGAGCTTTTTGGAAGGCTCAAGGGTCTCTAGACAGGGCATCAACTATATTTATTACAATATTCTCTCAGTGATTGGTACATGGACATATTAATTAAATATATGCAGGCTATTATGAAAGCTTTGAGATACACAAAAATCAAGAAACATAAAATCAGAGCAAATGGAGACAAATGAAGCCCTCTCAGCCATACCAATAAGCTGAGCTTTAAGTTGAAACTTCATGGGTGAATCAGAAAGGATGCTGTCGACTGTGTTTCTTGGAAGTAAAATAATGGACCATAACACAATCTATTTCAAAACTTCTGTAGTGATCCATGTATTAGGTACACCAGCAAAATATAAATGTGCATATAAGTTTAATGTTTCTATTAATATTTAGCAGGGCAGAATATTCAAGATACTAAAGATAGTGAGAGGAGAAAAAAGATAAAACAATATAGCTACAGCCATGGCATACAAGGCCAAAACCAGATGACATTTTGTTACTATGGTGGATAAGGCTATCAAAAGATACTATTAATTAATAATCAGATAATAATAAAATAGTTGACAATTGGTTAATAGTAAAAACATCACCTGAGCTGAAACTGTGCACTGGAATACACAATTATAATACTAATATTTTATTTTTGAGGCTTAGGAAAGGACAGAACCATGTTTTAAAATGAGTCATTTTAATTATCAGGGGTACAGAGTAGGAAGAACGCGTGGTAGCAGGGCAGCTTGTAAGTATGGTGTGGACAGAGCTCTGCTGCGGAAGTTACCATCTCATTCCCCAGTGGTCGGATGTGGGTAAATGCTGAGAACTGCTTGTAAATTGACACAGTCAAGACAGGACTGTCAGGAATGTCAGCTGAATCTCTGTCCTTCTAACTTCTTTTATTAAGTGTATAGCTTACTCATTGTGGACTGTAAAAATACCTGACTTCTCACGGATCACTGACAGTTAGTGAAAAAGGCTAGGTAATTCCAGCAGCACATCAAAAACTGTGTGTGCCAATTTAGTTAAAAGAACTGATGCAACTCCTGGTGCCTTTTCAGAGCCACATTTATTATAATGAGTTCTCTAATCAATAGCACCCACTTTGTTATTGGTTGGAGAAAGAGATATATCCTAATACAACTCGTTAGAGTTTGGGACACAGATTGTTAGAACCGAGAACATCAATCTTGGATCTTGTGAGTGATGGCAAACCAGCATTCACCTTGATTTTTGATAATTTTATTCCAAATAAAGCTAAAATTAAATATACAAATCTAGTAATAAGTAAAAAATTAATTTAAAATGAAGAGTCTATAATAGAGTTAGAAATTAAACAAATTCAACCCCAAGTCAAAACTATTATGTACATTAGTGACCACTTGGACCTGTCAATGGTGTTCTCTGAGCTGCTGAAGTTAACGTACCCATGTTTGAAAACTGAGACCTTTGTCATTTTCAAGCTGAATATCGTTATCTTACTGGAGCTATGATTTTGCCAAAGAAGATGGACATTCTTTTTGATCTGATGCAGAAATTTAATGTGACATCTCAAAACCACTGAAGCCATTGATAAGAAAAACAGATGTGAGATGTGTCAGGAAGTCCTTGGTGACTCTGCTTCAGTTGGCCAAGACTCTTGACTATAGGCCAGGTGACAATCTTTCCTTAATGTGGGAAAACACAGAAGTGATAAATTGTCTCCAATGGGGAGGTGTGGAATCTCACTCAAGGCTGAGATCATTCTAATTCTAAGATACAGGCTAGCCATGAAGTTTGTATACAATTACAATTTATGTAAAGCAAAGGAAAAAAATGAAGTAGTATTTATTCTTTTTATCTCCCACTATATGGAGAAAGTGTTTGAATACTTGCCACTTTATACATTTTTTAAAATTTTGGTGGAGAACTGATGTAGATAGTGTTTAAGTACTCCAAATTAGAAAAGAAAACTTATGATTTAGTGTGATCACTTTGAATTATTAAGGATATAAAGAGAGAGAGAGGTAATCTTGAAGAAAGAAGCAGTATTCTGAGTGTGACCATGTAGCTGACTGCAGGTAGATCTGTTCTGTCCATCCTCTGAAGATGAGGCTGTGCTTGTCAAGGTGGGCTGAGGTCTCTAGTTCTGCTCATGTGGGAGCAATTCAGGAAATGAAACCACATAAGCAGAGGACTGAGAACACTGCATGAATAATATCTGATGTTTAATTAACATTACCTTAAATTAAGAAGGACTGTATGAAAACCCTTGGGACTTATATTTGCCTCTTGGAGTTTTGAGGCTTTTATTCATTCACTGCTTTTCTAAATTAACTAATTATTAAGTATAGGGCTGGGAAGGAGAAGAGCAATCTCCTCCGATTTTTGGCCAAGAATTTTCCCTAAATGATGTGCAGTAATAAACTGCAGTTGTTTCCATGATGTATGCTCATCCTTTCATTTTCCCTATCCTCCAATTTGCTGAGAACCTACTAAGAAAATCTTCCACATGAATTATCTTATGGCATGTTTTAAAGGCATTTGAAATAATTTACATAAAATATGGTAATATGCATGAGAAAAAATGAATGATAATATTTTTTAAAATTTCACATTGTTTTTGGGAAAAACAAGCAACTGTAGATATTTTGAAAATAATGAAGAGATATGCAGTGAAGAGGAGTGTATCTTAAAATAGCATATCATGTAAATGATACAACAGTTTTACTTGAACCAGCTATAGACAGAATGCAACAATGCATGAAATGGATTGCAAATAAGGAAATGATACAAAATAAAGACTAAATTCTAAAATAGTCCTTTTTGTCTTAAAAATAAAGATCTCAGAAATCATTCTGAGTGAAAATTGAAAAATACTGCATGTATAGGGAGATTAAAGGTACTTTAGGAATCTGATATTCATATCCTATACTGAGAACAGAAATACAGGATTCAAGGGCACTCAGTAACACATGTCTGCTGTTGTGGCATTATCAGACAGAAGCCTAAGGAAGCAGGGTTACAGTACAGTGTCACTCATTGGGTGTAGGTAAGAGTTTTAAGGCAATCTGACCAAGAAGGTATTAGAAGCTGAAAGTAGGGGGTAGAGGGGACAGACATGTCCCAGATCGGACAGGTTTGTTTTAGCTGGGCTGATTACCCTGAGTAATGACCTGATAGTAATGATTTAGAGGTTGCACTGTCATCTGGAGCAGAAGCTGGCACAGAATTGTAGGGGACTTAACCTTCACTTGGTCAAAGGGACACTCCAATAATATAGTGACTGAAGGGTGACTTAATCAGGTAAACACGCGATTCTCACCTTATGGAGGGAAGAAAATTTAGTCCATGGACCCCACAGGGGGCTACTTCTTCCTTTTGCTTTTGATACCGCTGGCTCTTGCCCACACGGAGTTACCACTGTCTTCACAAGTTTGTATCTCTAAATCTCTCACTTATTCTTTATCCCTCTTGGAAACCTACACAGGAAATTGGAAGTGAAATGGGCAACTTTAGAGGCTGTGTGGCCTCAGTGGGCATGCTGGCAGGGTTGAAATGCTTGGGAGTGTCAGGAAAGCGAGAATTCTCCACACTACCCAAAGTGATCCATAGAGTCACCTCAATACCTATCAAAGTCCAAATGGCATTTTTCATAGAAATAGAAAAAACAATCCTAAAATTTGCACTGAAACACAAAAGACCCCAAATATCAAAAATAATCTTTTTCTTCTTCTTTTTCTTTTGTTAGACAGATTCTCACTTTGTCACCCAGGCTAGAGTGCTGTGGCATCCACCTAGCTCATAACAGCCTCAAACTCCTGAGCTAAAGGGAACTTCCCACCTTGGCTACTCAGAGTGCTAGGATTACAAGCATGAGCACCCACACCCAGCCTGAAAACAATCTTGATAAAGAACAAAGCTAGAGAGAGGTATCATAATTCCTAATTTTAAATTATATTACAAAGCTGTTGTAATCAAAGCAGTATGGTACTGGCATAAAAATAGACTCATAGGTGAATGGAAAAGAATAGAGAGCTTAGAAATAAACACACACACACATAGTCAACTAATCCTTGATAAGGTTGTCAACAGTAAACAATGGAGAAATCATAATATCTTTCATAAATAATGTTGGGAAAATAGGATATCCATATGAAAAAGGATAAAATTGGACCCTCATCCTACATCATACACAAAAGTTCAATCAGAATGAATTAAAGCCTGAATTCAAGTTCAGAAACCATATGACTCTTAAAAAAACACAGAGGAAAATCTCTTTGACACTGGTCTTGGAAATAATTTTTTGGATATGACACCAAAAGTACAAACAACAAAAGCAAATATAAATAATACTGTATCAACCTAAAACGTTTCAGCACAACACAGGAAATAATCAACAAACAGACAACTTGTGGAATGTGAGGAAATATTGGCAAACTAGAGATCTGCTAAGGGGTTACAATTCAACATATATGAGGAACTCACAAATTCAAAAAAGCCAAATAACGGTTAAAAATGATGAAAGAATTTCAATAGACATGTCTCCAAAGAAGACATACAACAGGCCAAAGAATATGAAAAATAGAATACGACAATGTACATATGTAAAATAGTCGATATGCTGTTATGAAGGGAGATATTAGAGCAAAAGCTATTGGAAGTATTAGCCATTCCTGGGCCCAGGATTTTGCTGTCTCAGAGGCAGAAGGGGTAGGGGTGAGGGAGGCAGGAGAAGGAGGCACCCTGGGGAAAACGTTTATTGATAAAAGTTCATGTATGAGTGGACTGTACAGTTCAAACCATATTGTTCAAGGGTCAACTCCAAGTATGCATGTGCTTTTCATTCATTTTGTACATAATGACTAAAACTGATATGCTGATGTGTGTGGGGCTTAATAAACTTTTAAAACGTAAAGAAAATACAGAAAATATTATATCAGACAGCTGTATAATCATCACTACAATTTAGACGATGTTAGCATTTGTGGGGTCAGTCTAAAGCCCCCCTTCCATTATTTTTCACTCTGCATCTCCATGTTGCAATAATCACTATTTGTATTTTTTGATATTATTGTGATACACGTATCTGTATTTTTCTCCATAGACTATTATGGCTACTACATCATATTTGAGATCCTTAGATGTTACATGAAAGATATAGAGTTTATTTTCTTTTCAATCTTCTTCTGTCTCCAACTTTTTTTTTATTCAGTCATTTGTACATAGATCATAAATACATTTATGCCATTATAGGATTCAATGTGTTGATTATTTGTTCAAATTGGAGTGCTTACAATGTCTCCAACTTTTCTTTTCTTTGAGTTTTGTTTATCTTGACAGGCACAGTGATAGTTTATTAATTTCAAGTAATATATAATATCTGTCACACAGATAAGCCTTAGCCCATATTCTGTTGTTTGCTTTTCTTGTGATTACAAAGATTGCTGCTGTAAACATCTTTGTGCTCCCATGTGAGTGGGGTTTCTAGGGAACATTCTAGAATTGAGACTGGAGACTCAGTGTTTGTGCCTCTTATCTTTAGCTGTACTAGGTATTTCTAAATTGTTTTCTAAAATAGTTGCAAGAATTTACCTTTTCATCAGCAGTGTTTGAGTTTGTCCATTTTCACAGCTCCATCCAAACTATATTTTCAGAGGTAATTAGGTGCCATTTGGTATTTCATTTCCTCCCACCTGATTCCTTGTGAAGTTGAATATCTTTATATATTTATAAAATAATTCATGGGCCAAGTAATGTATCCCATTGGAAATTGGAAAACATTAGAACTAGCAACAATTAAAACATCACATAGTAAAATATGTGGGATAGTGCTAAACTACAAAAAAAAGGGTTTTTGCTTTGGCTCTGGGTGAACAAAGTCCTTCTCTGAGTCTTCTATCTACAGGAGCCTGAAGTGTATTTGTGTTTAAAATATTTATTATTTAAATGGTCCAGGAACACTGCAGTGGCCTAAATGGGGGAGACAGGCTGCTCTGGGGAAGATTAGGGTCTGAAACAACATATAAATGCAATTACCCTTATCTTGGACAAGAATAAAATGCCAGATACCCAGGCACCCCCAGAGACACAGCTCCAGCACTTACAGTCGTGGTGTGAACCACCTCTGATTCCATGCCTGGGCTGTCCCTGGTCAGTGGGATGAGAAACAGGCAGTTTCTGGAAGAGGAGGAGCTGTGTGCACACAGAAGAAAAGGTGACCACTGGTTATCACATTTATTATTTGGGCAGCTACATTCAGTCTAGGGTTTAGGAAAATGGAATGCAAGGGACGAAAAAGAATTTTATGCATATAATCATAAGAAATTCCTATCATTATCTTTTTCTGTGCCAGGAAGACTAATCCAAAGGCAGCATCTGCCTCTCTGTCCACAGAAAGGTCCTATCTGTAATGGTTGATGCTCTCCAAGTTTGCACAGAGGAACCTGGAGGCCTATAGAAAACATAAAAGGAAGGATGTACTCCTGTGATACTGCTCTAACAGAAATTCCCTAGGCCCCAAGACCCCAAGTTTCTGTAAGTTCTGGGCTACTTTCTAGCTTCTAAAAACAACTAGCCTATCTTCTCCCTGACCTCATAGACTGTTTTCTGCTGCTTCCCTACCTCAGGCTCATTTTAAATCAGAACAAAACTCGTAGAACACTGGTTGTAGCCTGCTGTGTCCCTCCAGCTATTATACAATAACTTTGGCTTTTCAAAGCTTTTAAAGTTAGCTGAAAAAGCAAGAAAACAAACTTGAGTGAAACAAAAAGGAGACATAGAATTTTGAATAGTTCTAAGAATGAGAAAGAATAAAATTGATATCTGAGTTTCAGCTTTAGTGCCAGAGAAGGGCAATTGGTGGTGACATCTGTAGGGGTGGAAAAAGCACAGCAATTGATTACAGAGATCAATAACTGATACTGGAGATGACAATGACAACAATCTTAGTGCCATCTATTATGAGGCAGGCATGGTACTTAGTGCTTTAACACACCATTTCATTCAATCTTCACAATAATCACAAAATGTAGACATTATTCCTAGATGAGTAAACAGAAGTCTACTAAGGTTAAATAAATTGCTCAACTTCATACGGCAATTTTAACATGGATATGAGAAAAAGGGGTAGTAGCACCAATGTCATACATTTGAGTGGATCTTTGGGTTTTAAATTTGTTGCAAAAGGAGCTATACCTTATTGCAGGGGTTGGCAAATTATAGCCAGTGGGCAAACTATAGCCTGTTACCTCTTTTTTGTAAATAAAGTTTTATTGGTACACAAATACACCCATTAATTTGCATATCATCTACAGTTACTTTCCACTATCAAGGTAGAGACTAGTAGTATAAAAGACCATGTGGTCTGAGTAGCCTAAAATATTTGCTATCTAGTTCTTGCTGAAAGAGTTTGTATAACCCTGCCTAGTTGTGCACTTCCTTGAGGGGGTGTCCAACCTTTTTTCTTCTATGCTGTACATTGGAACAATAAGAATAGTTTTGGACCACCCATTAAATACACAAACACTAACAAAAACTGATGAGTGGAAAAAAAGAAAGAAAGAAAAAAAAAGTCCACCCATAACTTTTGTGATAGCTGAAACCACAGATAAACAAAAAAGTTCTAATTCGACTTGTGGGCCACAGGTTGGGCACACCTAACAGGCCTTTGAGAAACTCTCTTCACTTTGTTCCTTTATGTTGGGTTCTAATATCCATTCTATAGTTGGAGGTTGAGTATTCTTTCTAGATAATTCTAATCCTATAGCCATTTTTAGAACTTGCACAAATGATTCAAGTTTGTCAGCTGTCCTGTTTCAATCTGCTTGGTAAAGCTCCTAATATTCTAATATAGATCCACTTTTCCCTAAGGCTTCAAGCAGAAGTATATTTTTCCTCTGTGCCTCTTAACATAGGGTTCTTGTGTAATTCTACAACCTCTGAAAGACAAAGCTTTTTAAGAAAATCAAGGTGTCTGTTATTTTGCGCTTTCCTCACATCATCCTGTAGCTCTTCCTCATTTTATTGGGAGGATTATGACCAACTCATGAAATCCTGTTTTTATCACCATATTCCATCTGCCTTTTAGAGGGTATTTTGTGTTTATTGAGTTTCATGTTATACAGTTCTCAATTAGAAAAAATACTCCTCTCAAAGAGGTGTTCACAATATCTCTGTGGAGCTTGACTCACAGCATTATGAGGTTGAGTATTTTAGCCATCTTTCTTGCATTTGGCCTTAGTGTGTAGCAGGCTGGCTCATTAATTGTTGTTGAATTAATGAATGAATGTCTATAAAGCAAAAAGTCAAGTAATGAGATAGTGGAGTTGATTCTTTTTTATGGTTTCACTAATTTTCAAATTTACTGTTCAGCATCTCATTGGATTCTAGGGCCAGTTGAATCTCTAGGCAGAAGAAATACACAAAGTCCTGGTTCTCTAGTTCTGTAGAGCTGAACTAAATCAGTTTCACTATTGGCCTTGCTTTAAAATTTGTAGACCTTTGCCTTGTGGCCAATTACCACCTTGAACCCTATCACACTACATTAATAAGAAATGGAATATTTCTGTTTGTGTTATTTTCTTATTGTTGCTGTAGCAGATTACCACAAACTGGTGGCTTAAAACAGCACAACTTATTATCATGTCATTTTAGAGGAGAGAAATCCAAAAGGTCTCATTGAGCTAAAATCAATGGGTCTGTTCCTACCTAAGGCTCTAGGAGAGAATCTAAATCCTTGCTTTTCCTGGTTCTTAGAGGCCACTTGCATTCCTTGGCTTCTGGCCCCCTCCAGATCTCTCTCTCTCTCTCTTTGAACTCTGCTTTCTTTGTCACATCTTATCTAACACCAAGTGTCCTTTCCATCTTCTTATTTTGAGACAATCTCACTCTGTTGCCCAGGCTAGAGTGTGGTGGCATCAGCCTAGCTAACAGCAATCTCATACTCCTGGGTGCAAGAGATCCTCCTGCCTCAACCTCCCTAGTAGCTCGGACTATAGGCACTTGTCACAATACCTGGCTAGTTTTTCTATTTTTAGTAGAGATAGGGTCTTGCTCTTGCTCAGGCTGGTCTGGAACTCCTGAGCTTGAGCAATCCATCCACCTTGGCCACTCAGAGTGCCAGGATTACAGCCATGAGCCACTGTGTCTGGCACCTTCTCTCCTTCTTAAAAGGACTCTTGTGGTTACACTGGGCCCACTAGTATAATCTCTCCTTTACTTTATTCAATGTGCACAGTCCCTTTTTTTTCTGGAAGGTAACACATTGACAGACTCTAGGGGTTGAGAAGTGGATATCTTTAAGGAGTATTACTGAGCCTGTCACCTTCATCACCTTCCCGCTTATCTTCATCATTTTTTTGTCTCTTACCTAGTAATCCAAAGTGTCCCTGAGAACAGACTGCCACAAAAGGAGGCCTCTCTGAATGTCTGCCTGTGCTCACCACGTCTCTCCTTGAGGCCTTCATCCACGTTCTGGGTCTTGACTTATATCCCTTGCTAAATCTCCTTGTCTCTGCCTGGAATTTTACACATTGCTACTGCTTAGATCTACCTCAAGTGTGCAGTGTCCTGTTTTAGGTTTAGTTTCTACATCTATCTCCATTCTCAACCCTGTTGGGCAGAGGCCTGACAGAAGGTAGAGGTAGTCAGGCAGCAGGGATTCACGGTCACAGAGGCTACAGAAGCACTTGCCATCATAGTTAGGAACTGGAAGAACAGAAAACTATCAAAATTCTATCTGATGCAGTCCCTGTCTTAACCTCCCTCCTGGTTTTCTCATTGGTAATATCTGGATAACATGACCGCCCCCACTGTTGCTTTGGGTTCCTGGTTTTGTTGTTGTTTGTTTGTTTTTTCCTCCACCCATAAAGTAGTCTCCTAGATTCCAAATAAAGCATGATTCCTGAAAGTAGACAACCGTTACCAACATGGTTCAGCCTTAATTCCTCTTACCTCCTTCACCTGCCTCTCTCCAATCAAACCTGGGTTTTGAGAGAAACCAGAGAAATTATAACAAAGGCTTCCTGTGGTTGTAAAGTGACTGCATTAGTTACATTTCTCTTTTCTGTGAATGTTAAAGATAGAAAACAATAGTGAAGAGGGGAAAAAAAAACTGAAATGAAACTAAAATCTCAAGTACAGTTCATTTTAGAGAAAATTATCATAGAAATCCTTGACAGAAAGATTAACAAGCACTCATTTTAATCACTAAAAGATAAATAGAACTTTTTACAGCTTGAAAACAAAGACTTGAAAATAAGAACTTATCATGTTTTCAGCTGATTCATTAGCCAAATGATTCAAAGCCTGACCCATCATTAATTAATATTTTCTTATTAGCCATTGTTTTTTGACTTTATGTCACTATCTAAAAATATTTCAAGATCCTCAAAACTAATTAAACTGAAGAGAGTTTTGTTGAAACAACTGAAGCAAATGACCTGAAGGCATACACCAGGCTCTCTGGAAGAGTATTTATTCAGAGAAAGTTGTGGGAGAGAAGTGGATATTCTGCCATTATTCATTACCATATGCTAGGAGTTGTATAGGAATCTATCAAGGCCAGAAGTCACGCTTTGAGAGAGGGACCTGGCCAGAGCTTATAGAGTTTTTAAGCTGCATGAGTGGAGAAGCACCAGCTCCAACCTACCATAATCAGAGCTGGGTCAGGCCTCGTAGTCACAAGCCTGGACTGTTTGCCTTCAACACTTGACTGTAGCAGGAGGTCAGATCTGACATGTCAACTTTCAGTAAATTAGAGAATCAATGAGAACAAGCTACCCTTACCTGTTAGTCCACTCCATTGATCTTAAGAAGCACATAGTTCAGCCTACAAAGTTTAGCCCAGGCAGTGGCCAACAAAAGCAGTCTGGCATCACTTTGAGTAAGGCTGACCTCTAGAGCTGCAGCATGAGGTCATGACAAAGTAAGACTGGGCAGAGTTATGCTAGACAGGGTAAGACCAAAACTCTCTATATGTAAACTAAGTTCGAGGATTTTGAAATATTTTTAGGTAGTGATAAAAAGTTAAAAGAAAAAAAGGCCAGGAAGAAAATAATAAATGGATCAAACTTGAATTTTTGGCTCTTGTTATTTGAACCACCTACTGCTAGCCACCAGAGAGCAGCACCTGCAGGATGGGGTTTCTCCTAGTATTTGATGGCTCGTGTTAAGATTCCTCAACTGCCTGAGAAAATCTTACTAGTAGAAATAGAAAGAAGTATGGAAGAAACTTCTGGGATGAACGGCATTTCATCAGTTGGTTGGATAATATCTGACTTCCCAACAGTAAATTTCACTGAGGATCTACTGACTTAGCTATGCAGAGGGTAACAGAAGACTGGGAACAGCAGGAGGTTACTGTTTCTCAGACCTCCTAGAGCAGTGGTTCTCAAACTTCCTAATGCTGTGACCCTTTAATACAGTTCCTGTGAGTTGCAACCCACAGATTGAGAAATGCTGTCCTAGAGTCTCCACCCCTGGGAACTAATCCATGTGCCGACTGACCACTCGGCCATCTTAGTATCTATGATCTTAGTATCTTAGTATCTACACAGTTTTGTAACCGGGTCCTTCTCACCCTGGTCTTCTGGAGCTTATATGCTTATGTGCTCTGTAGGTTTATATGGTTTCCTCAGTGGTCATGGACACCACCTCCCATTCTTCTCAATGTTATTTTTTAACAAAACTGGGTGGGACGTCATCCATCTCATCACATCTGAGTTTTTATTTGAACACCTCTGGCTGTATAGCCTACAGGAGATGCTTCATCAAGAAGACACACAGGATGGCCCCTTTGATGTTATTTCCTTCCCTTTTCCAGGGCACATATGTTATGACATCAGAAATGCCTCCGTCTTCCCACTCCTTGCCATGTGTAAACTGGGCCTATAATCATCCTGTGTCATCTTGAACTCACCGTTCTGTCTCAGAAAGAGTGGGGAAAATGACTTGCTTGGATAAGATCCTCAAATATTTCTCCTGTAAGGAGTTGACTGGTATAAGTTACTTTCCACTCTTTGGGTAACATTATATCCTCCCTCCAATGTCTCTCATAGTGGATCCTTGAACAGTAGCTCCTCCTTGAAAGTTTCCTCAAGAGTTGCCTTTCTCTCTGTCAGAGGGGTCCTTCTCACCTCCTTCTCACCCTGGGTGATGCTCTGTAAAGCCACTGACAGTTAACAGCCATGGCGTGTTCAATATGAGCAAATGTAGAACTTCATTGTTGACTGGGGCACTCGTGGCATTCATGTGCCTGTTCAACTGTAGAAGTGATGTTCAGCTTAGAATACCTTGGGATTAAAGTATAAAGTTATTTGGAACCTTCTCTCTTCACTGTCTTTCATCTCATTCATTTTTAGTGAAAGAGATTCAGAAATGACTCTGGTTCTTTAGAAGAGTATTTTAGGCAACTGAAGGTGAGTTAATTTGCTTTATTTCATTGTTATTCAATGAAATAACTTTTAATTTAGTTTCTTTTTCTTTCTTCCCCCAACCTTTTCTTTTGGATTGAAAATGAAGCTGATGTCCAGGGAGATAAAATGTCACAGATCACATACCTCATTAGGGATGTAACCCAGACTAGAGCCCAAATCTCTGACATATGACCTACTATGATTGGAAGGTAACCAGCATGATGATCTTAGAATTCTACCCTTGATTTGGTATAGAGTGGAAAGAGGACCAAAGTGGAGATTAGTATGTCCTTTTCTTATGCTACTTCTGCAAACTAGGAGCCATGCAAGTTTGGCAAGTCATTTAACCATTCCAGACTTCAATTTTTTACTAGGATTTTGTAAATACACGCATACATACATGTGCACACACACACACACCCCTTCCTTATTAAAAAATATAAAAATATTTGTGGATTATTCCATATTTCAAATATCAGTTGTTATTTGGTGGGGTAATTGAAATCCCAAAGATACTTTTGTTGTCATAATTATAGTCTCAGCATCAATTTTATTTGAAAATATAAATTTAAGAAGCTATCAGAAACTTTATCCAAGGGCTATATAGCAGAGATTCATAGTCATCTCTTCCAAGATTTTTGTTTCTCTTCTCTATAAATTTTCTAATAAGTGCTTTCAAAAGTGTAAATGAACCTCTAATGATTTGCTGAAGGCTTTTATCTTTGTGTATCTCTGGGAAGATGGCAGGTCATTAATAATCTGGGTTTCCTGATTCTTCATGCTAATAAAGCCATAACACATGAGTTTACACCTTTGTGTACAGTGGAAAAAAAACCCAGCTGATAGAAACTCAGGGCTTCTGTGACCTTCAGTGGTACCCAAAGTATAAAAGAAGTTCTTTTTGTGAAGATTTGAAAACACATGTGTGGTCATCTAACCACAAGCTTTATGAACTGTGTAGAAGAAATTCCTGAAAGAAATTCTACATAAAGTTCAAAGTAGACCGCCCCTAACTAAAAAGAATTAGTTTCTGCCGGACAACTGGTGAGTTAAACTCAACTTTACATAGTCCTTCCCCAATGCTTGGAGATTTTGCCCAGAAGCTCCAATTACTGGCTGAGAATCGACTTTGCTCAGCCACTCTATACCTTATCTGCCCTTGAGCTTGAAGGAAACCAAACTATTTCTCCCCAAAATATTGAGTTTTGTTAAGTTAAAGGTACAGAAAACTCTGGGAACACTCTGCCTCAGCCTCTACTTGCCTGATGGCAGGACATAATCCGTCCTGGGGATACCACTGGGTGACTTGGCCAGAGAAGGCACCAGCAGGCACCAAAAGAATCTGGGAACAGATTTCACTACTGTGTTTCCCTGAAAATAAGACCTACCTCCAAAATAAGCCCTAGCAGGATTTCTATGCATTTGTTAAATATAAACCTTACCCCAATAATAAGACCTAGTGATGGGCCTTGGTACGGAGAGGAAGACATCCTCTGAAAATAAGCCCTACTGTGTCTTCTTGAGAAAAAATAAATATAAGACAGTGTCTTATTTTGGGGGAAACACAGTATCTTCCCACATTTCCCACCTTTTAAAAGGTTGAAACAGCCCCTCTCTTTTGTCTTGTCACTGTATGGGAGTTAGGGCTCTTTGCTAAATGCTATCTAAGCAAGGCCGCTAAGACTAACACTGCGAGAGAGAAGTACTTCTGAACTGTGTGATGACTGCATTCATTAATAAACTTCTGCTTATCTTTCTTTTGTTAATCTGAATTTTGTTTTCAGGAGAGTATCCCAAGTAACAACTTAAGAGGGAAAGAAAAGAAATTATGTTTTTGTCCCGTACAAGTTTCTGGTCCTAGGTCACCCTTTCTCTCTGGAGGGTGGTTTATTTACACTATAATTGTCTGCTTTCTGGAGTCAAATACTGTCTGGTTTTTTTTTTTTTTTTTTTTTGCAAAAATAAAACCTCAGGATATTAATATAAGAGGAAAAATACAAGAAAAATGAAATGACTACAATTACAATGTCTAAAGTTCAAATATAAGGTAGTCAAATTGTGTATCCAGAAGACTTAGATGTGAAGAAGGAAGAAAAAGAACCTGTGTCATTTGTGTCCTGGGACATAGGCTGAATCATTTTATATTCCTGGGATGCCAAGCACTGCAGGAAAAAGCTGTAACGCGTTTGTGGCTGAATCCACTCAAATCCATCTGTGTCACTTCACCTGGCTGTTCTCCATTTCTTTGTTTTCCTCTCACATCGTTTTTGTCTCCTCACAAGTTATTCCTCATGTTTACCATTAACCTGAAGCCAAGAATCCTACTTCTGTGTCTAATTAATCTTAGCAGAAGATGAAAAATCCAATTTTATTGAGGAGAGTAAGGCTGCCCAACACTGACTAATTAAACTTTTTTTCTCTCACCTTCAGAGTTTTTATTCTTACCCACCTCCTCCACTAAGACCATTTTGATCATTTTCTTTATTTTTAAAACCTTTTTCTTTTTCAAGTCTAGTCTTCTGTCTATGCTAGATTGCATCCTTTTATAAAAACCTCCCCTGAATTTTGTTTTATAAATTAATTTCCTCTCTTGTTTGCATTTGTAATAATTTCTTTTCAACTAGACATTTCCTCTTCTTAAAATGGGCGTTTTTGACTGTGCTAAACAAATGTAAAAAGAGACAAAGCCATCCTAACAAATGTTGCCTTAAAAAAAATTCGTTGGCCATTGAAAATTATTTACTTTTTTCTTTCCTTTACTCTTAAACTTCACAAAACTAACCTCTAAGTATGTGCCACTTCCGCTCTCTCACTGCCTACCCTAGCCTGACCTTCAGCATCTGGATTTTTTCACCATTTACTTTACTCACATGTATCAGCTGTAGATCTGACAGTGTGAGATCAAACTCATATTCCAGAATGAAAGAGTCCAATCACACACAAAAGGAATATTGTAGCTAGAGTCTAAATTTTGCAAAATTGACATCTTTTCCATCCACAACTTCTTTAGTATCTCTGTGAGACATTTACCCCTCGTCTCTGTTGCCCTTTTTTCCATGGAGTTATCCATGTTTTGCTGCATTGTAGGCTCTGAAATCTTCTCTCACAGGACCTTGTCCATAATCACTTTGGCAATCTCAGAACCCGCACTGGCTTGGTAAGTGTTGCCTGGAGTCTTGGGCTTAACTCTCCTCTAAAAGCACAGTCCAGACAAAATGCTTTTCTCAACAGTTAGTGGTAACCTTGACTTGGTTTTCCTTTATTTGTCCTTTGTGTCTTCTCTACATCATGAGCTTTTGTTGACTGACTGTTTCTTAACTTTTTCCCTCTTTTGGCCTCTGTGACTATGACGTTTCTATTTTTCTGGCTTCTCCATCATTAACTTGACCTCAGCCTTCCCACCTCCCTCAAAGTCTGCCGAGCAGTTGCCTGCTGGGTCCTGATTTTGCTCTCACTGAAAATAAAGACACCCAGAAACACTGGTTGGATCTGTGTATGCTGTGAAGCTTTAAGGAGTGGTTTATCCATACCTAGAAGGATGCTGACAAACATAAATAGCCATCAAAGTCCATTAGGACGACATCTAAGAAGAATAAAGTTTTAAACATATACTCCAAAGGGCAATTTCACAGGCATGAGTCAGAGTGACATCGTTTGCCAGCATGTTTATTTGTAGAGAAGACGTGGAGTATTGATTGGCTCAAATATCTGTAGGGAGTAAAGTGTTATGCTACTTGTCATGAGAATCTCAGGTGTCACCAGTGAAAGTGTTCTCAGCTCAAGGGAGGTTACGGCCAACTTCATGCTGGACAGATCATACCTAGAATACTGTGCTCTGATCTGGGCACTACATTTCAGGTAAGATGATGAAAGGCTAAAGTTACCAGGATGGCAAACTAGCTCAAAACCAAGAAAAAAATGGGGGGGGGGAAGTCGAAGGCTCTGAGCTTAAAATACAAAACAAATATTGAAGATGTTAGATGCAAGCATCTAAGGCTTTCTGTTTTCTGCATCATTCTAGAGAGAACAAGGACAGAGAAATAACGTGTACATTTCTAAAGTACTGGCTGAGTACCCACCACGTGCCCAGCCTGAGTTAGGCTTGTTTCACATGTATACATATAATTTCATTAAATTGTCACAGCAATTTAATGAGGTAGGGGTCATTATATCTATTTTATAACTGAGAATCCTAATGCATGGAGAACTTTAGAAACATCTTCAATTTAACATGCACGGTTAGGAAATAGAGTTGTAGAATTTAGATTATATGGCAAACACCTATGAGTTTCTGGGGCAACAACTCCTATCCCTCCCTAGTCCATGGAGTTTGGGAGGCTCTGGACTGCCCCCCGAATGGAAGGATGAGTGAGCATGTGGTCCAGTCATGTTCAATCAAAACACAGAGTTTCTGGGCTGCAATGACTCAATTCATGCATTTAGGGTCCATTCTAGAAACTTTTTGTTTTTCAGTGAGATTCTGAAAGATTAACATGTAAGCCACAATCCTTCTGGCTTAGCCTCCTGGCTCAGCTTACCAAGTATCTAGGACTACAGATAATTGCCACCATGAGGCAAACAAGGATGCTTGACAATTATGCCAACCCAAGGGGAAGCAGAACTTAGAGTATTATGTTGGGCAGCTGAACTGTACTGTTAAATTTAATCTGTGCTACATAAGAATGTTTTCATTATTATTTAACTTTTGCAAAAGATAAAACAAAGTTATTGACAATAGCAAGTTCACTATGCTATTCCTAGCAGAGCCATAATTCATACCCAGGGTTTTTGTATTTTTGTTTTGTTCTTTATTTTGAGATGGGGGTCTTGCTCTGTCACTAGAACACAGTAGTGCGATCATAGCTCACTGTAACCTCAAATTCCTGGGTTCAAACAATCCTTCTGGCTTAGTCTCCTGGCTCAGCTTCCCAAGTATTTAGGACTCCAAGTGCTTGGCACCAGGCCTCCCTATATACCCAGCTTTGTCAAATTTCTAAGGTACTCAATGAATACTATCCCTGTTTGTTTTTTATGATCTTAAAAATCAAAATAAAACTGAGTCCATGATTATTTGGAAACTATTTACCTCATCGAGTCAGACTCTAAGTATAGAATTTCATGTTTAGGGGTAGGTTAATATGCTTCTAAATTTAAATAAGCATGTGAAGTTAAGTATCGCTTCTATTAGAATTGTAAGAAGACATTTCAACCAACATTTTAATTTTGTTATTTTGCTATTTCTATTTGTCTCTGCTTCTGAGAAAGCCAAAGAAAATCATTTATTATTTCACTGACTCTCACAATGGGGTGCATAATGATTGCCTTCTTGATTATGATTCATTATTAGTTGTAACGAATACCTAACAATTAACGGGTGTTGAGCCGTTGCAGATTGCTTGGGAGTGGTGAGAAAGGGTGCTGATTGCTCATAGATGAAATGATCTTTGAGCTTCTTTTCTAAATCATAGATCTTTAGTTAACAGATTCCACATTGGAAAGAAAAATTAAAAATCCAGCAACACAAAGCACAGGTCCCTATGCTTTGTACAAACCTTGGTTTTATAGATAAAGCTGCAATGCCTCCTTAATGATGATGAGCCTGCAGCCTCTAGCAAAAGAGAAAAATAATGGAGGTCTTTATATAACAAATGCGAAACATCATTGACTCTTTTTTCCACATGACACTGTGATAAATATTATCACTTAAGTAGCTTGTAATTTGCCACATTTTACCAAGTCTAGATTTGTTCTCTTTTAAAAAGTCAATATTTTAATATTATGTGGTAGTGAATGTCCTTACTGACGGTCATTTCATCCATAAGCCATTATCTTTTCTGGCTTATTCAATACGGCCGTTGAAATTGAATTCATTTTAAAACATCAACACTTACAAGACCTTAAAGATAGCTTGTATTTAAATGTCATGAATGCAAACAGATTTTGTACATCAGTGTTTACAGCAGCATTACTTGAATAGCTAAAAGGTTTACTGATGGATAAATGGGTAAACAAAGTGGGGCCTATACATAAACAGATACATACCCAAACACTCAGCCTTAAAAGGAATGAACTTTAGATACACACTGAGACATGGACGCACCTTGAAAACATATGCTAAGTGAAATAAACCAAAAAGAAAGGGACAAAGATTGTATATTTTCATCTGTATAATGCTATAGTCCAAATGTATCCCTTTTCCCCCAGATCCTTATTTCCAGATACTAACCCCCAAGTCAATGGTAGTAGAAGCTGGGGCCTTTGGGGAGGTGATTAGGTTAGGGAGGTGAAGCTCTCATGAATGTAGTTAGTGCCCTTATAAAGGAGGCCCAGCAGAGCTCACTTCTTCCTTCCACCATGTGAGGACACAACTGGAAGGTATTTATGAGCTGTGAACCAGGAAATAGGCTTTACTGGGTACCAGATATGTCAGTGCCTTAATCCTTGCTTTCCTGGCCTCCAGAACAGTGAGAAATACATTTCTGCTATTTATAAGCTACTCTGTTAATAGTATTTTGTTGCAGCAGGTTGAACAGACTAAGACATATGTGCTACCTGCAATAGTCGTAGAGACAGACGGCATAATAGTTGTTATCAGGGATTTGGGGAAGGAATAGGAGAAATTGGCAAATAATGGGTACAGAGCTTTAGTTTGAAATGATCGAAATGTTCTGGAGATGAGTAATGGTAATGATTACACAACAATATGAATATAATTTATGCTACTGAATTGTATACTTACAAATGGGGAAATGATAAATTCTGTTGTATATACTTATCATAATAAAAACAGTTGACCATAAATCCACATTTTAAAACTAAAACTATAAGACTTGCTCTAGGCGCGGTGGTTCACAAGTGTAATCCCAGTACTCTGGGAGGCCAAGGCTGGTGGATTGCTTGAGCTCAGGAGTTTGAGACCAGCCTGAGAAAGAATGGCCTCTACCCAGTCTCTACTAAAATATAGAAAAAGTAGCCTGGTGCTGTGACAGGCACCTGTAGTCCCAGTTACTCTGGTGGTTGAGGCAAAGGGATATTTTAAGTCTGAGAGTTTGAGGTTGCTGTGAGGTATGATCCCATGGCACCATACCCAGAGCCACAGAGTGAGACTCTGTCTTAAAATAAATAAATAAATGAAATAAAAATAAAATTGTAAAACTTCCTAAAAGAAACAAAGCAACCTTGAGTTTGCCAAATATCTGTTAGATATGACACCCAAAGTACAATTTATAAAGAAAAATAATAGAAATTGAAGTTCATCAAGATTAAAAACATGTGCTCTTCAAAAGATAGACTAGAAAAAACATTTACAAGCCATAGATCTGATAAAGGGCTTATATCCTGAATCACAGATTCAGAACTCTCAGAACACAATAGTAAGAAAATGAATAACCCAATATTGAGCAAAAAGTTTGTACATTCTCCAAAGATGATATCTGAATGGGAAATAAGCACAAAAATTGGCCTTTATGGAAATGTAAGCTAAAACCACAGTGAAATACCACTGTAGCAATACTTATTAAATTTTAAATTTAATTTTTAAACTGGCTAGTATTTAAAAGGTTGATATACCCAGTGTCAGTAAGAATGTGGAGCAATCAGAACTATCATGCACTGGTTATAGGAATGAAAAATGGTACAGCCACTTTGGAAAAGGGTTTAGCAATTTCTTAAAGTTTTAGACAAATGCCTGGCATATAATTTGGTAATTATGGTCCTGTGAATTTACCACAAAATATCATATCATGCACAAGAATGTTCATAGTGGCTTTATTTGTAACAGCCAAAGACTACAAACAACAGAACTGCCCACCAGCAGATGACTGGCTAACCCAAAGGTGCTGTATCCACACAATGGAATACTACCCAGTGATAAAAAAAAATGAATTATTAATACTTGCACCAACATAGATGGATCTTAAAATAATTCTGCTAATTGATAGAAGACATGTCAAAGAATACATAGTAATTGATGCCATTTATGCACATGTATAAAACTCTTAGGATTACATAGTACAAATTAATATAGTGACAAAAAGTACATCAGTGGTCACCTTCTTCTAAGAGGAGAGTAAAGGAAGGTGGGAGACATCTCACCAGGAAGAAACTTTTTTTTTTTGAGACAGAGTCTTACTCTACCACCTTGAATGCTGTGTCATCATAGCTCATGGCAACTTCAAACTCTTGGGAGTCAAGAGATCCACTTGCCTCAGCCTCCCAAGTAGCTAGGGCTACAGGTCCCTGCTACAATATCCAGCTAGTTTTTCTACTTTTAGTAGAGACAGGGTCTCACTCTTGCTCAGGCTGGCCTCAAACTCCTGAGCTCAAACAATCTGATGCCTTAGCTTCCCACAGTGTTAGGATTATGGCCTGAGCCACCGTGCCCTGCCTATCAAGGAGAAACTTTTGATGGTGATGGATATGTCCATTACATTGACTTTGGTGACAAAGTCACCTGTTTTTTTACCCGTATGTGTGTATGTTACACCTTAGGGTTTCTAGTCTTTGGCCATTACAAATAAATTATGTATTTTAAATGAGTGCAGTCATTTTATGTGACTTATACCTTAATAAAACCATTTAGAAACTAAAAAGAAAGAAAGAGGTAAAGAAAAGAAAGGAGGAAGGAATATGTTGATGTAACTTACCCCTTAGTAGTTTATTACTTTATTCAAATTCTAACTACTATTAATATTTAAATGTTTCAAAAAGACGTCAATCTTCTCATTAATACTTAAAAATCCTACATAAAATCAATCTATCTAAAAACAGAAAATCTAATGTGAAGGAATCTTCTTTTTTTGTGACTGTTTTGTAGATAGAAATTTAGTCAGGAATCAATTTCTTAGCTTGCTTTGGCTAAAGTATCCCAACACAAATATCACAGCTCCTGGGTGGCCGCCCTGTTAGATCTCTGCTTTTGTATTTTCTCCCTCTGATAATATAATCAAATTGCTTTCCTTCAAAAACGTAGTAGCTATTAGTTATGAGTCATTCTACACCATTTCATTTTAAAATAATCACAAATATTTGCAAAAAATTCAGTGTTAAAATGCTTGTCTTGAGAATAATTTTATAGTTTTATATCCTAAACTTATTTTTGTAGAAAAAACCGTCCACCTTAGAGTATGAATACATCATAGCTGGCACACACGACGTGCGATATAGGACAGCCGGCATAAATCACGTTCAATCTTGCTCACTAAGTTCTGAGATGGTGTCATGGTTAGTATTTTCTGATATGACTGTAAACAATGAGATTTTGGTTAAATAATTCATTCTTTAATCAGCTTTTTTCTGCTCTTTATTGAATATGTTTACAGAGCTAACAAAACAGATCATCTTTCTGATTCTTTTTATTTTTTTCTTATTTTCTCTTCTTCCTAGTCTAGCTAGAATGAATGATTTACAGAGACATGGACAATTTTACATCATATTTTGTATTTAAAAAATGACTTTCATATGACAAAAAGGTGGATGGTTAAACTTTACCACCCAGTATGTAGGCTTTGAAGCTAATTAAAATCTGGTGGCTTTTGAATTAACTTGCAGGTCCCTACAGTGATGGAAATTGCTTCTTTCCAGTATTATTGACTGACAGGCTAGGTGATAACTTGTTTGCATCCTTTGAACAAGTTTATTAGTTTCCTATGATGCTGTTTCAGGTAAATACTCCAATATTTAATTAGCAGATTCTCTTTGGGGAGCCTGTAAATAATTATGGAACCTTTTCTTTTAAGTTTGTGTTCAGGACTCAAATGATTTTTATGGCCAGTCTGACTTATATTCAGTCAATAGCTGCCTGCCTGACAGCTGCTATTAATAACTATTAAAGCTACTGTCTATATATTTTTTCATGATGTGAAGAGAAGAGTTTGTCAATCTTGAAGATTAACTGTCTGGGCAGCAGAAGTTTTAAACCTCTTCAATCCAAGTCTTCCAGTTAATACTATTTAGTCTAAAAATATTCTGTCATGGCCTAACATGTGCTTACACTGACAGGACTGTACAATCAGTAAGGTTTCATGACCTTAGTTCATTGGTGACTCATTGCTGTGTTTGTGGCCATGTGTGGTGCTGTCTTGCTGAGTGGCATGCATTATTGTTGCTGTGTGCTTTTGTGCACTATCACAAGAATGTTGAAACTTGAATTAGAGTAATTAATAGACAATAAATTTCTTGTTAAATTTGGTAAGAGGGGAAGTAAAAGCAGGGACATGTCAGTCCATGTTTATGGGGATAATCCCGCGAAGAAAATGGCACTGTACAAATGGATTGACTGTTTTCTGAGAGAAGAGAAAGAGTCACTGATGAAGAGAGGTCAGGGTGGTCAGTAATGGACAGAACTCATGAAAACATTGCAAAAGTGAATTGTAAGTGAAAATCATCTGCTGACTATGAGAAAAATAGCAGACCAAGTAAATATTGATAGAAAAACAGGAAAACTTTAACTGAAAATCTTGGCATGAAAAAGGTGTGGCTTTTCATCACGACAATGCACCAGCTCACACGTCACAGTCTGAAGTTTTAGCCATTGAATAAATAACTATGTTGGCATTCCCTCCCTACTCACCCGATCTGGCCCCCAATGACTTTTTTTCTTTACCTGAAGATAAAGGAAATTTGCACAGGAAGACATTTCAATGACATTCAGAACATCAAGGGTAATGTGACGACATCTCAGATGGCCATTCCAGAAAGAGTTCCAAAATTGCTTTGAAGGGTGGACTAAGCCCTCATGTAGGTGTCTAGGTTCTGAACAGGAGTATTTCAAAGGTGACTGTAGTGATATTTGACAATGAGATATATAACAGTTTCTCTAGAATGAGTTCATGAACTTAATTGTCATACCTTGTATTGAAGCAATATGATGGTGCTGAAAATTTCTGTACCAAGCTCATGCAGGTGTTATGTCAATGATAACCGGGTACAAATGGACATTCTATGTCAACATATTTGGAGTATCTGCCATAAGCTTGTCCCTAAGGATATAGGGGATACTCAAAACCTAATTTTCTGCCTTAAAATAATGCCTAATATGATAGGAGAAATAAATATTCAACAATATTACTTTTTTTAAAAATTTAATGTTAACATGATGAGACTCAGAGGAGTGACACTCAGAAGGAGATTTGCATATCGGGTAGTGAAACTTTGGGGCGGTCCCTGTGCACTACTCGTAAAGGGAGGAGGAAAAGAAGAGAACGTCACAGCACTCCAAGAAAGAAGACAGCAGATGTTAAAAGGAGTGCTTTGTGTGAAACCCCAGTAACACAGAGAGAGCTCTAAAGAGGATCTTAGGAAAGTTTTTCTGCAAGGTCCTTCCTTTTAAAAAATAAAAACCTACAATAAACATCTAAATTGGTTGAACGTTTATTTCTTCAGAGTGTTCCCTAAGCTCATACTAACCACTTTAGTCTTAGCTTTATAAGGTGTACATTGCAGAGAGCATCACATTTGATTTTAGATACAGATTAATAGGTGGTGACATTTCGGGAAAAATCATTTCCCTAAAACTGAGCAGAAAGCACATCTTTGCCATGGCCACGTAAATGTTGAAATTACAGTGCAAGGGTGTTGGTAGGATAAAAAGTGTGGGTAGTTTTTGAAATAATCCAAATCTGTGGACGTGGCAGAGAGCTCTCTGGGATGAGAATTATGTCATTTGGAAGAATTTGCTCCTCAAGGCTGGATTTTATTAGAGGCAGAGTTAAATTTATTCAAAATTATGTCAAGTCATTAAATCCAGGGAGAGGAAGAAATTTCTTTATGCAGTTGTACACTGAAAAATGTTTTTTAAACCAATATGCTTAGATTCAAAATTTCCTAGGAAGTTAAGTCTCTCCTTAGACAAAGAGAAAAGTCAGAGGCCTGAATGGGAGTTTTACTTGCTCCAGCATCAGCATCTGAGTCCACAGAGACTTGGAAATTTCTGGGACATTCTAAAGCAATGTTTTTCAACCTTTTTAAAAAAATCTCACAACACATTTGAACCTATAGTTAAACTTCTATGGCACCGTTAAATTATGTGGATCAAAAGAAAAAGAGTAAAAAAAAAAAAAAAAAAGAATATACTTAACTGTGTTTTGAACTTATTTCAAAAATAATTTACTTACTATCTTTAAAAATTTTCATGGCATACCTAAGATCCTCTCACGGCACACAGGTGTGCCACAGCACATCAGTTGAAAATTGCTGTTTTAAAGGAAACAGGATTAGAAATTATTGGTAGGGGATGGTTGCTACTGGAGTGAAACAGATTGTTCTAGGGGGCTTTAAAGAAGTATTCTCTAATTCAATACCAACATTGGTCAAAGTTGACAGTCTTGTGTTTTAAGATGCAAAACTAACAAGCACAAGGCCTGCCCCGTCAAATAGTTCACCCGGGTCTTGTGGATTATAGCTGCCATACTGAAGCTGGGGACTGATTTTTGCAATCTCTTCTAAATTTTAGCTGAAATCTAGCATTTAAAAATATTAAATTCCCTAATTTTTAAATATTGTATTTCAAGAATGCCATCTACAGACATCTCTGTCATTGTTACTATCATTTAAGATTCTCTTCAAATCCCAGAAAGTAGCATTTGGTTCAGCCTCCAATCTTGTCTTGATCTATATCCTTTGGTTCACCAAGGAATTATCTCTGGTTCTACCTGGAAATACCTGGAAATGACTTAACAATCCAAGACATGCATCATGAAGTCAACTTAGATGGACTGTACCTATCTTCCCTCGTCATTTGAGCAGTCCTCCTGAGAGCCTGGTATTTCTTGTCATTTCAGAGTTACGGGTGGCCACCTATTTGGGAATAACTAAACAACTCACACTCACATTTTGTTTGGATTCCTGAAGCAGCAATGGAGACTTTCAAACAGGTCCTCACATTTGTCCATCTTGTTATACTTCAGATAATTTGCTGGATTGGGGTACTTATAAGATAACTTCCTAGACGCTATCTTGGGATTTGCTTCTGGGTATAAAACAGGTCAAGTAGCTGTCCCATTCATCTCCTCCTGTCATGTTATGCTAGCAACAATAATACTTTGTGTAAGATCGGCCAAAAAATCATGTGTATTTATCTTTATGTGTTTCCTCTAATCTTATCTTCTTCCACTTTTGCTTTCCTCCCAAACCTGTTTTCCTAAAGAGACAATCTAAGCATTCATCAATAGTCAAGCAGATAAAAAAACTATCATATAAACAATAGAATATTATTCAGCCTTTACAAATGAGATCCTGCCATTTGCCACAACATGCATGAACTCAGAGCATTGTGCTAAGGAAAATCATTCAAACAGAGAAAGAAACATACCACGTAGTTTTCCTTATGTGTGAAATCTTAAAAAAAAAAATCAGACTTAACAGAGGTAGAGAATAAAGCAGTCATTATCAGGGATGTGGTTGCAGGGGCAGGGAACGGTGATGTGTAGGTCAGAAGACAAGAAATAGCAGACATGTATGAGGAACAAATCTGGAGGTTTAATGTACAGCATGAACACTATAGTTAATAACATTGTAGTTGGGGCTTTTGGTACATAAGTAGATTTTAATTTGCTTCATTGTAGTAACCATTTTCCTGTCCATCTGTGTTTCATAATGTCATCTTATATACCTTAAATGTACATAATAAGATAGGTGAAAAGGAAGCATTACTACAAAAGAATATCACATATTACTTTTTAAATATGTTGATGGAATGAAATAGAGTAATAAAATCTTCAATGTTGATAGGTCTTTATATTCTTGGATCAAGAAATATTTATTATCTATGCTATAATGTTGGATTTGGCTGCTAATTATACAGTTGCTTAGGATTCTTAATCTATGCTTACGAGTGAGGTTGGCAAGGCAACTTTTCTTTTTTCCTAATGTTGTTACATTAAGAGAAATATTTTGGTATTGAGCTTATTCTAGCCTCAAAAATGATAGGGAAAGTCTTTCTTATTTTTACTACACTCTGCAATAATTTGTGTAAATTGGAATTATTCAGGTTTTTTCTTAATGTCAGTGACTTTTGAAGTTATATATTTTCAGGAATAAAATTTATAGATGTCCATTTCATCTAAGATTTCAATTTTATTGTTATAAAATGTTTACACAGTTCTACTCTAATGTTATCACTATGTTTTTGTATGAGTTATGTTATTTTAATTGTTTAATAATGTCCATTTATTCTGCTGTTTTCTCTCTTTCTCTTTTTAAATTTGCCAAGGATTTGTCAATTTCATTGTTTTTGTATGGAAGTAACTCTTTTCTTTGGCAATTTTCTGTATTATGTGTTTTGTTTCCTGTTACACTAGTGACTATAAAATACCAAGTATATCTGGGACATTTCATATCATAACTTGGTTTTCATTTTATTTTCTTTCTTTTTTTTTTTTTTTTTTTTTGAGACAGAGCCTCAAGCTATCCCCATGGGTAGAGTGCTGTAGCATCACAGCTCACAGCAACCTCCAACTCCTGGGCTCAAGCGAGTCTCTTGCCTCAGCCTCCCAAGTAGCTGGGACCACAGGCACCTGCCACAACGCCTGGCTATTTTTTGATTGCAGCCATCATTGTTATTTGGCGGGCCTGGGCTGTATTTGAACCCGTCACCTTAGGTGTATGTGGCTGGCACCTTAGCCACTTGAGCCACACAAGTGCCGAGCTGGTTTTCATTTTTCTCATTGGAGTACTTTTGAGGAACAGATCTTTTAAAATTTAGATTCAATTAATTTTACCAATCATTTTGAAAGTTTTTGCTTCTGTTTACCTAGCTAAATAAATTTGTGCTTACTTTAAGATTGAAAGCTTTTCTGGGAGGTGTTCTTTTAAAAGTTTCGGATTTTAGCTTTTATGTTTAGATCTATAATCCATTTTGAATTAATTTTTGTGTAAGCATTAATATTTATTTTTTTCTAAATATATCATCAATTAATCCAGCTCTATGTGTGGAAAAGACTATCATTATCCAACCTGCAAAGGCATGGATAACTTTATTATAAATCAATTGACCACATATTTCTGGTCTTATTATAGTATTCTATTGATTTATATATTTATCCTTTTAGAAACACTTGAAGGTCTTGATTACTATAGTTTTAAATTAAATATTGAAATCAGGGTTAATTTTTCTTCCACTCTTCCAAAATTGAATTAACTATCTTATGTCCTTTGCATTTTGATTTAAATTTCAAAATTAGTTGGTTAATCTTTACAGAAAATGTGTTGATATTTTATTGGAATGTATTGAAACTATAGACTGATGTGGAATAAAAAAGAATCTTTCATATCTCTTCACATTTTGAGCTTCATATCTCTTTAAATTTTGCATAATTATGTAATTTTCCTAAGCAATATTTTGTATGCTTTGAACTCTTTTATCATATTAAAAAAACTATTTACTATTATATAGTACTGTGAGCTATTTGAATTTCATTTTCTAATTGTTTATTGCTGGTAGTACTGAATTAATTTTTGTATAATAACCTTGTATTGTGGGCTTATGCCAAATTTTCTTTATTAATTCTAGCAGAGCTTTTGTAGAGATCTTAAGATTTTATTGCAAAACAAGCTTTATTCCTTTTGAAATCTAGATACCTTACATTCCTTTTTCTTGTCTTATTGTACTGATTGAGCTCCTTAACAGATTGCTGAATAATAGTAATTCGAAAACATTCTTCATTTCTAAAATTACTAATTGAAAATATCAGTTTTTCTTTAAATATCATATAATTGTATCCTTAAATTTGTGTAATGTCTTAGTTTGGTTTGGTGAATATTTCTTAGGCATTTTAAAAATAAAGAAGAATTCTCTTATTGCTGGGTGTAATGTTTTATTAATTTCCATTAGATCAAATTGGTGGATGGCTTTAACAAAGCCTTCTCTATCCATGATGATTTTTCTTTACTTGTTCAATCAGTTATGAAAAAAGAAGTGTCACAATCTCTTACTTTAAGTGTGAGTTTGTCTAATTGATATTTCACTTCTGTAAGTTTTTGTTTCATATATTTGAGGCTTTATTATCAGGCATATAGAAGTGGTTTTTTTTATTTATTTTTTATTTTTTGAGACAGAGTCTCACTATGTCACCCTGAGTAGAGTGCCATGGTGTGACAGCTGATAGCAACCTCAAACTCTTAGGGTCAAGTGATTTTCCTGCTTCAGCCTCCCAAGTAGCTGGGACTACAGGTGCCTGCCACAATGTTGGGCTATTTTTTTTGTTGTTGTAGTTCTTTAGCAGGCCTGGGTTAGGTTCAAACCTGCCAGCCCCAGTGTATGTGGCCAGCACCCTAAACACTGAGCTACGGGTGCCAAGTCTTGTTATATCTTTCAGATGAGTATATGCCTTTATCATTTTGACATATGTGGGCTGTCTGAACCATATAATATGAAAAAAAAACAACAACTAGATACTTTCTCAACAGTCCTCATATACCTTTTTCCTAATCTCTAATAATGCTTTTTGTGCTATTTTTTTCTTCACTTAATATTAATACAATCATTCTTCTAATAGTTAAAGCTTTCATGGTATTTTCTCTTTACCTTTACTTTTAGCCTATTTGTATTTTCATATTTAAAGTATGTTTCCTACTGACAGCAAATGCTAGAGCCCTGCTTTATAATTCAGTTTGACAATCTCTGTCTTTGTGGGGTGTGTAGGGCACTTACATGTAATGTAATTATCAAGATGGTTGGTTTTAAGGTAATATCTTGTTATTTTAAATTTATTCCATTTATTCTTTTATTTTCTTTTTTTGTCCTCTTCCTTGCCTTTTGCCTCCCTACGTTTTTATGCTTTATTTGGCCTCTATTTTAAAGTATATTTTTGTTGGCTATAGAATACCAGATTGACAGGTTGAGAGTATTTTTCTTTAAGTAATATAAGACATTCTTCCATTCTATTTAGGATTTAATTGTTTCTGTTATGAGGTTACTATTATTATCATACTATCTATATTCTTGTATTGGTAATGCATCTTTTCTCTTCTGGTAACTTCTCATTTTTTTTAATCATTTTGTTTTTCCTTTTTGTTTATTTTTTAATGACTTTAATTCTGATGTACACTTAATAGGAGTTTTTTCTTTTTTTCTTATTTTACTTTCTCTAGATTCATGTAATTTAGGTTTATGTTTTCATCAAATTTGAAGTTTTTTGGCAATCCTTATTTATGAAATGTTTTCTCTACCCTTTCTCTATTTTAGGTCACCAATTAAACAGATTTTGGACTGCTTCATATTGGCAACATTTTCGTAAGTTTCGCCTTTTGTTTTTTTTAAAGATTCATTTTCTCTGGGTGCTTCAGTTTACATAATTTCTATGATGGCATCTTTGGTTCACCAAAGTCATTTTTTCTGCCATATCTAAATTCCATCTTGGTTAATTTAGTAAATTTTCATGTTAGAAATTACAATTTTAGCTCTGGAAATTCTGTTTTTTTATATTTTTCATTTGTTTTCTTATTATGTCTATTCCTTTCAATAATTAAACATATTTAATGTCACTGTTTTAAATTCCTTCTGTTTGCTATTGGGCAGTGCACTGAATTTGCTATAGGCTTGGTACAAGCTACTTGAGTCTTGCTGGGGAGTAAGTGCTTAACTACACAAGACTAGTTCATGGCACAGCCTAACTTTCCCACCATTAATTCGAAGGCAAATCATAGATTATTTCTGTGTGTGAGCATTAATAATTGATCACTATTTGGAAGATCTATAAAAGTCATTGAGTTTGGGTAGGTATAAAAGGTTCAAATAAATTATGAGTGAGTGACTCAGACTCTGTCACTAACACCTATTGCATTGCCTTCTTTCTCTTATTTCTTTGTGGGGAGTATCTCATGACCAATAGACCAAAGGAGAAAAAATTCAAACTTAGTTACAGGTAGGAATATCTGCAAGAAATGCTTGTATCACCTGGAAATGAATGACTGCAGCATTACAGCCCCACTCAGAGGTGATCTTGAAGAAAAGCAGTGAAGGAAAATTTCCCCATGGGAAGAGTTTAATTGGTCTGAAGTGAGTTCTTAGATGTATACCATTGACCCTTGAACAACACAGATTTGAACTGTGCAGATTCACTTATACATGGATTTTATTCCACCTTTGCAATGCCTGAAACAACAAAACCAGCCCTTCTCCTTCCTCTTCCTCCTCAGCTGGCTTAGCATGAAGACAAGAATGAAGACCTTCTTAATGATCCACTTCCAATTATAAACAATAAATATATTTTCCCTTGATTTTCTTAATAGCAGTTTCTTTTCTCTAGCTTACTTTATTGTAAGAATATAGTATGTAACACATGCAATGTACACAGTATGTGTTAATAAACTACTTATGTTATCAGCAAGGCTTCCAGTCAACAGAAGGCTATTAATAATTAAGGTCTTGGAGAGTCCTTAAGCTTAAGGACTATATGTGGATTTTGCACAAGAGTCATTGCCCCAAACCCCATACTGTTCAAGGATGAACTGTATATCTATAATTTGAGGGCAGGTTTTAATGTTCTGGTTGTCTGGTCAGGATCTTGGAAGGAATAGATTGTCTGATGGGTAACAGAGATGTCTAGGGGAGAGGCATTTAGCTGGCTTGCTTGGAGGTGACACAGGCTATTAAAATAAGTGTGTCTCTTTGAATTACCACAAAAGAGCACCTTATTAAGCATGCTGCTAATAATTAAAAGGAGAAAATGAAACCCTTAGAGGATGCCAGTTAGCCTCTTTCATCAATCACCCTAGTTACACACTGGGTCCATGAACAAAGTGGCCATCGTAGCAGCAATGGAGTCTATGCATGAAATCTACAACATAACTTCTTTATCCTTTGATTTGGCTGCTACTACTGCTGAATGTCTGATCTGCCAACAGCAACTACAAACATTGTTCCCCTGAGATGGCACCGTTTCCCATGGGACTAGCCAGCCACCTGTGAGTGATTGATTTCATTGACCTTTTCCATTATGGAGGAGGCAACCTTATCCCATCTAGGATAGACATGGATTCCACATTTTTATTTTCTTTCCCTGCTAGGACTACCACCCATGTATTCATAGAATACCCTAGCCATTATCATGGTATCCCATATAGTGTTGCTACTCATCACAGTAAACAAAGTGAGTTGGTCATAGTTAAGCTTAATATTAACACCTTTTTCCTTCTAATTGGTTTATGAAATAATAGTCTGTAAATCACAGTATATTCTGTGACCCAGATGAAAGCTTCACTTATAGACTTACAGTGACTTATGTTTTATTTATTTAAAATCTTCCTTCTTTTTTTTATTAAATAATAGCTGTGTACATTAATATTGTCATGGGGTACCATGTGCTATTTTTATATACAATTTGAAATATTTTCATCAAACTGGTTAACATAGTCTTCATGTCATTTTCTTAGTTATTGTGTTAAGACATTTATATTCTGCATTTAGAAATATTTACATGTACCCTTATAAGATGAACCATAGGTGTGATCCCCAAAATCACCCTCCATTCACCCTTCCTCCCACCTCCCCTCCCCTCCCTCTCCCTTTCCCCCATATTCTTGGGCTATAATTGGGTTATAACTTTCCTATGAAAGCTATAAATTAGTTTCATAGTAGGGCTGAGTACATTGGATACTTTTTCTTCCATTCTTGAGATACTTTG